>NC_066249.1:7354000-7966833 GCF_024542735.1 Bombus huntii | reverse complement strand
CCTCGATCGCGTTTGGTTGGTTGGTTGGTCGGTTGGTATCACTGCTTCACGCTACGATGGACACCGAAAATACGAAAGGGAAAAGAGCGTGGGAAGGGTACGGACAGAGGGAATGCCCCGGTTGCTTCGCGATCTGCAGGATTTCATAGCGTTTTCTCTCTGTCCGTTGGCTGTGCGTTGCACGCTGGCTGTCTTTTGCTTCGCGGCCGAATCGATCGGCTATGAAAACTCGCGGTGCGCCCCTCGCTACTCGCTTCTGCCTCCTTTTCTCGCGATCCTCTCCTCGCGTCACGCATCTCTCCTTCCGCGCGCGATATTCACATGGACGTGGAAGTTAAAGCTCGCCGCGGTAAGGTAGCTGGCCTGAATATTCCAGAATGGAACCGTCTGTATCGCGGTATAATGGATCCTTAAAAATGAATTTCACTTCGACGAATTACGAACGTGCGTTCCTTCAAGAAGGGTTGAGCATAGAAAGATCGTATCAGAGACGAGGACGAGGCTCGGCTGATGGCTGCATTGTGGCCTGCTTATTCAACTTGTCAACGTTTCTGTATCGCGGTAACCGACGCGACGCAAGGGAGATGTTACTTAACGCCGCCGCGTCCCTCGAGCTCTTTAAGTTGGATTTCCATTTCCATTTCTTTAGAAAATCGTTTAATATCGAGGCTGGCTGTATCGGGGGAGATTTACGCTTACGATTAAAGGTTTAATTTGTGCCGCTGCGATTAAGATTAATCACTTAACCGAGAAACTCGCAAGAAAATGGTACAAATAGGAAAGTCTTCGATTTGAGAACAGCGTGGATACAGTTACACGCGTCTATGGAGTGGCTTCTCAAAAAGGATAGTTTCCACGCAAACAAGGAAATTTGAAAATAACGCGAACGATCGCTATAGTCGTGTTATTTACAATCGTACGTCTCCCGCGTGCACGACTTCGCGTTTTCTTGAATAAAATCGCTCAAACGTTATATTCGAAATTTTGCTTGATTTACGAATTTTTATGACGCATGGTGCAAACGTGATTGCACGTGGAAGAATAGCCGCGATCCACCATCCGACACGTTCTCGCAAATTTTCCTTATGCTTTTTAACGTGCACGTATTTTACGAGAGGCGTAAAATCGATACAGATACACAGTGAGCTTGCAATACTAATTGAAAACATTTCTGCAACGGAGTAAAACATTCTTATAACTTATAATTTTTCGTTTATTCTGCATACGCGTGCCATTTAGTTTAGTGAATTTTCATACGTGTGGCTTTCGGATGGTATCCATTCCCAGATGGTAAAATGAACTTGAAACTGCACTCAAATATTTACCCTTCGTTAGTTTGCACGGAATACGGTCCTGTACATCGTACAGTCTTGTTACGGATTATTAGATTGTAACATAATGGGTCATGCGGTAGGAAAACAAATAGGTACAAATAAGAATATTTTATATTTGGAGTATAAGTAAAAATTTATAAACAGAAACTTTATTTCTCTACTTTTGTCAGAGGTAGTTTAATCGTGATATTTTGTTAATTGGTCATATCTGTTCGTTAACTGAATACGAAAAGATCTATTTACGTTAAATCTGCAATAATTCGCATATCGTTCTGTTTAAAAAATCCAGTGTAGCTATTTCCTCGATGAAAGGGATATTGTAAAAATAAATAATTACATAGGTTGAAAGGCTTCGTTGGATCGGTGAATTTAGAAGAATATGTCCACGTTCTTTTGTCATAGGAGCCATTCATTAATATGAATTACCTTTGTATAAAATCTGTCTAATTAAAAAGTGGCTTGTATATCCCATTTTTTCCATAAATAAATAAATACGTATATATATTCCTTATAACATACTTTAACCAATTTTATGATAATATTTCTCGAAAGGCACACGCTGCTGAAAGATGAATGATTTTATTACTCGATCAAATATAAGTTACGAAGTCAGGAGGCACGAGCTTTTCACGAATCAACGATCCGGTCTTAAGTTCACACGGGCTCGGTATTCTTTGTCCAAGGCCCCTTTGCGCTTGTACACACGAAGTGGCGAGTTCGTAAAACACGTTTATATAAGGGACACGGGACGCGCGAAAGGGGCACGGTTCTTTTTCTTGAAAACTCGTTGTCGCTGCGTTAGATGCACGTCTTGGCGACGCGACGCCACGGTTTTCCACGTACCGCATAAAGAGAAGTGTCTTTATCCGACGAAAGCTCTTCCAGGAAAGCAACGGCTTTTTACACGGGAAAGGGAAAAAGGAGGCGTGAACAGAGACGGCAAAGTCTCCCTTGTCTATCATCCCTCGTGCCGCTCCCTTCTTCTTCTTCTTCTTCTTCTTCTTCTTCTTTCTACTCTTCTTCTCATTCCTCTCCTCTTCTTCTTCCTCTTCGTCCTCTTCCTCGTTGAGTTTCTTTCACGTTGTCACCTTCCTTACTCTGTGGTGCATCAACTAACCGCCTCGTTCTGCCTGTACTTTCGCTCGGAACATACACGGCATGGTTACTAACATATTTTTATGAACTTTCGTTAGGAAAGAACACGTTTAGAAGCTCAAAGCGAACGTTTCAATTGACGCGAGTCGTGTCTCATATGCCTGTCCATTTCCGTCATTCTTTTTACTTTTTAGTGTGATTTTAGAGGAAATTCCGTTGAAATGTTTCTAGCGTAAACTCGGTCTGCTTAATTCTGGAATTATTAACTTTATCTAAATATGCTGTATGTAAACAATTATAATTCAAACGGTATGAAAATAAATAGATGTACAGAGCGTTGAGCAGAGTGTTTCGATTCAAATAGTGAGTTGTGCAAATAAAAGCAAATCTACGTACCATGTGTATCTACCGTGAAACCACTAAATGCTTTATTAAAAGGTTATGGCAAAAGTGTAAAGTGCGAAGTAAATATAGAAATTGTATTTTCATTTCGAAGAAAACTTTGCTTACCATTATCGGTACAGGTGTGACATCCGTGCGATACAACGACTGCAGGGGAGAATCATTGAATCTTTATTTTCATTTTGTTCGTTTATACGAATATTTTAAATGTTATCGTAGTGGTGGTTCGTTGATAATGTTTTTAGTACCATCTTCGAAAGGTAAAGCCACGATTATTTATATCCGTAGATATTTATTTTGTTCTTGAATCTGGATTCATCTTTTGAAGTACCATAGCACTGTAATTCAGAATCATCCTGTATAATAAAGTTGAACTTTGACAATTTCATTTCGCTAATTTAGTTTCTGCAAGTTTGCCAGAGGTTGGCAACGACGTACTGTTAAGAACAATATCAACGCAAATCGCCTGGAGTTGTTTAATTTTCGTCGTATCCAATTTCCGTAGAAATTAAATCAAGAATTTTACTTGAGAATGCAAAGTTAAAGGAAATAAGCGTCGGCTTACTTTTTCAGCCTCTTTTCCACAACCTACTATGAAATCGTAGATAACTATATTATATATCGTGTATCTTTAATACATTTTACGACCTATTAGGTATATATTATAGCACAGAACACATTATAACATAACATAGTACTACAAAACTCTTGTTGTTAATAACCAAATGAGAAATTACATTCACTCAGACATGATTCCAATTTTTTTTTAAATACGGTTGAAAATAATTTTTCTGTCGCATTTAGATTGAAAGTATTAATTAAATTGTTATATAACGTTGTTAGTCATCTCCTCGAAAAGGCAGTTACACACACACAAAAAAAAAGAATTAAACGAATAAAGAAAATATAAAATCGAATACGGACAGAGCTGTCGGAAATGTGAAAAGAAAATTGCGATTCTCCTTGTAGGAGCTTGGACTTTTCCAATAATCAAATTCGGTAATAGTTTCAAGCGGCCAAAAGTAATTCCACACCTGAGAAATCCGTTGTCTTTAGAAATTTCTTAAAAATTCTCTTCTTTAAAATTCTAATGAAAAATAAATTGGAAATTTTCTCTCCTCTCCGTGTAGTAGCGCTGCATTTCCGCCAACGAGTTAATATTTTGATTACGTTTCGCGAGAAAGCAACTACATCAAACGATTCTATTATCGAAGATAATATCGGTCAGCAGCAATTGCACGTGATCAAACTACGATTGTTGTTCCCGTGGTTTGTATCGCTTCTATTTACGTGTTGCAATGGCGGCCTCGTTGTCTATTTCCCTCTGTTTCACGGAAACTTTGGCTCGCCGTATAAACAACGCTGAAACGATCGTCCTTCTGGTAGCAAATTAACATGACGCGATAATTAGAAGTGGCCGTTACGCAATTAAAATGCGCTTGGCAAGCTGCGTTCTTCTTGCTCCTGCCTTGGCTGTTGTTTCGTCCAATTACGCGCCAAGACGCGAGCATACTCTAGTAGCGTGCTCGGTGCGTAAATTTTCATAATAAATTCGCGACAATATCTCGCGCGCGCAATTTCCTAACCAACGCTGCCAGACTTTTTAACTTGGCCGTAGACGATATTTTTTAATTTGAACGCTACATCGCTTGAAATTACCATCCGCGAATATTTCCGAAGAAAATCTTTCTGATATATGCGCGTGATACTGCGACGAGCTTCGTTTCTCGCATTGCACGTTGTTGGTGCAATTTGTACAAATTTCCGAAATTTGGAACAACGGGAAAAAGGGAAAGACAGTGAAAAAATTGTAAAAGACGGGAGAACAATGTATTCGGCTAAAGGGAAAACAAGTTACGGCGTGTTGCCCTGTTCCTGATAGTCATGCAAGGCACACCCTGTTCCCTTCGTTTGTCGCTTCTTCCTATCACTGATTCCACAACTTTTCTCATTAAAGCGATCGATGTCGACCCAATTAAAGTTAACTTTCCATCGGAATAAAGAAAGTCCAACGAAAGGGAGTGACAATGCCCTAGGATGGCGCGACGGGGTGCGGCGATCTGAAAATTCCTGCCGCCGCTGATGCGGATGACACGCGGAAATTTCGAAAATACGGATAGAAACACGGACAGGCAAACTACGGGATGCGGGATTATTATGACAAAGGAAATCGTAGCTCTGGCTTGTAAATCGTACGATCGAAGCGTCGTTTGGAAGATGCGTCGCATCACCCACTTTTTCGCTGATCCGACTTAATCGATCCTCTCTGGGTGACTATCGTTCCTATCTGGATGATCCTATCTAGGTGATTAAAACGCGGAAGTTTTTTTCGCAGTATCGATACGTAAGTGTTACAAATATATAAAATTATATCATATCAACGTGTAACAGATAATATATTTTATAAGACGAATTAAATGCTGGCTTTACATATTTGCACTGGAATTGATAGTTTAATACTTACTATCGCAGGAAGATCATTTGGTAGAAATTGGATGGCGTTACGCCTTCGCGGCAACGATTTATGTTCATCAGTTTCCACTTACACGTGGTTTGCGGCTTGAATTTGGCAACAATATAGGTAGCTGAACGTTTGATTAAGAAAATTAATGAACCCATTAATACGATCGTACAGCTACTCGTTTGGTGGTCCCAGCTGAATGAAATTAATTACATAGATAGGAGGCATTATTACAGATGTCGCGAATCGATCCACGATCGACTCATTATCGCATAATTAACTGCAACTGTTTACAGGGTATCGTATATTTTAGCAATATATTTTCCACTTTATATCGACGTTAAGTTGAGCAGCAATAGGAAATTAAAAATTAGCTGTGAGCAAGAGATTTGTCAAATTTGTTCGATAATATAATAGCGTTAAAATTCTATAGAATATGTAACGCTTGGAAACGATAAATATTAAACGATTATTATTAATAGTTTGCCTTGATATGAATAAGTTTTAAGCCTCTGAGTTTGCTAATATTATAATTGATATAATCGAGATTTATACGCTTTAGAATTCGTTTAATTAATTAACTTATTCGTTCGATAATCAAACGTATTGCTTGTATTATATTTGCAATCGTTCGGTTCCTTGATATACTTGCGATCATAATTAATTGATTAAACATTTTCGATGTTCGAAACGAATATACATATTAGAATACGATAATTCGCGTGCTGCAATGCATATATTAAAAGATGGAAACAATCTCTAAAATAATGACACTGATTTTTCCAAAATAGTTTCTATTTCTTCGGTACTCGTTCGTAGTTGGGAAATCGTTAGTGAAACAATGTCAAAGTATGTGTAACAATGATCTTTGCGCGCTATTATTTGCTAGCTCGCAACGCGATAGAAGAACGCTTATCGAAGACCGTTTCGAACGTGTCCACAAAACAAATAAGACATTTTCGAGTGCTTGTTCGGTGCATACGCGTGTCATTCATTACGAGGCTCTACTTTATTTTCATCGGTTAACGCAAACAGTGGCTCACGAGCGTGAAACCGTACGCTTCGGTGACAGTAGCTTAAATCGTCGGATTTCGTGTTCGCTTGACGCCAAATATTTGTAGATACTATCGTTGCAACGAATCTTATTTAACGCGCGTACATCTGTCGCATTTGCATACGAGGTGAGTGGTGTGTGTGTGTGTGTGTGTGGGTGTGTGTGTGCGCGCGCGCGAAGGGATGGAGCATGTACGAGGGTAGGAAGCTCACGTAAGTACACGTGCTCCAACGCAAACGGTACATTCTTACTCATTATTCATGGATAACTCTGTACACATTGAAGCGTAGATACTAGATACGTACGGGTTGTTCCGTGAACTCTGTGAGAAATTGTTGCGAGCGGATTCCTGATGTCGACGTGATATTTTGTTGGAATTTGGTCGATGAAACGTATCGTGCGTGAAACACCAGTTTTCCGTTGAAACATTTTCGCTGATTTGTTTCTGAACAGCTTTCGTTATCGTAGCATGCGAATGGCGACTCTGTAGCGAAAGTTTCAAACGGGACTGTACGAGAAATTGAAAGGACATTTTTTAAACTTACGATAAACTATATTTTTATATTGCCAAGCGTTTGGGATAATTTTAACGTTTTACGTTTACGGTATGCGAAGGAGAATACTTTACGCTCACGATTAGCGAAAACTGCGATTCTTGTGGAATTTGTATTTCCCTTAACCGTTTAATGGATTCGTCTCTTCGGTTTCCATTGTTAATAATCCGTTGCGTGCATTCGTTCGCTGTAATAATTTATGGCAATGACAATTTGAAAACGATCGTAAATCAAATGCAATTAAAGGCTAAAGTTCCTGTAAAAAAATGCGTTTTATATCCAACGTTGAACACGTTAATCGAAGCAATGCACAGTCGATCGAATATTTCGTCCAACTTGTTGAAAAGCGTTTCAAAATGGCACGTACATTGGTGTACATATACACGGTAAGAGATAAACATAAAAGTATTGTACGTTCAGAAAACAAGTAAAAGTAGGCAACCTATTGTTCAACGCTCTTTACAATTCGTACAATAGAAAATCATGCAACTTTGCATATACATGTTTGCAACATCGATAATTTGTCGAACACAGATATCTTTAATAGAAACTTTTGCGTGCCCATTCACCATTTTACAAAAGAAACCGCACGCATTATATTTCAAAAGCATCGAAACACGTTTTACTTTTATCGGGTAGAATTTAAAGGCTGCGGACGTTATTTCTTTATGGATTGGAATAATTCTGCAGCGCGAGATAGGAAGAATTGAGGCGAAAATTTTTATCATAAAAGAATCGAAACCTTAATAGAAAGACAGATTTGCCACAACAGTTATATCGTTATAGTCCTTTATTTACTTATACAGGGTGGTTGATAACTGGTGGTACAAGCGGAAAGGGGGTGATTCTACGCGAAAAAAGAAGTCGAAAATATAGAATAAAAATTAAAAAAAAATTTTTTTTTAATTTTTCCATCGAGACAACGATCTACCGTTATAACGGAGATCCGTACCGAGCGAAAATTCAAAGTCGATTTTCTCGAAAACAAAGCCTCGAACGAAAAATTTTTATTCTATATTTTCGACTTCTTTTTTCGCCTAGAATCACCCCCTTTCCGCTTGTACCACCAGTTACCAACCACCCTGTATATACAATATATATATTTATTTGCCGACTATTAAATTCTATTACATTACATTTAGTTTACATGGGTATAGCGATCGAACGAAGACGAGAAGACAGTGATTGAGATTGAAAATAAAAAGAACGATACCGAGAGTACGACGATTAAAAGTAATTAAGTACGAATTTTAGGGAGCATCGTGTAATAATTTATTGACTAATTAGCATTTCTAATCTGTATTTGTTTGTACGAAATACGTTTGCAGTTTGCAGTTTGCAGTTTGCAGTTTGCAGTTTGCAGAGAGATACACAATTGCGCATTGAATACTTAGAAATCGCAGATAGAATGCAGCTGCGAACGATGCGCGTAATCACGCGACACATTGTTGTTTTAGCGGTTGATAACGGTGATTGATTGACCGTTCGAGCGCATTGTGGAAACTATATTTGTAATTTGTTTGCTTGTTACAATTCCCGCGAGTTCGCCCGATAATCGACTGCGGTTCGACGAGTTCAACATTGCAACTGCGGTTCAATCGTTGTTAAAGGCAGACGTTTGTTTTTATTTGTTAAGAACCGTGCTCTCTTTGCACTTTGGAATTTAAATTGATCGGTTGCTGCGTCGAAATTTCGCATTCTAATTAAACCGGGGTAATTACAAAATCTAATTAAAAATTGCAACTTTTCAGCATTTTCTATCTTCTTGGTTAGACTGTACTCGCAACAATGTACAGTGGTAAGTGTGTTAGTAGGGAAATGCCTGTTTGCCTAAATTCGACTAATTGTATTACGACGACGAGTGTTTGTTTTTATTTATTTTCCTATGACGTAGGATATAAAAATACATTTCTCGCACCTTTGAACCGCTATAAATATAGAACGATTTACAAATACTTGAATTTTGAGTAGCTAATAATTACAAACTAAATGTTGAATTTAGAGATGTTGGCAAGTATACGTGTAAGTAAATATGTACAGAATGTCCAGAAATTATATGCGAGGAAAGCAACGTGTACGTTCAAATTGAGAGAGCTAACGGGTACAAGTTGCGGGAAACTCGTCGTACAACAGAAAAGATGCGAGTTAAAATTAAAATTTGAAACTTATACTCTTCTCTCGTGAAATATATATCGAATCGCATACCGTTACTGTAATAACAGTCATTTTTTTCCATGTAAAATGTCAATATTTTATTTCCATGATGAAACCGAAAGAACATAATAAAAGGTTTCAATTGAAGATTTATTGATATTTTCAAACCTATTTTGTACATTTTTATTAATTAAATTCATTTTATTACTCGAATGCTTTCGATATATCGTACGGTGACACAGTCTTTCTGAACTTCCGATGTGATCGATTTATTATGATTTTATACATGCATGTTAAAGAGCTTAAATTCTGCTTTGAATTAATCTTGACGTTTTGTTACTTCTCTCTCACGCAAAACCGATTTTCTTTATTTATAAGAATAGCAATACGTACGCAAAACGTTTGACGTTATAATTAATAAATGTTCGTAGGTCGTAGAAAGTGAATAATTTTAGACGAATTTTAGACGAATCAATTTAGTCCGAAAGAACTGATACTAAAGCGCGATAATAAGTTTGATAATGAAAGTCGAAGAAAAAATGGAACAATTGCATTATGTGCGTTGCGTTATATTTGTACCAATCTAGAAAGGTCAGTTTGTAATATAACACATAGTAGCATTGATTGTTCGATATCGTATGCATCTTGTTACGCGAACTTTCATAAATTCACGTAATCAATCATGGTATAAGAAAGTAGAAGTCGATAAGTATACCGAAACTTATTGTAACTATATTATACGATCAATGAAAAACTCGATTCGATCGTATTGATCAGCGCTCGAGTAGGTTGATAATATTTCAGACATCTTACGTCAGTCGAAGTGAATGACTTGGAAATCGAACATTTTCGAGCAAAAGTCGATAAATGAACTTGAGCGCTAATTAAAAAAAAAAAAAAAAAAAAAATGAAAATGAAAATTCCTCACAGAGAATTCTTTTAACTGTAATAGAACTAACAGAGAATTCGCTGTATAATTTACGGTATACCCCTCGACCAAAAGATCAAATTACATAGAAAAGCAAGCCATATCAGTTGCCACTGTCGCAGCAACCATGTCAGCAATCGTATAAAAGTATGTATACAGATATTTATGTGTATAAATAACATAATCGTATCAGCAAGTAAATTAATAAAGCGAACAACGTTACAAGAATTTTACGAATTCCACTTTTGCATTAAGCATACTCTCGTGGGTGTATCCATTATCTGAGAAATTGAAAATGCGATGGTTGGCGTGAAAGCTAATTTCATAGAGGAAAGTAAACTCTCGCGTGGCCATTAAGCGTACGAAATGGAGTTTGGATATTCGTCTGTGAGAAAGAGGAATGCTACATGTAGTTACGGCGTCGAACGCGAACCATCGACGAAAGGCATCCCAGACGCCTGGGAGATCAGTTTTCCTCGTAATTAGATCGGGATTGAATTCAGACTGCTCAACCGAGGACGATAGAGCCGAGGTTAATCGACGAACGCAAAAAAAGGAAGAAAAGAGGATAGAGGGAAACGGGGAAAAAAAATAGTTACGTCAACGGAGGCCATTTTGCAAGCGTCCCCGATCGACGGCCGAGCAATCGGTGGATACATCGTAACCGAATAAACTTAACGAGCGCCGATCCCGTGGCCGTGGTGGTCGCTCCCAAAACCAATTAGTTCTCGATATTTGATAGCGACGGATAATCGGTTAGTTAGCTGGACGACGCGTTTCGTTACTCTTCATCTCGTAGGCAAGAGGCGCGACAGTAGTGAAATGACGATTTTCTATCTGCCAGTGATTCCGGTTAAATATCACGTTATTGATTGTGTGTATTTTTTTCTTGTTTCTCGTCCAGCTTCGAAATGTGTGGAAATACGGAGATTCGATTAGCAGCGTTTTCTTCTTTTCTCTCTCTCTCTCTCTTTTTTTCTCTTGGCGACGAGATCTGGCATTCGTGGATTTTTCGTAATAAAATATACAAGTTCCGCTTGTTTTAATCTGGCACAAAATTTGTTCGGTTTGAGATTGAGATTACGCGTTTTATTTCATACGTATCTCTTGTTTTCTTGGGAAAAAGACTACACGTAGTTCCGATATCGTTAATTGATAAAATAGAGTCTGTTCCGATAATGGAAGGAAGTTGAAAGGATTGCATTAAGAAATTTGCGAGGATTACACGACGTCCAAAGAAAAATATTTCATTAGAAGCTTGATAAACGATAAAAACGCACATGAATTTATCGAGTTTAGTTTTCTCAAAGATATATCTACGTTAAAAATAGACAAGTTTACAAAAAATATACTCTTTCTTGCAATATACGTTATCATGCGAGTAAAGCAAATTACATTTACATCGGCAGTCACGTTTGATGGGATTATTTTCAGAAAGCCAATTAAAAACTCACCGTGGTATAATCGATTGTTCAATCTACTCGTGTCACGCGATCGCTTGGCATCTCACGTGTCAAATTAAACGGAAAGGACTAAATGAAAGTTGGAAAATGCAAGAGGCGAAGCGTCGAATCGGTTCGGAAGATGTAGGTATCTCGTTCGATCATTCTTATCGAAGGCGCGGATGTGGAACGAAAGCTGATAGGGTGGTAACAAATGAAGAAGGGTGCGCGGTGCGGGTGACGAGGGGTAGCGTGAAGATCGAAGACAAGAAAAAGGCTTTGGCTTGCGAGGCACGGCCGGAAGTCACAGCCAGTTACAGCCAATAAAGAGAGATTAAGAAACTCTATTCCATTCATCCCTCCTCCCTCTGGGCAAAAATACCAGTGGAGGATCGTTCCGGTATTTTTTCCTCCAGGGAGAACGTCTTGGCAAACCCACGAAAATCACGATACGACTCATTGCCGTACAAAATAGTGGACGACCGAACGATCACGTTTGTCGTAATCGAAAATATGAACCGTAAAATTGGTAAATCTGTAAAGTCAATAGGAAATTAGCAAACTCTCGGAGAATTAATATCCCATTTAAAACGTTAGACGTAACGAACGAATAGACAGACTTGTTATATGGAGGCTCGGTATAATTTATTACCAAAGTTACGACAAGTGTCTACGTACGTGAGGAATTAGTGCAGCTGTAACCGTGGCTATATCAATCGGTGATTCTACTTAATGCTTTACTTTACGACCTCGCTGTATCGCTTCCACCAAGTATACGTAATACATACATACATACATACATACATACATACATACATACATAGTATATATTTACTTGGCTGCGTACAAGGCGCGCGAGTTTCGCGACGATTCTAGCTTTCAATCAACCGAGATCCTTAAACTGAAATGATTTTTTATCTCTCAACTGGGCTCACGCTGAACGCGAAAGCTCGAGGTATGATTGATGAAACGAGAACCTCCGCACTCGTACAGTTAGGTGTATGGAGATATCGCGAAAAAGAACGATGTTTTTCATCAGATTGGAGTAACAATACTTGAGAATGAAACGGAGAAGAAGATGGGGAAAAGAAAAGCGATGCGGCAGTTTTCATCCTGTATCTAATATGATCAATTCGAACGAATATCCGAAGCTATTTTTAAAGGTATCGGATATGCAGAAAATTGTAAGATTTATTTTAAGATTAGTCTGAATCTACTTTGTAGACATCGTTTCATACATACGTTTTCAACTGTGTTTCGTAATCATAACAGCGATAAAGAAATTTCAACGTGTTTAACGTAACACGCGCAATATACGCGAAAGCTTCCTGTGATAAGCGTTGAAATACTCTCGCGAGCCACTGTCGACGAAGACGTACGAAGCGAACGTGTTAATTGATACACGAACATACACACACATACACACACACACACTCCACTACACGCTCGCCCTCGAACAATCCAATCGAGCACGAACGCGAAGAAAAGGTAGAAGAAAGAGTGGAGCAAACACGACCAATTTTTATAGACCATTTTTCATTCCACGCAGTCCATTAACGTCAAAACAAACGGTGGTACGATTGGAATCGCTATGGTGGCGGGTCTGGGCGCGGATAATAACGTGTTCTTTCTCGAAAGGAAACTTTCTCGAAAGAGTCGCGAGTCGAGAGAACGACGATGGTATCGTTGAAAGTTTTCCACGTGACTGCGGAAAACTGGCGGCAAGCGGGCGAGGATGCGCGTGTCGAGGTTGGCACACGCGACCGATCCGGAATAATCCCGATTCGAGGTCTGACAGCGAGCGCTGGAAGGAATGTTACGCTGATTGTAAGAACGAGCAAACGGAACGAAGCCTCGAGGATCGCTCGGCGTGGTTGGTGTCGGTTACGGAATCCGTAATATCGAGGAAAGACTTACCAGAGCGGATTTGACAGACGCAATTTAGCCTGGCAACGGGGAAGGGGCAGCAAAGCCATTCGACGTATCATCGAGCAACGCCGCACCGCGCCGCGCCACCTTGGAAATGGAGAATCTGTTCCGGCGTAATCCGTGAACGGATGAATCCCGCTCTTCCGGAATGCGCTTATTGGCACGTACCCTTGACTTCCTTTCCGACTAGCTTCCTTATCCAATTTTTCGACGCTTCATGATTTCCATGGCTTTTGGGGAAGTTCGTTTAAGCCGGCGATCGACGTACCGATTACGTAGAATAGATGGCACGGAGATAGGAGATGCCATTACACATTTAGGAAATCGGGTTCGAGCTTTAACGTATCTCGCGTTAAAACTGCTACATTTTTTAGGACGCGTTTCTTTTCTTCTTCTTTCGTTATTTATAATCCTAATCTACCAATTTATAATCCTAATAAAATTGTAACGTCGGCGATCGTATCTAGTATCTAAATAGCCTAGAGCGAGGACAAGAAAGGATGTTCTATTTGAAGCGAAGTTTAGTTTTATTTTAACAAGCAATACCCAATGCAAACACTGACTACAATATCTTCGTACGTCTTATCCTCACACTCGGCTCGCAATTTCTGTCTTCTTAGGTCAAAAGAATGCTCACCCTCAACCCTCGCACCCTTCTCCCACTCCTTTACTCATTTAGCTTTAACATCATCAAGGCATACATTCTTACTTACACTCTCTCTCTCTCTCTCTCTCTCTCTCTTCCCCGGCACTCTTACGATTCTTAGTTTATATCTTAAATTTACAACTTATACCATCTCGAGAAAACTCGAACTTAAATATATGACAGACCAAGCATATACCCCCTTTTTTTGATATTACAGTAATAAATATAAAATAGTTGCCTATCAGTAGACGATTACAAGTGTTGGGAATTTATATCTTCGTAGGAAATATAATACGATCGTAACAACGTTATGACAATTTCGCAGAAGCATCGAACGTTTAATCGTTGTACAGAGAAAACGATAATTATACGAAATTCATTTATCGTTATTAAATCGTATAATACGGCGTTATTCTTTAAGAGAGAGGGAAAAGGAAAATCGCTACTTCGCACGCGTTCGAAATTTCCACTTTAACGGAATACTTGTAGCGCGTCGTTCCATCTCATAAAACATATAAACGTCTCGAAGACTCGTGTCGCTGTTTATTCATCGCTACAGAAAGCGAGTGCTTCGATGCCGAATAAAGGTCGACAGTGAGGAATAACTAGCCGATCGAAAATCTACGAACGAATGCATCTTCCGATTCGCGAATCCTTGAGATTTATTCTAAATTATTAGAAATACACAAGATATACTTGGAATGGAACCTTTTTGATCTAACTTTCATTTTTGATGTTATCTGATGGATGGAATTTTATCTCGTACGAATTTTGTTTCATGGAGGCAGACAGGGGAAAAAGGCAGACAGCTCGTTATTATCGTTACCAACTTTATTCTGCAACAGTCGTCTACAGATCGACAGACTGACCTCGTTATCTTGGTCGGCATATCCACGGGCATGCACACGGCATTGTGGCATCGGTAATTATCAAACACCTTCGCAAAACACACATTTTTCTATTTTTTCCCAACGTTAAACAACGATAAAACACTTAATCTATAATTGTTTAACTTTAGTTCGTTTATATTTAAGAAAATAAAAATGATTGATAAAAGATATGACGATAAAAAATATGATTTCCTTGGATGATAAGGGATAAAATATATTTGTCAAGCGTAGGCCAGTGCCTGGATACTTTGAGATTTCGACGCCGGCGTAATTCTCTTTCGTTTCGTTCTCCTTTCTTTCGATTTTTGGCTCTTCTTCGACATCCTTATCTCGAAACGTCGGCCATTCGGAAAAACAGGAAAGGATAAGGTGGAAAGAATATCGAGGCGTACAACGTCTCAGTGTTTTTCTCGATCGACGACGAAAAGAAGCCACGATTTCGCACGTGACGCTTCCAGATTTATTGGCACGCGGTATATACCCAATAAATCGTTCGTTTTCGACGTAAACGTGTATGCGATCTGTAAATATGATTCCACGGCGCCGCGGCGTGCAATCTGATCGAATTCGACGAGCGTTTTATTCAGTAGGGAGAAATCGACAGACGATGCGACGCGGGTAATCGCAACGAGCATCATCGTCTCCGTCGTTGTCATATTTCTGAATCGAAAGCGCCGGAACTCGCGATCGGGTTCTCGGAATTCAATGACTTTTGCTCGGCATTTTCCATTATTATACCAGATACGAAGCACCGGTTGTCGAACGAATCCACCGCGGACCGAAGGAAAATCATGCGGCTATGATTGGAACAGCGTTTGGTAAATGGATGAATACGAATATCACGAGTACAATGATAATGAGATACCTACGATTAGCGTTAATTATATATATTCATCATTAATTCGATTCGAATTAATTCGCGATAAACGGAATCACGGTGAAAGTAAATAATGGAAGATAATTGATCGTAGTGTTCGTTGAGATGTGAAAATTGTCTTCCTAATGTATTTATTCGATAGAATATTTCATTAATAGTAAACTTTAACCTGGACTGTGCGAGCGATCACTTGTCGAAACGAATGTAGGAAGAAGATGCGAACGTTCGAACGCTAAGGTGCCGAGGAAGCGTAACCTTTGAAAGTGTTCAATTTAGCGTAGCATAACTTGGCTTAGTTTTCCGACGACCCACGGCTTCGTTCTCAAAGTACATCGCGAGCAAAAAGAACCTAACAGCCTTTGAAAATCGTCGTCATCGAATCCTGCGCCGTGATCTCGACGTAAACTATAAACATAAACTCGTTAGCGGCGGCCGAAACTCCCGGGAAATTAATTCCATTGTAGCACAAACGCCAGAACCGCGTTAATTCGAACGTTTTAACGACAGCGACACGCATAGTCGGTTGTGCGCGTACGTGCTCCCGTGGATTTTCTATGCTCCGTTAATTTAGTTCTCGACGACTTAATTCAGTTTCACATCGGTGTTCAAGATATACTTGGCGCTCTGAACTCTAGACATCGTCGTCTAAGAGGGACGAAAGGCCGATTGTAAATAGCGGCCAAGTTCCGCCGCTCCAGCCGCCCAGGAAGATTAATGATAACCGAGCGGCGTGCTGGACAACCGAATAATTTTCGGTGATTGAATCCGTTCAATGGAAATAGCGCGATAACGTTGATGAACCATTAACATTGTACGGAACTAAGCGTCGTCGGTGGAGCGGTAATTGCGTGGAAAGTAGATTGCACGCGTGGCTACCCTTTGCCAAAGAAAAGCTAATTTAATCCTTCCGGGTTCGAAGATCTTTCTCTTTTCTTTTCTTCTTCTTTTCTCTCTTTATACGGAATCGTATTATTTTAGGAAAAGCAAATACGTAGTTCTATCTTTTAAGATCTTTTTTTTTCTTCTTCCTTGACGATTTTCGCTGGATTCGTTAACGATTTCTCACGGTATAGTTGTGCTCCTACAACTGGTTTGTCTATGCGCGCAAGAATTTTCAACCTCCAATCGTTGTTTATCGAGCAGAACGATGAAGTGTCTTTTTCAGTTTAGTAGTCGTCGTCGTCGTTAATCGATTTCCATGCTCGTTCTTCGGGACTGCCTCGTGGCCACTTCAATCCACTGCGCTTCGATTCACGTCCGATAATTGTTCCACGCGTTGACAACTATGCGTTCTTCGTCCTATTCGATTTTTTTCATCGATTAATTACGACGTGTCGGGAAGACCATCGTCACAATTAAATCGGACCAAAGTTCTTTCACCATTGTCGCAATTATCCTTTGCCAGTTATTCGACCACAGATACGTGGCAAGTTTCTCGGAGATTCATATTCTTCAGAATTGAGTTCAAATCGGCAACTACACGTTGACCGACTAAGATCGACGATTGGCGTTAACTAATCTTTATATCTAAAGTAATTTATTTGTATTTTAATAATTTATTTGTAATTTACTTGTATTTATTTGTACGGACGTTTTATGACGTTCGTGTAGATACAACGTGAACTTTATACGAATTTTTTTGATAATTGAATTCTCAGTCAGAAAATGAGAACACGAGCAATATGTTATAAGCTTCTTTCTTGAGTGTATCGTTAAGTAAAATTATCATTTTGTTCAACCAGCCACGAATATTCAGGCAGGAAAGATACGAAGAATATCGCAAAATTGTGTAGGTATTTCGATTTTATTATACACGTATTTAATACATTTGACAGAAGAATATGGATTATGATTGTTAAACGATACGAAATAACCACGTGTTGAAGTTTTTAAAATATTCAAATTAATGTACATATATCCAACGAAATTGTAACGAACGAGCTTAATTTTCGATCGAATACTTACATTAGCTTTCCATAAGCGTTACATTAGCTTACATCGATCGGCAAGGCCGACAATTTTATTCCGCAGCATTTTAGCAACTTTTATCTTGTACTTTTATTTCGCTGGTCTAGGAGATACATGATTTTAATTACACGCTCATAAATGCGGCTTTCTGCTCGCATTTACAGACGAGCCATCCTTTACCCAGACTTAGGTGGTAAAACTGAAAAAGAGTGAAAAGTAATGTCGTGGTTGGCTCAGTGTGAGGAGTTAACACACAGAGTTAACTTCGAAATAATACGGTGACCACGAGCCGTGCGATAAAAAGCCTCTAAGCATCAACCCCTGCGTTAAATTTGTACAAATATAGGTACAAATGTATGAATAGATGAAGGCAAAGAATTGCTTTTAAATGGTCAATGTTTATTTTCGCCGTAATGTATGTTTTTATTAAACGTTATTTCATTATTCCGTAAAATGTACGTCTGGTCCCTCTTTCGAGACCCCATCCTTCACATACATATACATATATACATTTACGATATTAATTAAATATTATTAAAGATGCGACGTTCGTATAATAGGCATAATATATGATATATCGTTTAATTTTTGGCTGACAATGACTGGTAAGTACATTTATTGCACGAGTTTCAAGGAAATTTGTGCGTTATTCGGGATAATGAGATTTTCATGTAGATATGTATACTGTTATGAAGCGTGTCGTCGAAAGTAACGAAAATGAGACTGCTGTATGTTTCAACACTTTTGTTTAATCCGATGGTAGTGCCGCATCAAATAATAACATATATCGTCACAGATATTCACGCTGATATGTAAAATGTGAAGTACAAAAATAAACGAATGCATGTTGTGTGATATACAGAATAATGTAAATAGAACATTTCGCCCTTTACAAAGAAATATACGAAGTAATGTTTTCTAAAAAAAAAAAAAAAAAAAAAAATGTGATAAACGCAATGCAATAAAAAATGTCACGGAATGATCTACTATCAAGGTTGTACACATACATACGTCTTTATGACGTTATTGATATACCAGTACATTGTCTACGAATTAATCCAATAATACGTATCATAGTTTTAATTTTATCAATTCGTATTTCCGACTTCTGTGAGCTTCGCGACGCGATAATTGTAAACATAATTGCTGACTTCGCTGAGTCAATTAATTAAACGGTCGTCTATAATTTTTTATCCGACACTCGGAAGATGCGTACATATCGATCGTCGATTATTTGCAGGAATTTGTAAATAGAATTCTAAGATTTCCAAATATACAATGAAAACGCGGTCGCGAGATTTTTCAACAAATCTACCTTTATCGCGGTAGATCAATTCTTTTTATCATTTGTCCGTTGACAAACAAGTATCGGATAAAATTTGTTCTTTGATTCTCGTTATTTTTATCAGTTACTTTATGTCTCGCTATACAACGTTCGTTATACCTCTCCAGATATAATCCATGGCGGATAATTACCTCAACTATCACAGCTCGTAGCGATAACGATAGCACGAATCTCGTTCGGAGCACGTGCAACAAAATGTTTTTGCAAGTAACTTCGGGGGCCTGAACAATAGTTGTCAAAACGGAAGTTTTGGTGTTTGAAACGAACGGTGGCCAACAGAACAGGTTCAGGGTGTTCGGAATGCGAGGGAAGTCATCCATCATTTAGCTGTGTATAATTTGGGCTTGCGGGAAGTTGAAACTACTCGCGGAAGGGTGATGCGGTCGCTGGTTAGTCGACGGTGGTGTGAGTGAGACTTTATCAGGCTGGCATCCATTACTTAGTCGCGAGAGATTACGAGAAGGAACGTTCCTCGAGAATGTTATCGCGCTTAGCCGCTTGTTTCACCGGCAGATTACGGGACCCCCTTTTTCATTCCGCGTGAAAATGGCTGGTCATCGCACGTGCGTGGAATTTCGCTATGGTCGTGCACATGCTAATGACTAAGAACAGAATAAAACCGCTTATTCAATCTTCTTTTCGAGCCACACAATGAGATTTATTCCATGTCCATATCAACGTTCCTTTTTTTCTCATATATCGCACATGTATATTTTTTCCATTTTTGTTTATTATTCTCCGATCTAATCTAATCTATCTATCTATTAATATTTTTTCTCAAAGGATAGAGCCAATTCATATTCGTACGATATTCGTACAGTTGATAAATTAGGAGAATGGTTTAAAATTAAAATCGATCGATCATTTTTTATTCTTCATCCGTAAGATTCATCGGAACTAATCGAATTTTCGTTTTGACTATTAGCGTTCTTTTTGCCGGAATATTCCGTTACGTATAAAAAGTTAAGAAAACTTCAAATTGTGCTATTTGCTCGCTATAATCAAAGCATCTGCTTGACGATCCTGGGATTCCTTGGGAAATAACAAAGTTCTTCTTATTGGTTGGCATAAATTCTCAACGATAACATGGATGGAGAGAAGAGGCGGTCAGCGAAGGAAGAGTGTCCAAAAAGTGACACAAGGATGGTTTATGGCATCTCGTGCTTAAACACTATCCCTCGACCCCGTTTCTTTCTGACAAACACGTGTTTTGGGGATTACTGCTGGGAAAAAAGTTTTGGAACTGTGATAAATGTCTAAGGTTACTCACCTTCGCTATCCATACCGCTACAGCTGGCTAAATCATCCAACAGTTTTTTTTTTTTATTTAATATTTCACATTCACAATTTGTACAATTTGGACATTTAGTAGAATTTTTTAGCTGTTTGATTATCACGTGGGTGGCTACCCCATCTTCGTGTTTGTTAGGTTATATCCTTTATGTCCAACAGTTGAAAAATATTATACCTACATTGATTATATAAAATACGAGGAATACCGTCCTTGAACGAATAATTAACGCATAATAAACTCAAGTACTGTTGTATAACTACGAGCCACTGGTGCTGTTATTCCACGTTTTTTCTACATTCCGTGGCCAGTTATTCGTGGGATTTAAACGTTAGATTCAGCCAGAATCAAACATACATATAGTATCACGTCAGAATAATTTACTTATAATTTTCAATGAGAATTGATTGTAAAATTGTTTCAAATGAAAAAGAAGAAGTTATTTTTCGACATTATCAACGTCCAAAAATTGCACCAATTTCGCGTTACTCGCTCGTCCATTGCAAATAAGAAACGTGTACATCATTTATCCTACATGGAGGTGAGATAGGAGTTGAAACGAGAGACTCTTTGCATATCAAATAGAAAAAAGTGGCTAAGAAAGAGAGGGGGTAGAGAGATGTCGCGTTAACGAGTCGATTACATCTACACTCGGACTAACGGCAATTAATCGTAGCATTCGCGTAGATGATACGAAGTGACTAAAAAAGAAAAATGAAATAATTTAGAAGCATTTAATACGTGTTGAGAAAATGAAGAAACGTTTAGTTGACGCAGGTTTGTAAATTAATTCCAATGGAAGTATGTTACGATAAAAGCAGAAGTGGAAGAGAAGTTTCAGCCTGGTTAGGAGGGAAAGCTGTCATAGTAAGTAACCGTATTTCACAACATGTGCCACGTTCACCGTTATAGCTTATATACAAGTTACGATGTTAAGCGTAAAATAAAATCTACGAAATATAACGTGTGAAATTATTTTCTAGAAAAACGAACAGCTTTCTTATATCTCTTTTAAATATAGAACACTCCGATTACATTTGTAGACTATGTTTCGTATGAAATATGTATTTTAGGCACATACGTTATTCAGACGTTAATTTTAAACAAAAATTACCGCAGTTGATGGATTCTAGAGAATCTGAGAATTTAAATACGATTCCACGAATATCCTCAACTTTTCTTTCTATTCGGGTTATCCTATGCATTAACGTTACTTACGTTACTACGTAAATAGAACATACCTGGTGTGATATTCTTCTTCTTGCTACATATCTCACAGTTGTTTTCCCCAATTCAGCAGCGTGTGCATGACGTGAAGCACTTATACGTAAGTTATACCGTTTTACATAGTCGTTGTCCGTCGGCGCGATAGTAGAAGCTCCAGCATCCTCGTTGTAGCGAATTTATTTCTTATCCGTCACTTCTGCGATAAATTGTATATTTCTATACAGCGAAGTAGCGACAAGTTTTAAATAAAATAAAGAAATTAGGTGTATGTACAAACTACTCGGATAGCTGAATACGATAGATTACGAGAAAATAATAATTTAACCCTTGATTTAGAAATAACGTAAAAATTGTTCTTGAACGATAAATACGTTTAACTCGTTAAAATGTAAGAGAAAGTCGCCGACTGATTTCAAGAGATGTCGATCCAAATGTACTCTCGAGGATAAGTTTCGGAGCAGGAGAAGATACAGAAGGAGAAGTTTTAACAATTTGTTTTCGAGTTTCTTTCTCGTACGTGCAGGAGTGTCGGAATCGTCGCAGAATACTTCTAAGAATACTTCTGCATTTTACAATTTTATTTTACTGTAGAATCGAGTCGCAACGCGGTGATAATTAAGTAACTTTTCGTGCGATAATTTTATCATATTCCGTTATCATTCTGTTCGTAGGTTGTACTTTATTATCTTGGTAAAAACAAAATTCTACTTCTCTTAAGTTGCAAAATATTGAATTGCATAATAAATTTAACGAGCAATTGCCTTTATTCAGAAAGCTTGCCAGAAAGATTTAAATCAATTCACAATTGATCCGTAGAAACTAATTTTTAAATCGAATATTTAGTCGCACGAAGGAGACAAATAAATAAATATCTTCCTTTTTACATAATACGTAAGTATATTTCAATTTCCTAATTTTTGTACATATTGGATGGACGAAGCATCCGCAATAAATACACGTTGACCATTATTTTCTCGATATTGTCGTTTCTCTTAAATTCGGTATAGGATAGCAACAAAAAACTTGCCGACACAAAATCCACACCTTCAAAATCTGCTGGAACAATTCGAGCTCATTACGCATTTCCATACTTGCTCGTCCAGGCGGTCACACGGCCTGTTTTGCCAAATATTGAAACTCGTACTCGTTAGGGTAGAGCTGCTTTCCCCATTCGGTGGTGCAAAGCTCGTTCTTTCCTCGTCGCGTGATTGTACAAATTGATCGTAGTTATTGCATAACGAACCTTTCGTAACTGATGTAATTACTTTGAATAATATCTCGGTTTGTTGCTGGAGGTGCGAGTGCTCGTGCAAACGAGTCACCTCGTTACATTTATGTATATCGCTTGCATAACGTTTCGTTTGTATGGCGTACCGCAAATCTTATACAGAGCGTAAAAGAAGACGCGAAACGTATTTCGTGGGAACAACGAGGAAGAAACAACGGAACCGACGCGACGCGACGCGACGCGACGCTGAAAGATCCTCCATTTGGACCGTTGCTCCGAGCCACTCGTCTACGTTAATTGATTGTGCATTGTTATTCGAATTATTGTTATAATTACTGGCGTCAGAATGCTTGCCGCGATAATAATGAGCTGAATTTTTGCGACTACTACGCGGCACGAGAAGCATGCCACGTCTTTTGTCGTTAGATTTGTCGAGGAGCATTGAAAAGAAAATTCTTTGCGGCGTATGCACGAATTTTAATGAACAAACTTGTGAATCTGTAAATGAAATGATCATTGAATCGAAAGGAATTGTAATGAGTTTGAATGGAGGCGAAAAAAATTGAAAGGTGATGCCGTGAATGAGGAAATAGGAATGAAAGGTGTTGTCATTGGTGGAAAGATGAAATAAGCTGGGAATAATTACGCGTTTAATTCAATCGCGTGGTCTCGCAAATGAATAATTCGTTTACTTCTTTTCGTTTTATTAAGTTGGCAATATTGCGTGCGAAAGGATTCATTGAAACGAATAACGTGATAATTTGGCGACGACTATGATGAAATAAAAGGATCGACAAAATTATACCAGAAATTTGTCGAGTCGTTTTAATCCCTAAATTTTTGCTTTCGATAAATTAAAGAGAATTGCTTCGTCGTATAATACGACATACGTTAAATATACATTTCACAAACCAGCGTATAAGTTATTTAAAACGTTTACAAATGTGGGACATCCTTTAACGTTAACAACATGCCATTGCAGTCGTTAAGTCAAACATCGAAAGTTGCTTTTAACAGAACTAAAAATCCTTTACGAAGGAGCTCGAGAGTAAAATTTCGTTTGTGCGCCAATGTCTCGGTACGCGTACCGAGGATTCAAATTTTTCAGCTGGAATATCCGCGGCAGAAAAGTAAAAATTTCGTTTTATGCGCAAAATAGTAAAAAAATTGCTTTTAAGGGAATAGTTTGGAACAAATGATAGGTAACTGGAATAAAAAACTACGCTCGTTACAAACTATCGTTACTTTACACTCACACACGTGCGTGTAGGTACATAAAAAAAGGGAGAAAAAACAACAAAATATAAACGCGATCATATCAGAGCTTTTATTCAATTCTATCCATTCCTCCTTTTAACGGGAACAGTTTTCTCGTAAACGAACCGCTTATTGTAATCGTAAAAGATTTGATTCTGCATTCAGCCGCTTTCAACGAGCTCGTCGACGATATTAGATCTCAATTGGTATCGTTTGACGACAAACTAAAGCTACGTGACGAAGTATCTCGCCGTAAGAAATCTTTGAATAACAAACAGCTGATACATTCGAACGATACTTATATTTGCTTCGTTACTGACTTTACAGCGAATCTCTGTCTTCAGATTTGGACGACGCGTCGCGATCGATCGCTGCTTGGAGATTATGATACCCGGAATAACGTCGAATGATCGCTAGGATTTTTATGACTCAACGGCAGACGCGTTTCATAGTTTCATAGTGAAAAAAGTGGTTTGCGGAGGATAAGACCACGAAATATGTTTTAAGCGTTTTGGTGTTCGTAGCATTGACTATATTCAAACGTATAGTAGTGGTCATAGATAGGATGGCCTCACTTTGAACCCAAATATCCAATTTATAACTGGAAATTAAAGTTAAACACGAGAACCGGTCACGTCATATATCGCATGAAATTGAAAATAAACAGGAGTAAATTTTTCTTGCGCCGCAAATGATACCTATCTCTGTTTCTTTCTCAAAAAATGTCTTCCTCGTGTCGAGTTTCTTATTCTTTCTTATTCTCGTCGAGTTGTAGAGATCGTGTAAAATCTATTTGAATCTACGATACACAATGACACAGGGAATGGTATATACAATATGTATATAGATGTGATTGAACGTTTCGCTGTATGCGAATCAACTCGTGAAATTAAATTCTTCGTTCGAGTAACGAATTTCTACTTTCAACCATGAACGTTTTATCAAAATTGTATTTCTCGGAGTACCGTCAATGCGATAGAGTACCGTATCAGAGTAGTATAAAAAGAGTGGATGCGTAATTTATTTCGTGACTTTTCAAGTATTTGAAGTTCCGTAAAAATTTATTAACTCGTACAGCTTTTGAAATCTCCTGCCTTCCGATATTTTAATATTTTACATAACGAAAGTTACGATTTAAAAGTACAGTTTAAAAGTTAAAAGCCCAAAAGTAAGAACGTATATGTAATTAATTAATTAAAATGTCTTAATGTGATTGTAACAGTACGTTCGTATTCTTTTACGATTGGTGGATTTCACGTATAAACGAGCCATGAAATTTCCACATTTTTCTTGTAATTTCACCTCTGTTAAGTTTGTCTTAAACATGTTTCGTTTCGATGAAGATATGAAAAAATAAAAATGTAGAATAGAACGCAATCGAGCGTATGGAAACGCTGTAAGATTCCTAAGAAGAAATTCCGAAGAATATCTGCCGAATAGTTCGAAACCTTTAGTTTGTCGCAAAAATATTAAATTAAATCTGTTGGATAATTGACGTAGAATTATATATAAGTAGTTTTAAAATTTCAGCAAATTTAATATTTCAAGAAATATTTTTTATTTTATCCGGTGCCTTTGATGGCTCTGACTGTTTGAAAAATACAATTGGATACGTGACCAATTACATACAGTCAGTCACAAATGTCTACATATGCTCGTTGAATGTTACGCATTCAAAGTATCCGGAGAAATTGAAAATGACCCACTTCTGTGACCGATTGTATATTTTAAAAACTTAATGCGAAATATACGAAAATATTGGGCAATTGATTAACGTGAATTAAATTAAAACATTACGATAAATTTTAATATTTTGTAACGTATCGCTTTGCTTTCGTTGTAGCTTTTAACCTATTTGGTATTAATATTTCTCTTTTTCCAATATTGAATTTTAATTTATTTTTTATTAATAATTTATTTTCACTAATTTTGATAAGGCGTCCGCTATCTAATGATAAAAAGAACAATTTCCATAAGATCATAAAGTTACTTTTGAACAGACGTCCTGATAGAGGTAAATAATAAATAAACGTTCGACTATATTGTGCTATCCACAGACATATCGTAGCACGTGGGATAATGTATAGTAACGTATAGTAATTTTCTTGTTCTTTAATGCAGTTGATAATTAACGACGCGATTAAATTTGATGAGAAATATTGGCTCGTTAAATACTAAATACAAACTTCAACGAAACATTTCAGATAAAAGACAAAATGAAACGAAACTTAATTTAATGTCACGTTTCAACGATGCAAATTTCTGTAGAAACAAAGTCGAAAGATACGATAGCTTGTATATTCTACATAACCCGAGCGAAAGGAAATCGGTTTCACTGAGTTATTACGATCGACGTCTTACGATCGGCTCGAAAATGTAGCGTTCGAGAAAACGCACCTGGGGACCAACGCATGCCCTCTTTTCTTTCGTGGTAAGTTGCTAACGCATTAATCTGACATTATATAGCCGACGGAGAGACGAACTGACACGTTTATGACTGTCTGAAAGCACAATTTTTCGCTTAGATGGCTACGAATCCTTTCCTTGGCTCTAGCAAACTTATTTCTGTCTACCTACATGTTGTTTCATTTCATATGTGCAGGCCGAGGTACAAGATGCTTGTAAATCGTCGTATTCGACAAATCCATACAGAAACGTACGAACGCAAAGATTGTTTGCCGTTTGGAAAAGCTATATGAAATCGTTTCGTCGTATTTTTACGAAGAGGCGTGTAATATCGTACGAAAAGCTCGGCGTGCGAATTTGTTATTTTGTTACCAACAACTTGATTAAATATTTCACGGTCCTCTTTCGCGTTGAGACAACTCGGTTGTTTATGCGCGGAGATCTCGATGAAACTTGGATGCAACGTCGTTAATTTCTAAATTTTAGCGGCATTTGCAGTAGCGGCGCGTGGAATTTTTTAACCTTATAAAGCGTGGTGCACGAAGTAAGCGCGTTAGATATTTCAACGATTTTGTTAAACCACTAAAGATAGAAAGACTGTTTCCGATTTTAGCGCGAAATTTTAAACAATTACTTTCGATAAGCATCCTGATGACCGTCCGATATAACACGAACTTTCAATTGTTATGTTCTATAGAAGATACTCGATGAATAATCAGCTTGGCCAATGTCTACGTTGTCCCTATGCAATTTATATGCCGCATAGCAATATATCCGCAAACTTCTTCGTATTTGATCGAAGTTCCTCGATGAACGACTAACTTCATTTTCAATTTTTATCTCTTCGGTGTATAACTTATGTAGCGTATGTAACAGCACGTGCATTTCCAAATCCATACTTTTATATTTAATTCAGCAATTAGTTATCGATGAATAACTGGCTTCTCCAATATTAACCTAATCCAGCTCCTCCTGTCTTCTATACAGTTTACAATCGCAAAGAGCTTCTCGAGGCATTCGTACCTTGACTATAGTGGGTCCCCTAACAACGAAAGTTCGGAAGACGTTAGAATCGAAGAGGCGAGGAAACGAAGAACCGGTGGCATTCGTTTCGCGAACGAGACCACAGCCACTCAATTTCGGGGTTAATACCTTTGGTAGCATTCGTGCTGCAGCAGCGTTTCTTCTCCTCTGCTCGTAACTCGGCGCCCATACCACTGATTTACAGTCACGGTACCGACATACACTCTTTGATTTTGCTGGACGCGCACGAACGAGAACGCGAATCACGTTTCACAAATCCACGTGCCGCGACCCGCTTCGGTTCAGCGTGATTCTTGCGCGAGCGACGAAAGGGCTCTTAGGGGGTAGGTTGACGAGGGCTGACAAATTAGAGAGCACACGCGGGACCACGCCAGCCCGAGGAACGTTGTAACGAACGAAACAAGTTTTATCGTGTTTCGTTGCTCGTCCGTTTGCTTTGTTTCGTCGGCGAGCGGGAATCATCGACGGGGCGTTTTCCGTGAAACGCTTGTTCTATAAATCGAACGATGACACGATTTTCGAGTGGTGGTAAAAATGGTTTGTGGACTTTTATTTTGAAACTATGGCAGAATACGTTTGTACGTATACGTTGCCACTTAAAAGTTTCAGGTGATTTATTTTACGCGTCATTTGTTTCATGTAGGTTCTTTTGTAGAAAATAAGAGAAGAAATGATATAAAAGATAACAAAAGTTAAACGCGACGATACGATAAAGATAAGTCTTTAAATAAACCTGCTAGACAGGAATATCGAATAAGTTGTTTTTCTTTTCCTCTTTCGGAGCGTTGAATTTATTGGAAACACATTCGATATGAGACGGAATTGGAAACTTCAATTTGAAAAACACTAGGATACCGAATTTAATAAAAGGTGACAAGGAATTTTACTACAAACGTAGCAGATCGTTAACTAAAAATTCAATACCTATGAAAATTATTCTATTCTTTTTACTACCGCTTTTATCGAAAGAAAGAAGATAAAACATTTACAGGCGTTTAAAACAAACTACTTACATCGTCTAATTTTACCGACAACTTTGTCTTCATTTTATATAATCTTTCGTAAAATTGCACTAAACTCGAATGTATTTTGCGAGCAATCGATTCGGTATGGAACGTTAAAAAGAATCGAGAAATGTTATGGCTATAATTTTCCAGCCAGACATAAAAAAGAACTGATACCCGCAAAACAGCTCGTTTAGTTTCCGAACTTTCGAGATCTTCGCGGATAGGCCAGTAAATTTGGATCAATGAGAATCGTTTCACGGTAGCTTTATCTAATTTAGAGCTCCGAGTCAACGTTATTGTTACGTACGGCCTTTTTATCCTTTCCATAGCTATCGCAATTCCTCTATCGGCTTTCTTTCTCTCAAGAAGTCAAAGCAACGATTGACGGAAACCTAAACACAAAGAAGACTCGAGGGAACGACACGACGAGTGATAAAATGATCGACGAATTGGCAAAGAAAGGAATGGCACTCGTTGCATCCATCTTTAATATCATCCTTCGTCTTGGACATTATCCGTCTTCGTGGAAACTGTCAATTATCACGCTTCTCCGCAAACCAAGGAAAAAAGGAAGAAAGTCGAAGAAGTAAGTCTCGTACCTTAAAACTTATCAGCAACGCCGCGTGCTACGTAACCAACGAAGCTGTTCGTAGGATTAAAAATATCTGCGCAGTGAAAGAAGAAAAATCAATCCTTCGTTCGTTTCGATCGATTTTTCAATCGAAATTTCGTTTCAATCCTCCAATTACGTAGCTTCTGAACAGATCATATCGTCTTCTAAAGACTAAAAGCACGTTGTATGTACATTGGATCTACACAACAGATTCAGCGAACAAAGGATACTGTACCGGAATAACGGAAATATTCACTGGCACCATGCACGTGCACATCTACCCGACCTTATCAAGTATCGCGAGACAGTCCTCGGAGAGCCTTCATGGCAGGACGAAACATGCACACGTCGTTACTCGTCGATTATTATATCTACGTAAGTCGATGGTTAGCTCTGTCGTGTTATTTCGGTTGTTGCGAACGACACGTTCAATATGTTCGACGCTGTGTCTAATAAAGGATACGTATTAAAACGAAGTGACCTTAATTTGAAGTTACACGTTGTGCCGTGGTAAGAGAACGTCGTAATTACTAAAAATTCTGCTACGATTGATCGTAATATTCTCGTTGTATATAGAAAAGTGAAGAACAAAATATTCTGCGCAACGTTAAAATTGACTTTGCGTAACTAGTTTTCCGAGACGATTATTAAATTCTGGTTAATGTCATTGATTTTCATTCGTTTTTCGCTAACTGGATGTTGTTAATCTAAACACGTAACGAATTGCCACGAACTGTACTAGAATTAAATAAATTGCTAGCAATTTCCAACACGGAACGTTACTCGGTAAGAATAAAAAGAACGGAGAAACCGCGTTTACCTGGCAACGCGAGTAATAAAACGCGAGTAATAAAGCAAATAAACGCGAATGGATAATTTCACGGGTTTCAGATTTCCCGAAAAAGTTCACATTCGAACGCCACGTACGGCAGATTCGCCGTAGATGTCGAACAATTTGCGGAAAATGTTTCACTCGCGTCGATGTTTCACCCTTTTGGATAAAACTTGGGCCGATTTAGAGTATCGTGACAACAATGTCAGAACATACGCCCTTATATCTTCGACTACTACTTTCTTCCACGCCAGTTTCACAGTCACCGTTTATGGAGGCAGCCTGGTTCTCGTCCTATAGCGGAAACCTCTGTTTATCCTGGTTGAAAACTTTTCTCGCATCGCCGCTGTTTGCACCTTGCGAAAACGGGCGTCGAATATTATAGGGGATGTGGTTGGAGCGAAGTGGATGGGATGCACGGAGAATCCAGCTCATCGATACGGGGAACAAGCTGAAAACTCGCGCTGCTTTCCGCAAGAATTCGGTTGTTTCGTAATTGCGTAATACACTTCTCTTTCGAGAGGATTAAATGGCAGAGGGCTTCTGCCGATGGTCGAATAGGATCCGATAGTTTGATGTACTTACTCCTCGCGTATGCCTTCTTTTTCCCACGGGAATGGGATTGCTCGTGTCTTTTAAGCAAATGGCGGAAAGTTTGATCAGTCGAAATTTCATGGCAATAGAGTTTGCTGGCTGCTGTGTGCAAGATAATTGGACGATTTCTGGATGTTATTTAAAGAATTATCGTAGAATGAAGGTGATTATTTGTGTAAAGAGCGTGATATGGTATTTGTTAATATAGAAATGACAAGAGCGTTGATCTTGTTTCGTTGTGATAATAAGTTGCATCTTGGTGAATTATTAGTTGGAAAATAAAAAATGAAAATGAAAAATTCGGGATACGAAAGAAATTATCACCATTAATCACCATTACCATCATTAAGAAATACGAAAGAAATTGAAATTACAGTGCAGGCAATAGAAGTACTAAATCCGAATTCGAAGACTAATATGATATATTAGAATTGGAAGTGTCCCGAATTGCTAATTCGCGTTCAGGAAGTTAGTCAGCCAGCGCGTTAAAAATGAATTTATTATTTTATCGTCGTTAGTGGCCCAAAACTAGATTTTCCCGCGATTTAAATATGTACGATCGCAAACCGAAATTACGACGATTTCATTATACATCATTATATATCATATAAAACGTTTGATCTCGGCTAAAGATATCGATGAACGAACCAGGATTAAATAGTAGTTGCATATTAGTGAATTATGCATATATTTCGTTATTTGATCTGTTTATTACAGGAAATGACGGGAAGCTGATTCGTGTGAATGAATCGTATGTTACCTAACCGTTGAGTAGATTATTACAAATGACATCAATTTAATAGTAAACCAGTTACAGAAATTCGAATCTTTTTATTCGATCGAAGAAAGTTTTTAGAGTTCAACTCTTGTGCCCGAGAGTGCGAGATTTTAACAACAGTTTTAAAAAGTATTTGTTACTATTGATATATAAAATTTCCTAAATTACGTACTTCTTTGAAGAGGAATTATTTCCAAGCAAGAACATTTGCTAATTTTTAAAATTTCTTAACTCTTTCGTTTTCAAATTGTTTGATAGCCGCAAACATTCGTTTGCAGTTTTATTACACCGCGAATAGATAATTCGTAGAAACAGTGTAACGTTTCGGGATGCGTAAAGATCATTTTCAAGTGAAATTAAAGTTATATACCTAATTGTTATTAAATCAATTAATCAAAGGATACTAAAAAATATCGAACAATATCGAAGAATACGACACATTCCACGCTACGTTATAAAACCAATGGACGTTCGATGTAAATCAAACTTTGAAAGTAACATTCGCATAAAATTAAAATTAGGCTTTTAAACATATGTCAAACTATTTAAAAAATATACATTTTCTCGCGTTTCCGTGGATTAATGTTATTAGAAAAAAAATCTGTTTTCTGATTTCCAATTACGAAGAACGAAAAAAATTAGTTTTTATTACTCTCCAAAAGATTAAAATGATCGATCGATACAATTTGTATCGATAACGCATTTCGATTCACTCTTTTGCAAATTCCAGGAATGATGAAAACGTTTCGAACTATCAGATAGTTATAGACGCGATCGTTTGTATCGCTCGCAAACGTATCGAAATTTCAATCACATTAGTTGCACAGAATACTGTGCAATTGTACTCGTGAAATTTATGATCCTTTGTTTGTCCTTGCAATCTGAAATTGGATCAATAGATCCTTATAATTTCGATAATGGTAGCTTGCATCGGCAAAATGGACAAGCAAGCATCATCGAAAATAACAAAATAGCTTGTTTGCATTCCTGGAACGAAATGGGGAAAATTTTGCTTTTTCGTAAAATCGCAAGAGGATTTTTCTTTTCTTTATTTTTTTTTTTTTTTTTTTTTTACAGTTTCTGGTAGAATTATCTTCTTTCTGATCCCTGCAACGAATAAAGTATATCGTGCTAATTTTTCTCTGAACAGTATTTTTCTCCTTAAATTTGAAACTTTTCGTGTAACCCTGCGGTGCATAACATTTTATGTACTATAGTATAATAATTACGACGACGTTGTATTTACCAGTGTAATTTTTATGATAATGTTAGTTTAAATTAGTTTCCGTATTACGACAAATGTTGAGAATTAACTTGCGCCATAGTTAACAATCTCGTAGGAAATTAAAAGCTGGAAATAAATTAAACATTTATAAGCACGAAGGATCTAATAAATTAAAATTGTACGCTTTTAATGCTTTGTGCCTTCTTCTTTTAGAAGATAACACGATCTATTTCTTTACGCTGAGAAACTTTAAGCTAATATAATGTTTAATTATATACTGCACCGTAAAAGAAGCGGAGTAATGCAAAACAAAATAGAACAGAGGGGAGGAATTTATCTTTGTACCAGGTTAAACGATCCCATTCTCATTGATCTGCCAGTAACGAAACGATACGTAACAATCGATCGTGGCACCCATTCGTCTCCGTCCACAAATTCCAACGACCATTACGAACGAGAGTTTCAAACAATCCTGTTCGATTCCAGTTCCGCTCTCGTACAAGTGAAACTTTTCTGTCAAAGCAGCACCTCTTTTTAAAGTCATCATCGACGCGTAAGGAATAAAAACTTTCCGATTCAACTTTCCGATTCGCCGCGAAACAGAATGTTTGATACTGGTTGATCAGCGATCAAAAGTAGAATAGCGACCAATCCCTTTAAGCAGACGTATTTAGCTTTAATTTTTCTGCTTTCCCACGGTTAATTCAATTTAAGTTCTTATCACGTAGAGAGAGAGAGAGAGAGGGAGAGTTCGTCGTAAGAACAACTGTCATAATTTTTCTGGCTTTTCTGCTAATGTGGAGGAAGAACGTCTCGTAGAAAAGTCTTTAGTCAGTACTCGATTAACAACAAATTGCAATAATAAACACGTTAAGGGGCTTTTTGAGGGATAAAGAATCAAGCTTACTTTGCTTTTACTTGTTTATGTAGATACTACGAATTGAGTTTTCTGACGAATTTCGTATTCGAGACGAATTCGTTGAGTCGGTCGATGATGTCTCTAATGCTGGATAAAACGATTGCTTTTCTTCGATAATAGCTTCTCAAGAGAATCAGCCTAAAATGCAATAAATTCCATCGTTGGCGCGAAAGTCAAGCATCGAAATGTCCAACAACACTTGATAATTAAACGCAAACAGTAAACACTTGCCACATGTTCGATATCATGCTCCTAGACCGTGGATCGTACATTTATGGGAAATTTAAATGTACAGAATTTAGTGGATAAATGTCTGAATAAATGCCGAATAAAAAATCATATGGTATCAATGTGAAAAGCGAAGGCAAACTATCATTATACGATCTGTCATATTTACCATTTTTGAAACTGAAGAGAACCGAAGTTCTTTTCTCCTTTTCTTTGCATCATTTCTGTTCTTCTTCGTTCTTTAAGAGATAAAGAACATGCGAAACTTCAAATATTTCAACGTATCTTGAAAACTGAGAAACATGCTGGATAGGATATTCTAACCAAAGAGAGCAGTAGATAACAAATAACTTTTGTTCGAAATATTTTGTTATCAGATTATCAGAAGGATCTTAAAATTTCTACCGATTGTCACAACGAACATCCTCCATACAGTGCCCCTGCTAGTTCTTAACTATTCACCTTATCCTTTCTAACCAGATCCTTGCTCCCTTCGCTTTGTCCCGCCCATTTCGAGCGAATACTCCAACTGGGTTGCACCGCGTTTCTTCTTTTGTTTTATCATTGAATTGCGACGCGTAGGGGAGAGCATTAACATTTTCTCGTGATTATTTAAATTTAAGACAATCGTGGCCACGACTAGCTGCTGGCTGTAGCTCCGGCCAACCTTAATGCGGAACCGTGCTTCTTCGTCTCTTCTCTTTTTTCCTCGCCGTTCTCTTTACCATCCATTGTATCGCCTTGTTCTTACGTTCGCGGAACTTGAACATTTTTTCCTTCGACCTGCTTTTCGACCGGTTTGGAAAATAACGCCACCCGCTTCTTAATATCCCGAATGACAAAGCGCCTCCGAACTTCCGCTCGCGAATTTCTCTAATTCTTACCACCGCCTCCAATTTCTCCTATCTTTTTGCATCTTCTTCCGCAGTTTCACGAACTCGTTCACGGAGATACCGTTTTCCGGACGATTTATTGAAAATTAAAACGAGACTTTTTCCCGTTGTACGATCGTACGGCAAAAACGGAAACATAAATGAGCGGAAAGAGGCAATTAACGCTAGAAATACCACAGCAATCAGAATGACTGGTTCTAGAATTTTATAAATTTGTCAAGCCTCGTTTAGGGATGATGGTCCCAGATGGATTAACAATACCAAAAATGTACCACATAACATGGAATTCCTTCTGTAAGAAAGTAATAAATCAATAAATATAAAAATATTCTATTATTACGTATTTTTTAAGGACCAGTCATTTTCACTGGTTTTGGTAGAAATAGCTCCGTGTTAACTATCGATGGTTCTAGTGTTAAAAGAATAGATGTATCGGGATATCAATTCTGTTTAATTTCACAGTAGGATAGATTATTTTGTCGAAACACTCGTACTTCGAATCTTCGCTGGTATCGTGGCAAACGAGATCTAAGACGCAGAGATATTCATGAAAGGAGATGGATAAAAAGGAAGAGACGGATCTCGTGACAGTACAATCTATCTAATATGAATCTACACGTATTTACTGTACTTACATACCTAGTGTAATAATACTACACACTCGTATAGGCGTAAAAAAACGTCGGTTTTACTGCAGACTAGAACATCGTTCTATTTTCGTGACAGATTCGCGTTGAAATTTGGTAATTGCACCGAGTGTGCTTTGTATTGGCAATACCTACTTCGTAACGCTATGTTACAGCTCACTTACGCTCTGCAGACGCATTAATTTCCGAGGAAGAGGCGTAACTGTGCGTTTTCAAGCACCGTAACATTCGCCGTAGCGTTGTTTCTAAAGAACAACGTTACGCAACGAGCGATTCAAGAAACAAGCTAAAAACATAGCTATGTATTTATGTAGGTATGTAAATGTGTAAGAGCGTTTGTTAATACGATGGATGTTTTTCTACATATACGTCGGTAAATAACTTATCATGTTCTCCTGTGATCCTTATTTTTTTCTTATTTATTTATTTAAATTTTACAATTTGTCCAGTAGGACATTTGGTAAAATATTATAGCTTAGTGGTATGATAATATAACATGTGGGTGGCTACCCCCAGCGGAGTACCATCTTCGTGTTTGTTAGGTTATATCCTTTGTGAGTCTAGAAGATCGTAACACGGAATTCATATATTTATCTAAATTACATAGATGTTGTCTGCAATGTGAAACGATATTATCAAAATCGACAAATTTCCGAGGACCATTCGTTACGACTCATCGAATTATCGGTTTTTCTTGTGATTCGAATGTTCTGCCGATTATACATCCATTACCAGCGTCGTTATCGAAACTTGGCGGCAGTTCAGAATTTTGAAATTCTCAACAGCAGATATTCTATTCGCAAAGTCTCCTTCGAAGAAAGTATTTCTATTTTATCGATGCTTGTGCGTCATGGCCGTGGCTGCAGATGCAATTTGCGATACAGTTGCATCAATATCATTGATAAAGTTTGGAAAGTGTGGCCCAGAATTTCAGTGTAGTTCACCGCTGCTGATTTTTTCAAGTATTTCCTCAAGGAAATTGTATTGACTCTGTGGTACATCTTGGCTACACTGCCTCCCGTTCTGAGTAAAGTTCCTCTTCTGATGAAGTCGTTGACCCGACTAGGAACATTTTTTCCCTAGAAATTCGATATTTTTCTTGCTACGATTTTACCGCATAATTTTATTTTCGTATTCGAGATGTAAGCTGTATTGGAATAAAATTAAGTTAAAGTTGTTACTTTCGAACAATGTTTGCAAACAAATTAGTCTAATTTACGTGATATCTTAAATTGCGTTAACATAATAAAATTATAATTTAGATAATATCGTTCGTCGAACATCGCTCTTCTTTCATACACATTGTGATACGAATCTCGTAATCTCGAAAGATGAAATGATTCTTTTTTGTAAAAACTACGCTAAATACGAGCAATATATCTGTCCTGAAATAACAAATATTAGTATACTAATCGATTGGTTATAACGAAGCGTTATATCCAATTTTTTAACGACGATAAACACTGTCAGAAGCTTCAGAATTTCCATTAAATTCTACTCTTTGTTCAAAGGAGGTAAATATTTTACAACCCACAAAGATTCATTACAATTTGATAGATAGGGAAAGCATTTACAACGTATGAATTTTTAATCTGTAAATCAGAGACCAAGTTGTATTCACATTTCAGCACTCGCTGTTATTTAACTTTGTATATATCTCGTTTGATGTAGGGTATCCCATAGCTGTTATTAATTTCATCGTGCGTTTCTCGTCTCGTGTATGTAGCGACACCATTTTTCCGCATAAAATACAGATCGGTTCACATTACGCTGATTAAACATACAATCTGGACGCGAGCGTGCGTGAACTCATAGATTTTGTAATTGTATACGAATCTCGGGGAAATCTGATCTCAACATACGCTAGCACGATTAACGAGAAATATTAATATATTCATGACATCCGTTGCTATTAATGTTATAATTAAAATCACGCAGATATTGCGAAGTACTGTAATTGTACCCCCCTCTCCCTATCGTGATCCATTGTAAATGATTGTATTCGATCGACGAGAGAATTAACGCGCAATTGGAAATTTCCTTCGGAATATCGTATGGCGAAAAATAGGTATAGAAAATTCATATTTTTTATGAACTTTTGTTCATAGTTAACCTGAATAATTACAACCAGCAGTTGGTAATTCTTCGTACGAATCTTACAAATTTTCGCATTTTTTTAATATTCCAATGACTTTTCTCGTAAAATATTTGCAATACCTTCCGATATTTCTATTGTTTTAATTTATAAAAAAAGGTGAAACAATAGTTTCATATATAGGTCTAAAACCACGTAAAAAAACAATATCGCATAGTATTTTAATCAATCGACGATGTACCGAATTTTGAGTGACAACTGTTCTCCCGTGAGAAATGAGAACTATAATTCATCATGTTCTTTCTCTCGTTCTATAGTCTTCGTGCAAAATCCAAAAGATACTTATCGAAATCGTAATTTCGCTTTTTGAGAATGAAACTGATGCAACTCTAATTCAACGTATAACATAAATTAGAACCGTGAAATAATCTCGTTAATCCTGCAATGTTACAAATGTTAGATAACATGCTAAATATATCTTAAATGCTAGAAACGATGCAATTTTATCGCTACGGAACGGAGCGTCTTTTTCCACCTTAAATTTTACCTCGTTTTGCTGTTTTGTAGTCGGCCGCGTGTAGCAATATTAAAATATGTGGAAAGTTTTAAGACGAGGTACGGCGGCAGTTGAAAATATTGTGGATTTTTAAGATTACGAGTACTCTCTTACCGGCGTTGTTCCGCGAGAGCTAGAATAGCCAGTAAGTCACTCTTGACCCATGTAGCCTCCGATGATGTACGAGCATAGTTTTCGCTCGCGCGGCCATCCTTACAACCCTCTTCGCTCGTTCTCGTCCAACCGACAGTGGTGTGGCTGTTTTGCCGCTTGTTTCACCAGCGATACTCTCGTCATGGGAACGAGACAAAGAGCGAGAATGACAAAGAGGAACATAGTAACGTACACTCTCGTTCAGAAGTATTAGGATACTTGAATACGAAGAATGTGGTACACTCGAGGAAATTGGGGGGAAGTATGAAAAGAATTATTATACCTTGTATCACACGACATTTTAGATTATACCTTATGTATATATAAAGCATTGTTATACCATAGATTGGTCTCAATTTTAAATTACCAAGGATCTTAGATTAAGAAGCAAATTACACGTTTAACGTTTCAATCTTAGTAACTTGTTAGATTCTTTTAAAGATAGCTAGTACACCGATCGACTCTTATGCGAGCCAAAGATTTTGATGCCTCCAATGTGTTTATACTACGATGAGCAATATTTAACAAATTTTGAGAGAAATATATTGTTACCGTATTCTCGAATCGTTTGGCCAATAACTTAGATGGAATATCGTAAGTTCGTAGGATACTTGTGAACGAGGGTGTACTACTAATTGCTGTATCGTCGACAGTGGGCGGATAGAGTGTTCGTCCCGATCGCTAAAAACCGTGAAGGTGGATCGCGATGCACGCAACTATGCTGCACGTATACAACCACAGACAGATTTACGTTTCTTTTGATGTTGCCGAACAATCACCGTAAATCCATCGTTGAAAATCGAACGTTCGCGTCTCGTAATTTCTCCGTGGCCGTTTAAATAACTGCCGCGTTCCTTTCCTGACAGCTGAACGGAGCGGCCGTTTAATTGGCGTCGGTGCAATCGATTCGTTACACCGTCGAATCTCTGCCGCGCCGTTGAATTTCATTTCGCGATTTCTTGATTCGATAACGCGACGAGAATTCCGTCCGCAAAATTCGCTGAATCGGCCAGGGAAATTAAAACGTTATTAGTTATCGACAGCACTCACAGGCGCGGCATGTTTATCCGATCATCCTCCTTCTCTTTCCTTCTTTTGCTTTTCCCTTTGCTCCTCCGTGGAAACGTTTTATTGAATTCATTAATGCACGCCTCGTGCCTACCGTCTCAACAGGTTTCCAATACGATATCGTCCGTTTACTGTTACGAGCTGTTATTTTGTATCGTATTCGCAGTCTGCCAGTTAATGAAGAAGATATTAACGGTATTTAATCGGTATCACGTAGTTTGGCTCGAGATGCATGTACGATGAAACGCCCATGTGATACTCCTTTCGGGCTAAAGAACCATGGCTATTTAGGATTTTATGGATTTTTTTTTTACGCTATAAAAGACGTTAGTAAACGACCGTCGAGTATTTCATATATTTCATACCTTCGTTTACAATCGAATTGCAACGCGTCTGTACAATTCTGGCATAGTTACAGTAGGTTTTTGAAAATTTTGCTCATAGAATTTAATTGTTATAAAATACGTTGACTTTAGTATGAAAGTTGTTGTAATTAGCTAAATAGTCTAAAGATATCGTTAAAATGATTTGGAACGAATAAAATGTAGCGAAATATTATCCCAAGGAAAATTAAGCGATGATATTAAAATCACTGAATCGATTCCTAATTCCTAACCATGAACTCTCACTCTGCCACATAATCAATTCCGCGAAATTTGAATACCAAACATTCTGCAGCTCACTATCTGCTCCATCAAAAAGTTCACTTGGAAACTCAACTGGCGTACTCCACATTCTCTACGATTTTGCAAATAAAAATAAAAATCATCAGCGTTTAACTTGACTGGCGACCGTTCTTGCTGCCAACGAAACTAGCGAAAACTGGTTAAACTCGATCGTGTCGTCTGAACCCTTGGTAATCCCCTAGATAAAATCTGGATTATGTCTAGCCGCGTCTAACGAGAACATCGACGCTCTGTTGGTAATTTGAACACCAGCTGCTACCAAACGCTATTAAAATAGTTGGATGGTACAAAAAGAGCGCAACAGGACACTCGAAAAGCAATGGGTTGGGTCGTGAACAGATCGCTCTTTTCCTCTTAGCCTTTCTTCGTCATCAAACTCGCGCGTCTTATAATAAGTGAAGCTCGTTAATGTCACTCGAACCGAGCTTAACGCGATATAATTATCGATGAAGCTTTCGTTACTTGTCCTAAATAGAACGAGTAGTTGTTTCAAGCTGACGATCGGGGAACATTGTGCAGCGTTTAGTTTCCAGCGTTACTATTGCAGCCATGAACAATTTTTATACGTAATCGATATTTTGCGGGGACTAAATTGCTTCGTTCTAGTTTATATTCTACACCTTACATAATAAAAATCATTTATAGGTAAAATTAAACACTCTGTACATAGGCATAAACACCTACATTCTGGCGATATTGAATAATCGATAAAACTTTAGCGTTTAGCGTAAACTGTGAACTTTGGATAACATCAGTCAATAAAATTTCTAACGTATCGGCTCTTACTTGATAGTAACGCGCGATATTTTTTTCAAATGCATCATCGGATATGTAACTTTTATACGTAAGAAGCGAATATAATAATTAGACTAACCTTCCTTCGTTCGTGTAAGGATTTGTTCGCGTGCAGGTGTATTTTGTCCGATTTTTAATGCTCAATAACTAAAAAACAAAGCTAAAAAGGAAGTTTTTTTTATTCTTAATTTTTGTCTTATTTCAGCTTCAAGAATCAGCCTGACGAACCTCCCGACTCCCGTAGCCTGCACAAACATCCCTAATCTAATAATAACTATTCGAAAACTTTGAAAAAATTCTACGCGACGTACATTGGCAGACCTACTAACCGAACTATACGTACAATTCCTGTTATTCTAAACTAAAGCATTAGGAAAAAGCGTAGAACGAAAATTGTTGGAAACTCAGTGGGTCAGGCTCGCTACGTTCGTCCGACGATTCGACGAATTCGACAAAACCAATGGATCTCGAGTTAATTAGCGATTAAACGAAGCCTCCGCGTGCCTAATCGACAATCGATGTCGATTGTACAGGCGTTATTAACGAGCCTGTGTGCTCGTGGTTGATCGGTCACCGTGAATCAGGCCGGCGTCCAACACGTCGTTTCATGGGTATCTCCCTGTGTCCCCGGTTTGTCTGATTCACGCACGTCTGTCAAAGCAAATCAGGAAGTCGTCGCGTACCGTGGCCGCGTAGCCACGGACCCTATTCAAGAGGGACACGCTAATGGACGTACGTTTACCGAAGATCGAAACACCGTATGTCGACGATGAAACCGGCTCGCTTCCTGTGGCGGATTTTCGAGAATGTACCCATCCTCCCCATCCTCTTCCCCTACGGTTCTGATTAAACATGCTCCAGCTCATCCACTTGCTGATGTTATGACAGGGCTAGGATCGGTATATCCGAATTTATGAACGTATTGCACAATCGTCTCGCGTAATGTTCCAGCTAACGAGTACGAATCAAATTCGTAGTTTTCGAGAGATTGCGGGACTCTTCAGCGATTGAAATATCGGATGATGTGAATTCGAATAGATAAATTAAGATTCTTAATAAAAAGGGAAATTTTACAGAAGATACTTACTCGAACGCTGCCGATTTACTAATCGATTATAATTTAATTGAAACTTAATTATAGATATAATTCGGTGTAGTTGTAGTAGACTGTCTTTTGCAAATATCTCGGAAACTAAGGCCGAGCGATGATTACGTGTATAGGAGAAAGTTGTTCAGAATCATACCCACTACGACATGTTAAAAAATCATCGAAATCGGTACGGCGGATGAGATATCGATAATTAAATAATAGCCTAAGAGAAACATTTTGATTCCTTTGTTCGCAATATTCGTTTTCGCATAAAGTAAAACGATTTACTAGAAATATCGACTGAAAGACTAATAAGAAAATGATAGGTAAAAAGATGATATTCATCGGTCGTTTCAATGATTTACGACAAACAACATAAAACAAAGTTTAAACATCTGACACATTCGCAGTGAACAGTTACTCTGTTTAATTATTATTTTCCAATAAAAATAATATGAAAGACACTTTAGAATGGAGAATGAGCTGAGTACATTATAAATGTATCGATACTTTACACGATATGAAATATATTACAATTTTTTGTTAAATTGAACATTAATTAATTGTTTCGTAATAAACTTTCACACTAATAAGCAGACGCCATCGACATTATTTTACTTTTGTTTCGTGTAAATATATTATGAATAAATAAATTATTATTCAGCGTTACAATGTACTATTGTGTTAAATTGCTGCTGTATTAAATAACTGTTATTTACGATAAATGTTTAAACTGACAGCTTTCTGCATCAATTCATTTCGCTTTTGTTTGACTAGGATCCTCCAGTATTATTAACCTGTGTATCGTAAAATGTAATAAAATTAATTAATGCACGTAATAGTAAAATGTAATTACGTTACAGCTTGCTTGAAAGATCTTGTTGCATCAGCATACGTATGCAAAGCAACAAAAATGTTACTATTAAACTAAATTATGAGAACTTGTCATCGAAATTATCCAGATATGCCTTTTTCTATGTAACAAACAACAATTCTAATGAACCATTAAAGATGTCAAGATATTTCAAAGTAAGATTGTAATATATATACATATATGCACACACACATATATATATATATATATATATATATATATATATATATAATGCAATGTTAAAATAAGCAATTTATTTTCGTTGTAAGTGCACAGCTGTACATACGTAAAGAATAAGGCTTGGAAATATTTCCTGAATAATGCACTTGTAGAAAAGCAAAGGAAAAACGACGTAATAATATCGCGAAGCTGCAGAAACGTTTATCAAATGATATCTATACCTGAAGATAAGTTTAATCAAGGAAATGAAGATTTTATCAAGGGAGAGGCACCTCGTTTGATGAAATAAATAGGAAGCCTTTAAAAATATTGCCACGAGAAGTTTGATCGACTGGAGCGCGCCCATGAACTGCGCTTCAATCGGAAGTTTTCTCGTCCGCCAACATCCGGATAGTAATTAGAATCGCCTTCTCGATAAATCACACGGTACAGTAATCGTCGCGTCGGTTTAATTACTTCCTCGCTCTGGACGACGTCAAAGCGTATTTGAACCGACCACCTACAAATGTCACGAGCTACATAAATACTTTTGCTCCTCTCTCTCGATTCGCAAATAGAAAGCTTGCAAGTGTCGGTCGATACGAAGAGATTTTTCTTCGGATATCATTCGGCCAATGTACTTAATCCGCGCGATATCTCATAACGTTTACGTTATTAAAGCGTTTAACGAGAATCCGCCTTACTTGGAAAATCGATCTGACCTTATTTCGATGATGAAGCTTAATACGTACCTTGTTACGTGCTTGTATACGTTTATGGGTATTAATCATGTTTGGTCTCGCGTGTAATTTCGTTTTCCATTAAACTTCGATTTGCAGCGAGTGCAATACAGATGGCAGATACGAAAACATTCTGCGAACAAATAGTAAACGAATTTATCAAGTATCTTCTAGGTTGTTAACTTTTTACATTTTTTAAACTTTCTTTGCTATACTCTTCTCTGTTGTACTTATTATAATTTCATTTTTTTATATCATCCTATTTATCGTCTATCGTACGCTGATAAAATTCAACTAGAAAATACTTTTTCAAACGTGTTATGCCCTGCTGTGTTCATTCATAGAGTAACTGATGAAATTTCAATTCTGAGTACTGTATCTTGCTCGTTTCGATCTTTTTTCTCGATCGATCAATACGATTTAAATGTTGCAGATATATTTGGCGCGTACTTCGATAGACGTTTATCATAAAAATTGATATTCTTAATAATAAATGTATAATAACGATAATTGCAGATATATTGACAGCAAAGAATCCTTCCAAACTAAACCATGAAGATCTCATAACGTTACCGAATCGAATGAAAGCAATGCAGAAAGCGAGTGTGAATTTAGCGCAATAAATGATGCGAAAAGTTAACGAAGCAAATATACGAACGAAATCGCAATATGAAAATGCCTGTAATAAACTGAAGTTCCAGTAAATACGGCAAAGTGGCGGTAAAAATTTTTCCAGCTGTCACAAAAAAAGGATATAAATTGACGTTTAGGTCGTTTTGCGAAAGTCACGTGCCGTGGCAAGGGATAACGACTGCGGTTGACACATAACGAAGTAGCCAGACCGCAAGATTAACCCTCCGTTTCGCTTTCAATCACTCTACCGGACCAACTGTCCGCTATTTTATCGGTTAACATTACCGCGCTCTTAGTTCTGCTCCTAAAATGGCGAAAGCGAAGGAATTGGATGAAGTGTGTTCTATTGCAGGTCAGTGGAGAAAGAAAAAGGAACGGGACGTTAGGACGAAACGGGATAGAGACGAAAGTACAACTTGCGATTATTACTGCAAAGACAAATGCTGGCAATAAAATAAAGTACGCAATAATAAGAGCGGCTGATGAGTGTGTGCATAAAACAGGGGTTGGAACGAAGTAACTACGCCACTGCGGAGGAAATAAAGGGCGGAAGACCTTTTGCCGAATCCATGGCGAGGTTTTCCAAACTTTCGTAGAATATCGAATGGACGAATTGGTTTTGATCGACAGTATGCGTTGATAGCGTAGGATTATGGTAAGATGATAAGGATTTTGAACGACAAAATTTCTCGGAATGCGATTGAAACGAACGACGAGCAGGTTTTAAAGCAAGTTTGTATCAAGGAATTACGATATTTGCAGAAGCGAGTGACGCAAATACAGATATTCTCTTTTTGTATAAAATTAGAATAGAACGTTCCACAAGGATTTCAGGATCGAACTTTCAAAGTTATTAATAAATTAAGTAAATTAGAAATACGAAACCGGCGATAATTCGGCATCGACCAACAAATCTTACGCTATATAATTTGTATTCTTCGTGATTTTATATTTCTTCTTATTTTATATTAAAATGGAAACTGGCGAAGAAAGTGTTATTAAATAAGGGATAAAGGTAAAGCGAAATCATTAATATTTAAATTATTAAATGGAGCAAATATCGAAGTGCAAATACGGCTCAAATATATCACTAAGTTATCAAGCAAATATTTATTCACGAGAACGTGCAAATATTCGAATGTCTCATGAAATATTGTATGATTTTGATTATTTCATTTTCTGTTTGCTTTAAATTATCAGCATAAATAAAGTTCATGGTATGTCATTTGGATGGATTTTCCATATTAATGGAGAAACGACGCATTTTTTAGTTAACTTTATTTCCATTTAATATCCGTAAAACGAGCAAATGTCTAAAATGTTTCACATTTTCCGAAGTGCCTCGCAAGACACGTTAATTCGTAATTCGCATTGCCAATGTATCGAACGGAATAATTACCTGATTCAAAGGTCTTCTATCTTTTTACGAATCGATTTGATCTATGTGTAAAAGAAAGTATATACTTCCATGCGCGAGAATTAAGATCGATCGGATTGAAATTGATTTGTATGAAATTGATTTCGCAATTATGGAAATTGCTGATCAAGGGCCGACCAACGGGTTAAATGTAAATCTATATAAAAAGTTAAACACGCGCGTTCTTGCCTTTTGATAATTAAATTGGTTTAATAAAAAGCAGCATTATAGGTAACTACCTATTTAATTAAATCTTCGTTGCACGATCTTCCTCGATTGAGAATCAGCCGATTGAGACGCCGTTCAGGAACTTTTCGAAAGGGTACAATTTCGCTTAACCAATTCCGCGAGCAATACAATTTAGTAACGAGAAAGAAAGGAGCAGCGAAATTAGATCATTCTATTTGGAGCGTCGGCATACGTGGCAAGATGATCGCCGTAGGAGAAGGAGATAGGATATTTTCAGAAGGAATGTTTAATATTCGATGTAATATTCCGTATTCCGATTTTACGTTTGGCAAAATCTGCGAAAACGCCCGTTCTTCCTCTCGATCTCGATGAAAATATTCTTTACCTTCTTCTTCGGATCGTTTCTATCAGAACGACAGAAAGCTCTGCGTCGGGCTCTTATTACAACGCGATGACACCACCCTATACGTGACAATGACATTCGCGATCTAACTCGTTGCTCTATATACCAATATCTATGCGTAACAGAAACCTAATCGAGATCTGGGCTATGTTAAACGTTACGAAGAATCTTCCATTTCAATAATACGATCTTTGAACTTAAAACGTTGCGACTAGATTCCGGATTTTTCCGCGTTTATGAGAAATTTGAAAATCCACCAATCTCGTCTTTAAAAATATTTCTTCTGGAACATATTTCATCCGCATAGTCCGAAAACGACAAATATTAAACGTCATCGTATTTGTTATCGTTATACTTAAAAACAAAAAGGTGTAAGGGAACAACGCGAGGCTTCTAGGAAAAAATATCGAAGACGCTCGAGAGTGTCCTTTCCCTCGCTACGTCACACGTTAGTGGGCATCGATAGTTTCGCAGCGGAAACCGCATATACTCGAGTATTCTTTGCAGAGTAGCCAACACGGACGAATGGAACAGACTGTCCTACGCGTTTTCCATCATTCTGAGTAAACGCGGTGTCTCGGATAAATCTGCATGCGTATAAATAATAAATCATATTCCCTTGAAATTCGCTTACAAAGGGAAGATCAACAAGTCTACACAGACATATATAGACAACCAAGTATTTGTTAGCACCAACGGCAATACATGTTCGCGATGGTACGACATAATGCAAGTATTTAGCCTTGTGATGGTTTATTACTGAGCCGAGGGTTTGGTAAAGACCTCGACAAGGTGCTTGGAAAGTCGATAGCCGACGACTCGAAGTCGGTGAGATGCCGATGATAGGACTGTTCAGAGTTAAGAGGATGCGTGAGTTTTTCGATGGCCAAGTGACCCGACGTTGCATTGTCGAAGAATAAACCTTGTCGAATAGGCAGCGATACCTTTTGGTAAGTGGACTGTGAGGAAACACACGACACTTGCTCCAGTATCATCCTGACATCGCGGTCGCTTAAAATTCTTAATTACTATACAGCATATTACAGGAAGTATTCGACGCTCGTACAAAAAGGTTCTCTGCATAATTGCACAGTCGTCATCCTCACTACGAGGGAAAGTTTTGCTTAAACGCACCACGAGCCTCGACAGTCCGCCGCGAGTAGTATAACACGATCTAATATCGAATATCGGTGAGACAAGGTATCTAGGTATCAATTCAAAAGTGGAAATTTCTTATTTTTGACTTCTTAAAAATTGAACTTGTACTGACGTATTCGCGTGATCTTTCTGATTAAAATGAGACCAAACAGCGTATAATTTGAATTATATTCGCTTACTGATGTGTATTTAATTATCATTTATTAAGTAAGAAAACGTACTTCAAATTATATCGTGTTTGGCGTCATTTTAATCAGAAAAATATAAGAAACACGTCGATAAAAGTTTTATTGATCATAAATCAAAAATGTAAAGGTTTGGTCTTTGAGTCGGTGGTGTTAGCTTATCACGGGCTTTTGATATTTGTCGAACGTCTCGACTCTCAGTCTTTTCTCGATTTTTGTGCGATTATCGAATGTATCCCGCGTCTTCTCAATCAAATTCTTATGATTAATAAACTGAACGATAATCTAGCAGCTTCGATCTGTCAATCCACTTGTATCCTTTTCTTTAATCCGAAATTGTTATAACATCACATATGCCACAATTTATTTTCAATTACACGGAACTGTAGGTTTCACCCATTCTCTGGTAACGTACTATGTACGTATACTCCGATTGTATATGTCAAATTAATGACAATTATGTCGCACACATGAACAGAGGTAATCTGGGAATAGGAGCAGCAGGGAACGATCAAAGGTCTTTGAACCACTGCACGCGTAATTCCGGATTCGGGATAGCTATCCTTCATAATTAAAGAGAGTTCTTTATAAATAAAGCGACAACAAATTTCGCTCACTTAAAAATCTACACGTTTACGGTCTTAGGAATTTACATTCAATGATGAATTATAAATAATTCATGTATCTTGAAATGTTAAAAATGAGAAACCAAGTTAATATCCATACAATGCAAATTCGACTATACAAAGTTACATTTTTAGAATGTACACGGTGAATAAGTTAGCGCAACGTATGAATACCAAGTGAAACAAAGAGAGTATCGAGACTAAAAATAGTATCTGGAGTATATTACACTCGTATCTACGTTGTACGTTACTTTGTCTAATTGTGACACGATCCCGTTCACTGCACGCAATATTCCATTAATAACAATTTTTTGTTAAACATCGTAGCAAATGATCGAAAAATAGGACAAGCCGTACCCATGTTCCCAACGATTGGAATAACTCAAGGCTTTCGTCATACGTTCGAAGCAGTTCGAGACAATCGAGACCATCGCCTGTAGCCTATCGCGAGTTGTAAGACTTTCAATCTCGCCGCTTGCATGCGAAACCATAATGTTCTTCGAACACGATCACGATCGAATATCAATGCGAAATGGGTACAGTTTCCTACTCCTGCAACTGTTCATTATAATAAAGTTGTCAAAGGTTGCGTGTCGGGTTGCAATATGTCGATATACTATATTTCTCGGATCGACGAGCGTTTCTCTCTCGTTCTTCGAGCGCACGATACATCGGGGGTCGTAAACAATTTGCCGGTGTTCGATCGAAAATCGAAGAAGGACAAATGCCGGGTATGTCTGTTGGGAGTAATTTACAACAGTGGAATCAAGGTGATGGGAGAACGCCTCGATTCAGGACGTAGAATCATCCGATTTGCTGGTCTTGTGGAGAGGGATGTATGTAAAATGAGCGAGATCCGTCACGAGGAAAGTGAGAAGGCAAAACTTTGCTGCTGGAGAATTTCTACTGTTGCGAGAGTAGAATCGTTGAACAACTCATTCTATATCTTACAAACCATCGTAAATTAGAACTGAAACTAACCAAAGACAACGTTTATCTACTCTATCGCGTGTATTACATTTGACTAAAGACGTAATAAACATTTAAGATCTGACGCAACATACGTATAATACAGAGGATAATTAACAAAAAAAAAAATAGTACATAGTTCATAATGTATGTATATGTAGATACAAATTGTATTTCTACCGTAAAAAAAGTTAAAATTAATATTGGCAAACACATCAGTATAACTTTGGTAATTACGAAAACAATTGAGAAGTAATTTATTCAGCAATATCATGACGATAATATTGCTCGATAAACAATGTTATTTAATAGATGGAGTATTTTGGATTTGTGAAAATAGAATTATATTGCAGATGATTTGATGTTCGTGATTAAGTTTGATATCCTACTACAACAATTAATTGACCTGGGAACGCAATTATTAGGGTGAAGCTTGTTTAGAGCGAGTAGTGAAAATATAATTTATACCAATGATAAAACGATACAAATATTTTTCAAACGCAGACTAATTCCCACTTGTGACTGTAAGTGCATTTTACAAAAATGGAGATTGAAACAAATTATTCTAATACGTGTAACTTTGTTCGCACGAGATTTACACCCCCTTCCTTCAAAAACGTCATGTTTTATTTTTCTGACAGCCATATCTATTTATCATTTTAACTCTTCTAAAGATTCAAAAATTAATTTACTACTTTTGCTGCGCGTTAACCTTTGTATAGGCTCTGCATATATAGTTTAATTAGTTACTAATTGGTTGCATAAGTCAGCCTAGCCAACATAGCTTCATCCTAATTAACTGATCTTTGTGTTAATAGCTTGCATCGTGCTTTTCGCTGTGTACTTAAGATGATACATTCATGCGCTAAACGATCATAGAACAAATTCCCCAACTTGAAATTATGCGGACGATCCATAAAAGCTAAAGATTCGACGACGTTTCGTACGAAAGTATTCGAGAGTAAAACTAATCGTACGATTTAATTGTTAAAATTTTGTTGCGAATGTGGTCTATCGTCTGCCGTCAAACATTTTCGAAATATCCGTTTCTACATAATAGACAATTTTTAAATATGGCTACATTTTCATAAATTGACCCCTCCAAATACAAAATAACGACAAATTCTGTGAGTAATATAATAAAATTCAAAGCAATCGCACGCCCACTTATCGTAGCGATCGAACGTGACAGGATTTACGATACCACGAGATTCAATCCGAAGAATTGCATTGTGCCGATCGTTACACAAAAACAATAGAATCGTTTTAGAGCTGTGAGAGTCGGGAAATGATTCGCGTTAGAGTTTTCGATACGAGTTGATTGAGAAAAGAATCTGGCGACAACTTTTAATCAAACTGTGAAATTGATCGAACTTACGATATAGTTCGTATGGTACGTTCGCTTGTTCTCTCTATTCGAACTAGTTGCTCAATGGTAATTTGGCGGGCAACCAGATTTAAAAGAATAATCTCGCACCAGTTTGATTAAGTTGAGATTTATCGGGCGGTCTCGTCGCCATATCACGTTTGGCGTATATTTTCGTCGGACTTTTATCGCAAAAATTCAATTAAATAAATATTTTTATGCTTTATTTTTCTGAACGTTGCTACGTGTTCTTCTTTTATATGACGTGTTTATACATTGTTTATATAGATTCGAGGAATGTGAACGTATACATACATAATGTATGTGTATTATAATGCGTATACTTTTCATACGATACGTAACGTATGCTCGAGAAACAGCTTGAAAAATGTCAACGATCGACAACTTGAATTACGTCGGTATACCTGCAAAGTGTAAATCTGATTTTAATCTTAACAATTAAATTTTGTGTAATTTTAATTCTAGCAAACAATACGCTTCCTTTTTCGCAAAAATATCGTATACGGCAAAGCGTATTAGTAAAAATATCAATATGACTGCAACATTTCCAAAGATCAACAAGAAATCAACGATTTAAAACGATCTCAAAAAATGGAACAAAATATGGAAAACATAGAAAAGAGATCCTACGTAACAATGTTATTTTCCTTGTGTACGACAGCAAACTGTCAACGGTAATTATACATAACATACAAAAGTACGTAATACGAATCGAAAACGCGAGAGTCCCGTTCCTGCAATCCTACGGAGGAAAGTGTGCAGCCATTATTCGCGGCAGTGGCGAACAAACGAAAGCAGGCTGACTCGCGGTGGCCACAATGGTGGCGAGCGTGCCGCTACTGCGGATGGGGTAGATGATATAGAAGTATGGAGGGATGTTGCTTGTCGAGAGAAAGGGAAAGAGGAGAAAGAGAGAGAGAAAGAGAGAGAGAAAGAGAGAGAGAGAGAGAGAGAGAGAGAGAGAAAAAAGGAGGAAGAGGCGAACGATACACGGCGAGTTGTAGGTAGATAGCAGGGATGTGGTAAATGAGAATGGGTGTATAACGTCGAAACTGTGGGGGAAACTGGGGAGGTAACTGTAGAGACACGAAGAGAGAATAAGCGCGAAGCGACGTGTAAGAGGAAGGGTAGAGACGGTGGGTAGGTTGGAGGCTGGCAGAGTACACCTAATTAGTGCCATTATGGACCCACTGTTTTGCCAAATCGGTGCGGACTTAATATTGTCCGTGCGGGCCAGTGACTCGGCCTCGCGACCGACGGACGACAGTTCTACAGGTAATTGGCGCATTGTACGTAATGGGGGACTGCATTCAATTAGTTTCGTAAAAAAGCGGTGCAGTCAGTCGCGGTAACGCCGGCAAATGAATAGAGCCTCCAGCGAACGAGCCACCCCGTCCCCTCGACTTCCTCTTCCGTGCTTGTCGTCTCTCCGCCCCTTCGCGCGCACGATCAATCCCATCCCGTGCGGTGCGCCGCTATATGACGACGGGAAACGATCGAGAGGACTACTTAAAAATCGCTCTTTCTAACCTACCTACCATCGCATCGGCATTCACAATGGATTCGCGCACCCTCTTCGAGACAGCCAACTGATTAACATGGATGCGCGATACTCGAGACTCGACATGTTACGTTACACGAACCGTTGGCTTGTAATCTCTTCGACGATACAAACGCTCGATTGTATACGTGACCCCGATGCTGTGATTTCATTCATGACGAGGTGGATACACGTGCACCGTTGAAAATCGTTTCTTTCGTCGCTGGTATAGAGACGTTGGAAAATTACGAAGGGCATTTTCATAGCTTCGAAGATGCATGTTGCTTTTGGAGCGGGAGTTACGGTGAAAGGCATATGCGACATAGGGAAGAAGGCGAATAAGCGATGTTATTCGTGATTCTTGCTCGACGATAATTACTATTGGCAGTTTACTATATTTCGGAAAGAAAATAATATTGTTGGAATGAAATTTTACGAGTTAGTTGTATCAACTAGTCGTAGTAGTAATAGATATATTCAAGCGATTCTCGGTAGTGAATTTTGTTCTTGTCAAAAATTTAATCGAGCTAAGCAAAGTAAATAGCAGTATTTAAATGCATTCGAATACTGTTATTTATTTAGGAAATAGCGCAATGCTAAGGAGACAGTAGTAAATCTGCCATTAACCAACGATTAACAAAGAATTCGATTGTATTTAGGAATGCAGAACAACGTTGAAAAAGGAGGGTCGATAGAAACTCCTCATAAAGACCAGCAGCCGCCGAGAATAAAGAAACAATCTCGAAATGGAAGACGCTCGCTACGTTCACGAGTAATTTTAATCCACGTGTGCTGCTTCTTAGAAACTGCAGCACTCAGCGAGAGACCGCAATGTCTTGATAACAGACGCGTTTGACGGCTTTTTTGTTCTCGAAGTCTCGCAATATCGCTGGACCCTGAATCGTAACATTTAAAGCGTACATGGCTTTTTAAAATTTTTGGGGTATAAATATTCTACGTTCGATAAAAGATTGGCTGGAAAAGCCAAGTCATTCGATGTTTAGGCAAGAGAATCGCAAGATTTTAAAGAAATAGTCGCGAATTCCAAATGTCGGAGAAAAATTTCTAGCATCGTCGGATTCGCTTCGATCTATTGGGTTGATGCAGCATACGTGTAGCATCTCTTGCTTCAAGTATTACTTCATTTCCAAACGGTAATTTGACTTTCACACCTTTCGTGTGGCTGGAAAATTAATTCGATCGAACGCGTCTCTTCGAAATCAGGCGCCAATGGATATTTATTCGTTCCACTGCGTTTCTTGAAACGCAAAGAAAACGGAGTGGATATTCTCATTTCGGCGGCACTTAGGATCCGATCTTATAAAGCGATCGAAAGTATGGCCAACTCGAGCCATTGTCGCAGATTTAATAAAATATCTTATAGTAAAGTCTCTGGACGTTTCAGAGTTGCAGTCACCGAAGGGGTAAGAGTAACGGGAACCCCTTACTTTCCGCCTAGCAACTGATAGCAGAACGAACTTTTAGTCCCGTGCTTACTACGGTTCAACTCCGTGGAAGTACAAGTCTTATCTCTTGCCGGTCCGCGAGAGCCGACTTCCTTCACCGCCTCCGTTTTCCACCCCTTTCCCTCTGCCGCCATCGCTGCTTCTTACTCTTTTCTACTTTTCCTCGCAGCTCGCTTTCAAGCCCTCCAGCAAATCGTCGCGCGCTTGTTGCAATAACGTCACGTACGACACGCTTTCTTGCTTCCATTCCCGAGGTAATTGCGCTTGATTCCTGTGGGAAACCGTGAAAAGGCGTTTTAATAAATATTCCGATGGATAACGATGATACAAGACGCGGTAACGTGAGAGTAATCGAGAGTTTCTTCTTCTTTCTTCTTGCTTCTGATTTGATTTGATTTAATGTCACAGTATTTGTGTAGTAGATTATTCGACTTTGGAGTATTTCCATTTCGCGAAAATTCTTAGAATCGCGAAAAAACTGTTTATACACAAACGCGACAGACGTATCTATTTATCCGTAAAAGAACGAGGGAATATGCTATAATCGTTTTATAATCCAAGTTGAAACACTATGGAGTCGACAGCGATATAACGAAGTTTTAAAAAATCAAAACATTCATTCGACTCGGTTATAACAGACGAGGAATAATCAACACGAGCTAGCAAAAATGTCACTTAGAAATTCAGACGTCTTTCTGAATTTAATAACAAAACGAAATTCTTTCTTTTGTGCCACAAGGCAAGGTAATATCGAGCATCGTTTATCACAACCTGTACATTTCGCTCTATTTTCATTCAAGCACCGTATCTTTTGCAACATTATACGCAAAAATCACTTTCATTGTTACCTTTTTCAGGTTCCTACACTTTGATTCCTCCGTTCGCTGTTTTTTAGAACTTTTGTTTCGCGAAAAATTAAACAATAGTTTCAAAACAAACTACGATCGTATACATGTTGTTTTTATGAAGCTTGTGCGTACGAACTCTTCTTTCCAAATAAATATAGTTAGTCGCGAAAATCTATATATTGTAAAAAACAAAATATGGTTACTTGGCATTGACGAAGATGTTCGACGATGCTATTGATTATATCGGACTCGTACAACATTTTTCTCGTGCTGTATTCGTATCACGTAGCAATATAATATAACTAGCGAAAATTGAAGATAAAAATTACAATGGAAATTTAAGGCATTACTCTGATCGTATTTCCAATTAATAATATAGTAATGCGAATTATAATATATCGAAATTTGAAAGAAAAGTGTAACAAGCGTAATTTATAATTCGTAAGATCCAGTAATCCTTGTCGAAATTACCTTGAAACACAGAATCCCACAATTATGTACATGTCTCTTATTCTGGGCGTAATTTTATACCTGAAGAGACTGAACAGCAGTTCTTCTTTTGATAATCACTATCGAAAAATCATAACATCGTGTATTTAAAAAAGGAAACTGATCGTTTTCAGTGATAATCACTCATACACGAGACACGAAACACAGGCGACGGACGGCCGCCAAAAATATTCTCTGAAAATGTCGATTGTCGGGAGAATCGCGTGGCGTGGCAGCTGTTTTCCTGAAAGCTCGCCTCGAAATGCGGAACAATCCCGGCTGTGCGATTCATCTTTGAAGGACGACTCTTCAGCCAAATATATATCGCTGGCGTGCTTTCGACAGTCGACGACACCTGCACGACGATTTTTTTCGTCTTTTTATTATTTTCTCTCTTTTTTTTCCCCCTCTTTGTCTCTATCCGACACGACTGGCCAGGCAGATTCGCAAAGCGTAGCATAGCGTCCACCTGCCGTCATATTGCGCCCGAACAACGGTTTAAAATAATTTAGAAGCGCTGCGTGGGACGAGAAGGAGAGCAGCAGGAGGACACGCCGCGGGTGTGTCGACGCTATTCTCGTGTTCGTCGCGTGCCGCGTGCGTGGCGTCGCATCGACGACAAGGTTGACGAGAAAATAATGAATGTACGAGTGTACGAGGAAAAACAGAGGGTCACGTGGAAGATAGCAAATCAACCAGATCTCAACTTCCGTTTTTCGATCCCGTTTCTTTGCCATGTACGACGTAGTTTTCTAGAGCGATGGGAAGAACACGTTGATCGGCTGGAATGCGTAATCAATCGTTTTATCACCAGGAAACGTGCTCATAGTTTGTTTTCACTCGATCAGATGGGATTTTATTCGCTGTTTCCGGTTGTCCCCATAATACAAGGATGGTTTGAACATAAATCGATAAGTACAATTTGCTTATTAAAGTATTTGGAAACTCATTAGAAACTTGTACGAATATATTATGTGTTTTATACTAAATATTTGGTTACACTCGAAACGAATCTGGAAAGGTATATAAAGGTGCAACAAGATATTTATTGCCAGCATTGATCGTTTGGAGGATTTTATACAGGGCGTGTTCTCTACAATTAATTACAGTTTCATCGTTTCACGACAGTCCAATGTTTATCGAAGATTTTAATGGTACGCGATGTTTTACGTATGGAAAGGAAGGGAACGAAAGAAAACTACAACTTATGGAGAACTAACGATGTACTAAAAATTGCTGTTCGGGGGATTGCTTGATTACTTGGTCTTGCTGGAGATTTATTTTTGCGTGAACGAGTTTGCACTACGAAAAAAGATCTCGCTACGTTAACCATGCTATCTGACCTGGAAAGTATTACCTTTACGTGAGTTAACATACAATTATAAATCACACGTTTTGTACAGGCTGTTTTAGTTCTAAAAATTTACGTTACGTAACATAAGACGTTCTATTCTTTGATATTGTAATTAGAAGAGAAGTGGACTACTTAATTTAGAAGACTGGTGGCGAATGTTAAAGGTAGGAAATAAAATATAGCTTCATCTTCGTTTCCTGTGTACTTGTATGCGATCAATTTTTCTACAGTTTACATGTTGTAGCTAGCCTGCGGATTTTTATGCATTCATGCAAAACTACGGAAAATATGCAAAGTATAATACTTGTTGTAATATTTAATAAGTAATATAAACCGCCATTTACATACGTTTCGTTTCTTTAGTTATATTCGTGAAAATATGTCATTATATAAAAGTCCTTGGTATTATTATAATATTATAATAATATGGTGGAAAAGATATATGTACATACGTATATGAATTTAACCAATTTTCCCACTGTTGAAAACATTTTTATAGTAATTTCTACTTAACGTGGAAACTGCTTAGTATTTATAACAGGTTACGGCGATAAATTTATCTCGTATCTAGTTTGTAAAGAATAAAATAAATAAATTTAACTTGTTCTATAGTACAATGTCCATCGTTTACAGAAAAGGAAAATTAAGATTAAATTCGGTAAATAAATTCCATCATTGTTACACAAATAAAATACCGTATCCTAAATCGTGAAATATGATGCCGTATCCCACGCCGGATTTCCAGCTTAGTTTCTTGCAATTCTTTACATTTACCATGAATAAACTTGTATTAATATTTATTGTTATTATCAAACCTATTCTCACAATGACATTTTTTATTATTATTTCTTAAATAAAAATATTTGATTGAATTTATATTTCTAAAAATATTAGTTTTAACTTGTGAGAGGTACGGTTGTAATCATCGTACAAAGTCGTTGGAGCGCAAAATTGATAAAATATTCGTTACAAAATTTTTGTCTCGCTCAACTTTCGTCGCGTTAGGTTTTCCGCGTATTATGTGGCGATAGGATTGTTTGTATATTACAATGGCAATATTGATAAATCTTCAAAAACGGCGCATCGCGAATTTTCGAACGAAGAAGAAATTTTCCCTGAATATTATGCAAATACTTTGTTTAATCGTCCAAGTGTTGATACCGGTGATTCGAAAAATGATAGTTCTTCAGAATACAGTTCCAGTTCGGACGATATGAATATCGGACTAATAAAAAGATAGAAAACCGATTAACGATCGACTTTGATATCGAAAATGAGAATGATCCACGATACGGTGATGGAGAACGCTTCTTTGTTTCTACGGAAGGGTGGATTGAAAACAACATTTGGCGAAAATTAGAAAACGTCGGCCGCAGACGTTAATTTCCGCCCGAATTCCAACATAATGATCAACAATATGTAATTATAAATAAACGTTGTTTTAACTGGAACGGATTCGTCAAAATAATACATAGGAGAGAAAATTAGAGAAGTATCATGGAACAACAGCACGGTCTTTTGATCGCATTCGTTCGTATTTCGGTCGCAATTAATTTTTCACTGGAATCGCAGGTAGCTTATCGGTGAGTACGGTCTCTGGATAAAATAAATTTTCTTTTATAAATCGATCTGAATTTCCCGGTAGCTGGAACGCATTCGTAAAAATCGTGTCGATTACAGACTACTTTATGGGGGATATTTATTTTATATCCGGCGGCCGATAAACACGCGTTTGCATAAATATCCGGGAAACGTTCGGTTCATACGGTGCAGTTTGTTCGATAAACAGATGTCATTTGCAATCCATATTAACCATTAAATCTGATCGTCTCGACCGTATAACAAACGTTGCACACAGTGAAAGCCATCATTTTTCAGGATGCAACCAAAGCATTAGTCCCTAGCCGGATGATTAATATACTGCCCTTTCGTAGGACGCGTGCGCGAACTTCGTTTTCGAACTCGATATCTCTACATTTACGCTCAATTTAATTCTTACCGCTGCACCGGTCTAATATTTAATGACGCGCGCACATTGATGACCGAGGTGAATTATAAAATTTCTTTCTCCGCGCAATTGGCCATACGTTACAGTGGGACATTTTGTCGCGACGAATTTTTGACAATAATGTGAAATTCAATTCATTCTACCACAAATATATAATTAGATTAATTCTACGCGACGCGACGGTAGTTCGAAAGATATATTTGCCTGCTACGTAAGTTCTTAGGCAAATCTTCTGCAAATTCGATTCATAAAATCCATCGGTGCGAATGTTCTGTCGTATGTTTCTTTTACGTTGATGTCTTCGAACTTATACTTCAGAAAAGAATGTATCGTATTCGTTATAATCTCAAAATTGTTTGATCTTTCTCATCTAAATTGTTTCAAAATGTTTCAAAACGATGAAAATTTGTTTGTACGATAGATTCGACGTTACAACATTTTTCCGGGCGCGTGATCGTTAATGGACTAATAAATAATTTATCCACTGTAAACTGCAATGGCACCGTTCATATCGACTTATGTAACAGCGTTACGTTTATTATAACACCGATAGCCTACTTATACTAACGAAGAGACGAACAGAATTTACCTAATACACCTCTATTTTTAAGTATTACGACGCAATGAAATAGAAGAACGATATTCGTTGTAATATTTAGAGAACGAAACGAACCTTTACTCAAATTCTCTTTCCTCGGCCACGTTTATAAAAATCTTCAGATACCAAAAGACGTTCTAATTTAGAATTCGCTTGGTCAGAAACGGTCAAAGTAAGTTTCACGTGGAAACTGGATCAATTCCCGATACAGGGATAACCTTGCATTTGCAATTTTTGAAGCTTAGCTTCTTCTCTCGCTCGCGTTTCTTTCGACGGGCAAAAGCTAGCTGTACGTCGATCCGCTGTCACGTCGCGTCGCTCTGTTTATCCTCTCTCTCGATATACATCCCTCTGCGGAGCTTTACATCGATCCCAGGTTCGTCGCGACTCTTTGCTGACTGAATCGGAACAAGACTAACAACATCTCAAACAATGTATCCCGGGTGTCAGAGGTTCGAAGCCGCAGGCACAGGTTTACCCAGTGTGTCTACGGGATAGGTGTATCGATTGTCATTCAAGCGACACGCTAACCTCCGTGTTAACCGCGTCGCGTCGTTTTGATGCATCGTCTTCTATCCCCCGTGGTGCAGCTACTAAGCGTGAAACAGAAGCACATTGTGTTGCTAACGTGCAACGGAAGTAAAGAGATTCGAAGCTTCTCTTTTATTAAAATTTTCAGTTGGTTTCAATTAGTTCGTTGCCGGATTAGCTACTCACTTTGGTCCTCGTGTTGGAATTAATTGTCTGCTAATACTTAAACGTACAGTGTTCCCCACTTGGACGTTCACAACTCACAACTAGTCTACATTTAGGATAGAGGTAAATGAATTTCGTATATAAGTAGAAAAGTTCGAAGCTGGCACTTTGTTGCAGAAAATAAATCAAATGTCAGTTCTGGAATAAAGTGTGTATTCCGTACGATGACGTTCTAAATTGAACGTCTACTTTGATTAATGAGGTGTAACTGTTGTATACTCCACAGAGTATATATATATATGTATCTACCGTTGCAGATTATTCCCTTCTTCAACCATTCTTTCGTATTACGTTTCTTCCTTTTATCCGCCAACTGAAAGAAGTTCGACCATTTCGTATTAATGTCTTCCTTTTTAATTAAAAAAAAAAAAAAAAAAAAAAAACGAAATAATAACCAAAATCAGATTTCCCTGTCTCAAAATGTTCGGAAGGGTCGGAGAACCTATTCGCAGCACCTAACAAGGTGCATCATCCAGGTGGAGCATCGCATACGTGTACATATAACAAGCATGTTGAACGAGCTTATAATCGGGAATGTATTTATTGATAATTTAAGCAGGTATGCACCGCGACAATCACGTTCCCCCACGCATCATGAGCAAAGAGGGAGCATACCAAGCGCAAAAACAAAAAGACTGGAGATGATGGCAGAGACGATACCAGTTACTCTACGAAAAACGCTAAACGTCCTAATTAGCGAGTGGAGTCGTGTATTTTCCGTGGTCATCCATAACCTTTTAACGCGATTAAATGGACCGAGTTGGCTGCAGGCTAAACAGCACGAATGAGCCCATGTGTTGTCCGCTGCAGAACCGACGCGACGCCGCGCCGCCCTGTATTTCTGTTAGTAAGGATTAAGTGTTTCCTTGGGTAGAGAAAGCTAGTCATGCGAAATAGAGCGGCCGCCTTGTTATTAAAGGGTGGCTGGATTAATAATACCAGATTGCGTCACGTGTCTACCGACATCCAGCTTTTTACATATGGATATTACGTATATGTAGTTAAATGTAACCTGCGGCGATACACGAAACGTATTATTGGGTTGTGTATCAAATGAAAAGAACAATTTCATATTTTTAAGCATGAAATACGATCATTAAGCTACTTTTTTTATACATTATTGTTAAAAAACAGAAACTTCAAGTTCGACATTGTGTACAGTTGTTAAAAAGATTTCCCTTAATTAAGTAACTTAAAAATGATAAAACATATAAAAAGAACAAAGTATAAATTGCCTGTTGTTATTTTTGCAAAAGTAGCACCAACAACGTTAGATTCGACAAATTTCGTTTCATTTCCTTCGAGCTGGCCATAATCTCACATAGACGGAGCATCAACTTACGACTTTACATCGAAAAACGCGGGTATCTTATACAAAATCTATTTGTACCTTCCTATTTCGCGCTGGATGCGGTTTAATATAACCGAGTTGCAATTAATTGTCCGGTTAATCCATTATCGTGGTTATAATTCAATGCGTCCGCGTGGGGCTTTTAAAGTTGGAGGATATCGTCGTCGCCCATCAGCAATAATTAGCAGGCAGCATCATTCGAATTTTCCATTAAGAGGTGCCGCGAACTCAATTTGTGAATATAGTAAATGATACGCTTTTATCTGAGGCCATCGCGATAAAGCCATTATGAATGACCCCGAGCTTGATGAAACACAGGATGGCCGGGTTATTTCTCATTAACAGGCCTGTCTCTATATTTTAATAAGCCCACTGAGAGATTTTCCACGGGCTAATCTGCTAAGGGATCGTGTGCATCCACTTAGCGAGGTTTAAACGATAATTGGAAATTGTTGTCCAGCTACCTAGCGCTTCGTTCACAGATCTGGCTTCGTATTAGCCTTTATCCCGAGATGGGATCCAAGGATCTAGCGCGATCTAGTGCATCTTAATAACTATCGATACCCTCGAGGAGTTTTGATTATTCACTCCAGATTTAACGGTCCATTAAAATCGATAGCTGGAGATTTTTTAAGTTTACGCTTTGGCCAGAAACTTTAGCCAGCCACTATATTTTAATACTTATTGGAAACATATTTTTCCATACTTACACGTGTATCCTTTGACTAGAAATATTTATGGTTTAAGTAATATTCAAAATCAAATACGTATCAGGGTAATTTAACCATCCACGTTGGAATGTATCCGTTAGCTTTCAAAGCGATAATGGAACTCATTTTTAAATATTTATAGTTTTGAAGAACATGGCAGGGCTCAATTTAACTATTTACAATGAACGCTGTATTAATTAAGTTTGCTTCTGAAATACTGCCACATGAAGAAAATAAATGCGAAAAAATGAATTGCTAACTGATATGAAACTGACAATACGTTTTCTAATAATGTTAGCAAAGATATATAGTTCTTTGACTAAATCTTTCGTAAAATTATATTTTTAAAGTATTTGAGCAGTCCTTTGCAATTGTACAAAGAACTTTCATAAATTTTCCTGGACAATTTGAAATTCTGACATCCTTGTTTATTAGACTTTTCCTTCGATATCAAATTGAAGAAATGCATAACCGACTCTTTCCTATTTTTTTCGGCGTTCGTTAAGACATTTTTTCTCCGCAATTCGTGTGCTTCCACTGGTTAGTGGGTCGAAAAACTCCTGCAATTATACCGCATCTCAAACACTTGTCCGAAATCGAACAAAAGGCAGCGATACTACTAACACAGGCACCTGCTCTCTTTTTCCATTTTCGAACACAGAATTCCGAAAATACCGATGCTTCTTCCATAGGTGCGATATTTTGAACTTTTTTTATATTTGACTAAATGTTGCATTCGAAGAATGTTGTTACATGCAGTTAAAGTTTAATTTGAAAAAATGACGTTTCATACGCGACAATCTAATAATTCAATATACGCAACAATAGCGAAGAATGCGGTAAGCAATTAAACGAAAATGTGACGAAAGAAGCAACGCGTCTATAACACATAAAAAAGAAATTCATTAAACGAGGAATCTGAACGAGAAGAAATCCGAAAATTCACTTCTTGCTACATATTTCGTAAGCAAGAAATAATTAAATCGCGTAACAGAGAAACAGCTCCATGCACTTTTTACCAGCGCACTAACTAAGTAGCGACTATTTCTGCCTAAAATGACGTTGGTACTGGCGAAGCAAGTGTAGATGTGTTTGTATGGGTGTAACAGGAAGCTGTATGGAAGAAAATAGCTTGCTCATTATAACGACGTTATTCTCAAGTAGGCGTATATAAACAGCTGCAGGAAAAGTAGGAAGAATAATGAGGTGTCCAACGAATATTATTTATTTAATTAACGAATATATTATATTTGGTATAGTACGCGATAGAATTTTCTACGAAATAAAGGAGAATGTAAAAATTACGAAGTACCCACATATATAAAATTTTATTAATTAACGTGATAATCGCTTCAATAATTGCTAGATTATCTTGAGTTTGAAAATTTCAAACCTTGTCAATAAATTATTCTGAAAAATCTATTACTCATACCTACGTGTATCTAACTTGAGTCTATGTATTTAGTATCGATTTACGTTACAGTTATATTATAATTTACATAAACAAAATATTTCTCGCGGTAAGTTTGTTTAGAAGCGAGAGATTGCTCGATAATTTTTGATAACGAAACGTGTAACACGAAATATTGTTACCCAAAAGTATCGAATGTCAAACGAGCTCGGAGCTGGTAGTTTGATTGATTTTAACCAACTTGACAGAAAGGAAATGGCTAAACGAGTGTTTTCCGTTAACAAATAACATGTGTTGGCAGAAATCTGTGCCGAGTGGGAAAAAATTGATTTCTGACGGGGAAAAAACTATTTGTCAAACTAAAAATCCATCGCAAGAGCAATTGTTTCTTCGACTGATAAATGGATGACGATATACGATGACCACTCGCGTGGAAAGTTCTAAAAATCGAACTATTGATAAAATTAAACGAAAACTAAAATTATTTTCATTTTATAATTTCTATATATTTGTATTTTCAGATTTCTTGTAAACTTCATTTTGTATAATCAGATAGTCGGATCTCCTCGTAACACTAATGAAATTTCAAAATGTTTTGTATGGTTAATACGCACATAATGTATTTACAAAAATATATAAAAGACATAAAGAAAAAAATATGAACATGTGGAAGGGATTGATAAGCATTTATTGTAATGTAGGCAACAATAAATAGAATTAGATTAATGATGTTACTTGTTAGGGGATTAAGTGATCGTATTTCATGCTAAAAACGAATACATATTTCATTCGTTATAGGCCAATACAAATTTCAGTACAGCTATTAGTTCAAAGCGAGCTGGGTAAGCATGTTTCCACAATACATTACACTTTGCAATAATTATTCATCGTTACTGGAAACGTTCATTTGCGCGCATATGCGGTCACATGATCGACGTTCAACCCCATTGAAACACTTCGACGAGTACGGTTAGCTTGTTTCCCTCGCTTTGTATTCACCGCGTGTCTATCCGTCAGCGTCTCTATTTAACAAATTTCTACATGCGTAATTCGCATTATGTATATTCCGTTGTACGTATAACTTGTATCGTAAAAGGAACGTCTCGTTTATTACTGTTTTCATATAAGAATTTTCTTGCAAGAATTTTCTTGCACGATTGAACTGATATATCGTTAGCGAAACTTTGAGGATCCAAATAAATATGTAAATGCTTTTGTATGACAATGATAGGTCTGGCAATACAACGATAAGATTTTATATATGAATTTCAGAAATTACAATATAATGTAAAATTGTAGAATCTGTTTATACAACAGAAGTATGTACATAATTTGCATGCATTATTTGCAATGTTTAGAAAAATGTTTAGAATTCGATAGAACTCATTATTACGAAAATATATAATGAAGATTTATTACGAGCTACTCCTTTGTACCTGTAATTATTTATAATTCTTTGCGCGGTGTTCTTTTCGCAAATAAATTCTGATGACAGTTCTGTACAATTTGGTAACAGAATTTTCCTTCGAAATACAATTTGATAATTAACTGTTGCATCGAAAAGTCTGTCTCTTGTCAGTTACTAGCTATTCTCAGCATGGGACAAAATTTCGCCCTTCTTTATTGAAAAACTGATCGAATCAATGCCACGGTGGCTACAGGCAATTATTAAAGCCAAATTACTATGTAACGATATATTAATATTTATTTGTTCATACAGTATAAAGTTTTTTTTTAGGAATTATTTGCTAAAATATACGAATGAAATATATATTATTACGTTTTTACTTTTAAATATACGTATGCGTTTATATCAATTTTTCCGCCACTATTCGTTGCCACCATAGGTGTACGCTCAATTTTATGGTTAATTGTACTCGAGCGTATGTTTCGATTTTCCAGATTCTTTCTACTTCTAACTGTCTTACACGTATATTATATTTCTTTTTAATCAGAAAGCGACGTTAAATTGAAAAAGTCGACAAAGATATTTAAAGCTAACATGCCGTATTCTTTCTAGTTGTAAATTTAAAATGGAACGTCTCTGGAATACTGCTTTTTACGTTTAAAACTTGAACACAGCGTTGATCAGGTTCTTCTTCTAGAATATTTAAGCGAACTCTAATTACGTCCGGGTAAAATATTCACGGAAAAAGAATGCAAATCCTAAGAGCATTAGCGATAGTTTTATGATTCCTCGATTTCGATGGTACTTTGTGTCGTTTATGGGCACCGTTAACAGCCTGCTTTTAGTGTTAATTATAATGGGACGGTACTTTTGGTTTTAAAATGGACTTCAGACTATTACCGTTAAAAGCAAGAACCAAGAACAGAAACTTGGATAGCTGTGTTTCTTAAGTCTATTCTATCATTAACCTCAGTTTGTGGATAAATTAATATTACGCGTAAAAGCAGTAATCTCCAAGAAACAGTTGTAGATTTGCGTATATAAAAGTCAGTTTTACCATTACCAGCAAACCAATTTTGTGTATTAGAGCTGCTTGAATGTGCGGTAGAACTCCGTTTATACGAACCTGTCCACCTTATTTCTGTTTACCGCCTATGATTTTTCGTTCAGTTAATAGGAGTTCGTGTTCACGTAAAAGGATTCCTCGAAACATTTGTTCTTAAATACATGATAATGTTGCGAACTTGTACCGACTACGAAGCACGAGAGGGTGTCGAATAACGCGTGCCCCTACTGTATAGTATAATAATCTTATTGTTGGATGTTAATATAAATGGATTAACGTTCGACGGTGGTTCAGACAATTATTATTTTATTATTAAGCTATGGAAATGTCCTTAAATGAACTCTTAAAGAGAAACTTTTATTTGTTTAATAGCGCTCGAGATATTAAAAATCTTAAGTTAAGCATAACTTTAGTTAAGATTCTGAACCTCCACATGTAGATATAAAGCTATTAAGAGTACTTCAATGCATTCCAGTTTTTTAATCTATTTTCGGCTATGCTTGTTAAATAACAAAGATATTAAAAATTAAGAAAAAACTTTCAGGACATTGCTCTAAAAAATAAACTAGTAACAAAATAAAAATGTTAATTATTTTGATATTTGTTTGAGAAAACAATTTGATATGCATAAAATCCCTAGAAAATGACTATGACAATTGAGAGTCGAGACAGTGATAGAATTATAGTATCAGGCATTTATGTATTATTCCATGCATATCCGTTACATAAATTTCATTAACCATCAAATACCGGTATAGGTTTGCAATATGATACTATCAATCCATTGACATAGAATTTGCAATCCTTTGTGGTGCTTCATTTTGCGCGATTATCACTTTCAAACGTATCTATCTTGCAACACAATTAATGAATGTGGGATTAGGATTAGGACATTTTACGGGTATCACATGTTAGTGTACATAATTGATTCTGAATCTTTTAACAATTGAAATTCTGCATCCATAAATTCTGTCTCTATTAATTCTCATAGTGAAAACACGTGTGTACCTGACGTAGAACTGCAGCCATTGCACGTATCATTTATCATTTCTACAGAGATATTAAGTTTGACGTTAAATGTCAATCAGAAGTAACTGGAATTCATAAATAATTTTACAAATAGGTGGATATCAGAAATCTTACATTTGTAAAACGTTTACTTTTTACTTTTAACTAGATTTGAACTGTAAATGTAAACTGTCAGACGCCAAATATCGACTTCATTTGGATAAAATTGAAATTAAAATCATCGTAATACAGTATTTACGAATAATTCGTAATTTTTAAATATCAAATAATTATCACCAAATGAAACCGTACCAACAGGTACTAGAACTTAAAGGAACCGATTTTAAACCATATTTCTTCGTACGAGAAAGGCAGTACATCGACCTAATAACGTTTGCTCATTTTAGCCAGCAAGTTTCGGACACTTTGACCTGTCGTTCAGTTTCACAGCTCGTTTCAAGAGTACGTGGCCACGAAATTCGGCTTTACGTGACCTGGACATAGTCGCGTCCACACATGCGATAACATTTATCTGCTCGTTACTTCTACGTTATACCATCTCGATTACTCCGAGTCAAAAAATCACTTCTTCGAATGCTCTTATCGGATTACTCGCTTAAAATCTTTTGCAAAGATTTAGAATTTTACGAACTTTCCAACGGAGATTAATCAGCGTTCTCGATCAAACATTCGGTCTTCAGACAGATCCCATTCCCTCAAATGATTGTTCTAAAGTTAACGACGTGTATAATTAATAACGATGTAATTGGAAATCGAGGCACTTGATGATACTATAGACATTGGTATAATAAAAATTGGACAATGTTAGAAAAGAGTGTAGTTTATTATTAAATCTTAAGGGATGAAATCAAACAGAACGTTAGGTCCATGTTAGACAATACGTATATCGATCTTGAGCGATCTGGATCTCGCGAAGGTTGTGGGCTAATTGTTGAGTTTCCTGATTCATTGTCAATCCTGTTTGCCATAAATTCTTGTCATACATTTGTTATCATGGTACCAGCTATAGGCGATACGATACTCTGTGTTTTCTTAGACATATTACGGTGGTAATTCTAATTCAAACAGTCTTTAATGTAATGTAAATACAACTCCAGTCACATATCGACAAAATTTCTAATTATTTTTAACGATGTGGAAATAATAAACTATACCAATTTTATTTCTATGGAATTCGTAAAAATGTATTGCTTGCTCGTGCTTTACCCAGTCGAGTGAATAAACTTTACGTTTTAATTGCTATACAGGTAATATTCAAAATTGCGATCTGCCATTACAGAAATTTCATTTGGTCGCGAGTTAATCCCAATTGAACACGTGCGGCTATGGATTCGAAATGCGTATGTAGTGGCAGCATTGCGAACATATGCGATGAAAGATCTGGTGCACGGAATTAGTATCCGTCGAAATTGTTACGCATTAATTAAAATATCACAATTCTATAATTATCTTAACGCGGAGAGGCTACAGCAGTGGCTATTTGAGTCTGCAATTACAGTCAGGTAGCAGTTTTGCAGCTGCGGATAAAAACAGCTGCGCGCACCCGCTCATTTGGACGAAACAAAATTATCAAAAAATTCATGCGAATGCATATTTTCGTTAAGATTAACATTAACTCCGTCGCGCGTTTAATTTTGCACGGCAGAACAAACATGCTGAAAGTATCCAATGTTAATTTCGGTGTATCCTGTTTGAAATTTCAAGAGGTTCCTCGAATTTATTCTACGCTACGGTTTCATTAGCTAACGATTAATCGTTTAATTTACGAGAAAGGTACAAACGCAGATGGGAAGTTTTTGTTAAAAAATTATTAGCTTTTTTTTTTATCAAACTCTACACTTCATTTTCATAGTACGAAGTTTTTGTAGTTACGTACAAGTATCGCTACATGGTATGAAATTTAATACACTTAGACTTAATTAATTACTATGTGAATGCTATAATAAATACAATGGTGTACAAATACCTTTCGTAGACACTGTATATCAAATCTTTATCAAAAATGTCTCTATAAACATTATGTTCTTATCGCGATGACATCATCTCATAACAGAATAATGGGGTCACGCAACTTAACTAAATGTACAGCAGCCACGTTATACGGCCGTATGATAATCTGTGCGACCCGATGCTCGCACGATGCGACATAGGTCTTCGTAAAATCAAGCACCCAGTTTGCTAGATGCTAGAAACATAGCTCGTCGGAGGCCGTGGTCGCGCGTAACGATGTGGACTTACGTGTTTATCGACGCGTTTACATGAACGCGTTTACACGCACGAACGGAGTCGACTATGTTTCGCGCGAACCATCGGCGCGGCACAACGCAGAGTTTCGATCGATCAGACGCAAACGGATCCAGCCTTGATGAGCTCTCGACTGTCTCGATATGCGTTACAATTGCAGTTAAATCTTATAAGGACGCGAGAATTTCCAGTCGTGTACCAGCTACTACCGCGACTATCGAAGATTAAAAATTTGTTTCAATTTAGATAATATTTTGAAAGTGGAAGATACCTTTACGTTTACCAACAAAATTGTGGACATTGCATATGCATAAAGTCACAGAGACAAACCTTAGTTTTATTCCATTTTCTCATATTCTACGTAAAATCGAATGCTAGATTGCTAACTATTTATTGCTGCGTTATGCAACAATTTTCTTACGCGTATACGTGCGGTTGTACCACGGAAATAAACTAATTATCTCTTCGAAATCTTTGCTTCCGGCTAATTTCTGAAAGATCGTGACGCGTTTACGAGGTTGTTGTCCGGATCAATCGCCGCTTCGAGTCGTCACGCATGGAATAGGAAGAACTTTAAAACATTATAGCAGCCCATCGTTTTTACTAAATTGCTCTGTGCGATAAAGTAATTGAAAGAAATGACGTTGAACAATGACGTTAAAAAAATAAAAACTCATACACGTACGTACGATGTATGGAAATAAAAAGCGTTGCGAGAAGGATACTATGGGTGCTTTGACGAACTACGTTGACAGGAAGAACGTTGAACAAAAATCGATCCCTTTCCGATCGACTTGCAAAATGCGAAACAAAAACGTTTCAATTACCCGTTATAATTCGACGATATAACTTTGCCTTTAGTGATCGTAAAAGGAGATATCGCGTATTCTAAAAACGTAGCGACATAGAGGAATGTAAAATAGACGTTTATCTGCGAGGCGAGTTTATGCGTGAAATGGAAACACGCGTATACGAGATACGGGGTTTCCAACGATAACACCAGGCATCTGTGCATGTATTTAGCTATGTGTTTACACGCTAATAGGGCACGGAACTGCACAATAAACTTAGATATTAACACAGTGTTTACGCCTTTGCATAACACTGCCGTGGCATCCAGCTCGACTTAATGAAAATTTGGAACTGTATCGCCGCGGAGTTTACAATCGATTTCCGTTTATTAACTCAATCTCCATAGGAAAATAGCGCAACGTAAAGGAAAGTTTAGGTTAATTTTATTTCATATTCGATGACCCCTCGCAATGCGAGAAATAAAAATGTTCTGTTTCTAAAACGAGTAGTTGCGATGAACGTAAAAAAGGGAAACAACAATGTTTCCAGCTTAAATAAAATTTAAAACACGAATGTATTATAAATTATAGTGCTTTTCAAGCGTATAATAAAATTTATGGAGAGCAAGGTGCTTTTATCGTGTACTTGGGAACGCGTAGACCTATGGCCTTACGCCATAAACGTACCTATGTTCTTACTTTTAATATACGTGTACAAAAGTAAATGTTTAAATATTGACTATGCAGAGTGCAAAGTGCAATTCACTGGAAAAAAGATCAGGAGTAAATTTCCATTCGATGTAATGATTTTAAAACGTGGAACTTTCTTACAATTATTATTTAGGAATGTCCGAACAACATTCCCTAGAATTCTTTCATTAAATATCCCTTTAATCGCTTTTAGTGAATTTTTATAATAAATATTTATTATAAACTAACATTATTATATATCATACCAGCATATCGTAACTATAAGAAGTCAATTCAATCAATCGACCAAATCAATCGACTACATGCATATAAAAAATAGATTTGACGACGATCTGATGGTGTACCAAACATCTTACGTTTCTCATTGATCTGTTCGACATAACAACGTGTTTATTTAGGGACCCTTGTCATTTTCTTTTTCATTTCGCTCTCATTAAGCTACTGTGATCGTACTAGTATTTTCAAGGACTAAACCCGATCTAAAATAACTAGAATTAATACGTCTTCATTAATTTCCAATTCCACGATTATACCAGTTTCTAGTCAGAGATCCGATTAACAAGTTAAACCATGCTTTTTGACAAGGAATTCCATTCTAAAAAATATCATCGGGTTTCGTCTCGAGTTATAAATGACAAATGGCACACGAAGCAGATTTCCACGAGGGAACGAATCAGAATAAAGCGCGACAGTATCCTTCCTGTTCGCCGCAGCAAATATATACGTCTCTAATAATAAAAGGTAGACGGCGCAGCTTTTTTAGCGGATTGTCCCCGGCGATAATCCTTTAATCTCCGCTGCACTCGTCCATTTACTCTCGTGGCGCGGCGTTTTCTTTTAAAAGCCGTGGAAGCTCGCCAACAAAAAGGAGCCGCGATGGGGAAAAGCTCCAAATGACTCGCACCGTCTATCGCCTATAGAACTTAACAACGCGTTCAAATCAGGGCGGACCGGTTATCAAAGCGTTTGGCGATAAAACTTTCTCCTTGGATCGTGAAACAACGCAACTGTGACCAAAGCTTTACGTTTCCGTCGCAATTATACAGAGAGAGAGAGAGAGAAAGAGACGTAAAGGCTGGCACGATACAACCTTGCGGAGAACAGAATCGTATAATCGTCCAGGCCATTACTATTCATTAGGATTTTTCCAGCTATGTGTCTTCCTTAAGTTTTGTTTTTCACCTTGCCGCAAGCCACGGCATTACTAAGTGAGCACGGATTTATCACGCCCTCGTACTTTATTAAATTCGTAGCGAGTGCCTGGCCACCCCTGCTGTGTCACGCTCATCCCTCCTTCTTGTCGAGACTTCACCGCAGATAAATTCCCTTTTTCCTAATTTATTCCAATATGAGCGAGGATATTCCACGACCCTGGAATCATTAAGCGACGTTTGAAAGTAAATGTTGCTTTATGATTCTCTATCATAGCTCCGGAGGAGGATAGCTCTGAATTTAGACGTTCAACGATTAATTCGCTTCAACCAGCCGGGTTAAGTAAAGTTGATTTTTGTAACCATTGCTTGCAGAGAAAACCGGTAAGTTTTCCCTCGAAAATGGTGAAGCGGTGAATTCGTTTTCAGAATTTTTGCACCAGTTTAAAATATTTCGCGGAATTCGGGCTGAAAACACTGGCGAGGCCACTGACCAAATATTTTGCATTATGATAAATATCGTTTGTGTAAACGGTTCTACGATGAAACACGCGGTTTTAAAAACTTTCAGTTTAAACGCAGATACATGTTCAAGTTTAAAAGAATAAGCACGATGGAACACAAAATTAGTAAAATAGGCAAACATGGTATAATTAATTATTTGAGTACGATCAAGAATCTTTCTGTTCTTTCTATTTAGATAGAGAAGCAAAATGAGTGGAACAGTGGAATTATAAATCTTGTCCTTTGAAAAAAGGTTTAATAATTTACTATATTAAATCGGTGAAAGGAGATGCCTGTATAACACAGCAGAGATTCGTCGGATACTATTTCGCTCATTTTCGTCAGTATTAATATTTATGTAAGCAGAACTGCGATGCAGCACACCTACTTACCAAATGTAAAATATTTCGTTTCTATGTGCGAAAAAAATCGCTTCCTCTTTACTAGTACCAAAGAATTACTATAATATATCAGTGCTTAGACCGCTATATGAAAGCTACTATTGTTACGTTAACGAATAAAGTCACGTTTCCGTGTTGCGAGTCATGCAAAAAGGAACAGATAAATAAATTCCGAACTGTTGTAGCTAATTAAAATAATTAATATTGGATTATTAACTTTAATATTTTAGTTGCTAATTTTAATAATACAATCAAACGAAAAAGTTCTATCTTATTTTCCTCGATGCGATGATCGATCTTTCCCGAATTAAAAAAAAAAAAAAAAAAGATTAGCGAGATCGATCTCAAAAAGAGCGGGTATCTGTGAAAAAACTGGTTCGATCGATCTGAGCTCGTGGCACCGATGAAGTAGGTCGATCAACCGGCAAAGATCAATCAAGGGAACAAAGACGAGAACGTGGAAGAAGAGCAAGAAGAAAAGTAAAAGAGTACGAAAGAAGGAAGGAGGGAAGGAAGGAAGGAAGGAAGGAAGGAAAGGGAGAAGGAAGGCAGGGGGTACCCGCTTGTCGGATCAGCAACTCGACCGGTTCAATTAACCATCAAGGCAGAGTCCAAGAGTCCTGATTTAGGGGGATGAGGCGAAAAGGATGGAAGACAGGATGGGGAGTGACAAATCGACCAATCAGTCGCGATGATGAAGTCCTCCGTCTTATTCGTTCCTCCTTAAAAGTCCCTTTGCGATTCCATTCACCGCGTAGCTCGGTCTGTTCCAGACGGTTAGCGAAATCTTCCCAAGTTTTCAGAACAATCACCCTCAAAAATCATTCGCTCGATTAGCCTGACTTGAAATTGCCGCAAAAACTATCCTACGGTTTATCACCGAGTACTTTCGGCCGGAGGAAAATCTAAGGTGAAAGTAAGCGAAAGAAACTTGGCTGCGCTTCTCGCTTATTTCATTTGTGCTACCTGGTTCCAGGAACGAGAAATACGTGTGGTAAATTTCAGTAATTTGCGATAACAGGTTTTCCATATGCGCAGATAGTTAAAAGTAGGTTATACGTATAAAACTAACTTCGGAATATCCTTTTTATATCGTTCAATTTTGCCGTCTGATACGTTTTATTATATTCCATGGAATTTTATTTCGTCTATACCTGTTTTAAAATTATATCCCGTATCTTTTCAATTAATTCTTACACGAGAAATCATCCTTCTTCTTTACGCGCTACTATGATCGCGTACGATTCAGAGCACTTGGTTTTCGTGATTCAAACTTTATCTAGTGTACATTAATCCATCGTGTATCTTCCTTTGACGACAGATCCGCGAATACACGGACGATGGCATCGCGCTGGTTTGTCGATTGTGTTTAAGTACGAGATGAAAACGAAACGATAAAATCGAGATCGTAAAATGGAAACGAGCAGAGTTTGCGAGACAACTCGTAGAAACGAAGAGAGTTAACGACGGTGGTACGATCGTGCATTATAGCCGCATGCCGCGCGACTAACGGAACGAGATTAAAATTTAAACAGTGGAATAAGAAAAGTTGCGGCATATTTTATAGAGAAATTCGTAGGAAAGCAACGGATAAGGAAGGACAGAGGAAAAAGTGGAGAAAAGGTAGCAGATATGGCTCCTTATTTTATCGCCAGCGAGTTACATTGCGACATAAATCATATTCGGTAGGTCGAGACACTCTGGCCTGGCCACTCCTGCAGGAAACGATTTCCCAACCTCTGCGCGCTTTATCACGATGTGGATTCCGGCTTCGACTTTTTACTCTGTACCAACTGACTACCTTCCTGGTCGTTTTTATTGCCTGAACCGCCGCAAACTTCACCGCGACGCGACGCGCGATAAGTTTGACGCCGAGGAAAACGTACAAAATCAACGTAGCAAAGCGACGTCTGCTCGATGGTCATATTCTTTGGCCGTCAGTTCGGGTGTTTGCATAACTTTTTATCTTAACAACAGGAAAGTGTGTTAATAGAAAAACAAAGAAAGACATACGATCGCGGCGAAATCTCTCGGCAAAATATCGTTCGTGTGCATTCGGTATAACGATCGACAAAAGATGAAAGTAAGCTGTGTTATCAAAATAATTGATCTCTTTTAAATTATATTTTACAAATATTTAGCTTACGATATGTATATTTTAGAATAATTTTCACTTTATAATAAATTGTCGGTAATACATATAATTTAACAAATACATATTTTATTTAGCTTTGTATAATAAATCAACTGTAAAATATTTGCATATAAAATTTGCTCTTTTAAGGATATTCACGAACCCCTACTTAACGATATGAAACTTTAAAGAAGATTACCACCAATTAATTAATGGCAGATCGAATACAAAATGCTTCGTGTCGAAGTAAATCGATTTTAGATTCATTAAATATGCACGTACGTGACTAAACACGAACTCTATGGATTTTACTAATAATAAAAGCCAACATTTGTAAATTGTAGCCAGATACTGCCTATAAAAGTATAAAGAAGATTATGAAGGTATCAATTTCCCAGATTTACTATTCTCGACCAAATATTGATTTGACAAAGTGCAACGGAAGATTTTGTTGCGTTTATAGTATATAAATTTCACAAGTAGATTGCATAAAGCACACATTTCTCTGTTTCACGTAACGTATGTTTTGTCCAACGTTAATTCGACTCGTTATTTAACCAGAAAAGCAAGTACAATTAAGGAACTGATAAACATTTTGCGATAATTTGTAACGTTATACATATGTACATAGAAATTGCAAGAAAGAATGGCTAAGAATTAATCGTTTTAGAAAAATAAGAGCGAACTATCTAAATTATGTTCTGTCAAGAACAAGAACGGTGGTCCGGTGATGAAAAATTTGTCTAACATTTCTCGATGAGAATCGTCACTTTCTTCCAAATTTTATGGTGTATCGTCATGTTGAAATAGATATTATTTAGACAGTTGGGAACAATCGAGTTTTTCATCGGCTTAAAAAAGTTGGCAATTTTGTCGGAGTTCGTTAAAATTCATAGAAGTGAAGTTTTTCTGAATCCCGAAGTTTGGAAGTTTAAAACTGGCAAATCACGATTCATAAGATAAGAGTTCATAAATGCATCCCTTTTCCAACTAATCTAACATAAATTCTAAGTTTTCCAGACAGGATAATCTTGAAAGGTTGCTGTTAGCGACGCAACAGAGCATAGACCTAGACCTCTCGTACATTTGGCAGATTGTTTTACTTCCTGAAATCTTGGATAAGCTTGTTCAAGAGCTTGAAATCTTTCAGGACAACAACTTTGCGAGTTTACGATAAATTGTGGATATCTTGCGAAAGTTCTCTCGCAAATTTCCCAAAATTGATCGTTTTTTCATCTCTGCGTCGACTTTTTCTCTCCTCCTCTTTTGTCTCTTTACTTCCAGCACTTGGTAACTTTTCGATCGAGATTTGATAAAAGATTCGAGTAACGAGTTGATTCCACGTAACTAATGCCCTGTGAATTGCAACGAAAATTCAATTCTCTTTCGTACAGAGAAGCTTCTCTTATCCTTAAGTACATTTCAACCGCGTTCTATAGATTTTACGAGAAACCTGTCGATTAGGAAGTAATAATATTAGTTTAATCGTACAAGAGAATCCAAGTCATATAAAAAATCATTGTCAATTCATCTGGAGGCAACGAAGAATCGATGCTCCCATTCCCCCTGTTCACGGTGGATTTTCGAGATTCCAGCAAGCAATAAATATCAGGAAGATTCGCGTTAAGGACCGACCATCTCTAACCTCCTCCCTTTTAGGTATCTCGAACTTTTTAATAGAGTGACTCAACGAAGAAAGCGAGACTTGCGGGATGGTACAACGACCTTATCCTCTTTCTCCCTTTGCACCCTTTCCTTTTCCACCCTTTTCCTTTCCTCCTTCCTCCTTCCTCCCACTTGCTCGTCGCTTCCTCAGGCCTTTCCTTTATTTTCATCGTTAAAACTGTCTCTCTTTTTCTGACTCGTTGCCCTCGGTTGTTGGCGCGGCTCTTTCCTTCTCACGACCGGCCTTCCGCCAGATTTTTCCTGCATAAACAGCAGGTCATTAACCAGCACTATAGCGGAAGATCGTATCTACCTTATCTCGTCGAGACTCTACTATTCTCGTCGGACCGAGTACTCGAGCGGGATGATTCCTGTGCTCCTCTTCCTCCTCTTCGGATAACGCCGTCCTCGAACGCGTTATTAGTTTGTTGTGCAGCATCGTGGCCAACGATGATGGGCAATAATACCGTTCACACAGATAAAGGTATGAATTTGGTGCTTCTGAGAGCTAAATATGACCTCTCCCTATTTCCAACGTTGGCATATTAATTTTCGCGGTCGTTGCGAAGAGAAAGATCTTAAAAATGGATATCAGCGATATCTTCTTTCTGTTTTTATAGCTAGCAATGGTGCACCGTATTAATCAGCCTCGTAGTATTCGACTGATAATATTCCTGGCATATTTTTTGACTGATATTTTCTCTTTGTTAATGTTGAGATACGTATGATTTTGTGTGCTGGACTGGGCTAAATGCGTAGTAGAGATACTTGTATGTGGGTGTCAATGTATGGAGTGTCAGTGTGTGCGCGGCGTCTCGAAAACAGATGAACGTAAACTGTTCAGTCGGTTAACAGTCGGATATAGAAAAAGGTGTTGAGACGCGTGCAAGTGTGTATCGTTGATTATCTTAGAAATCGTCCATAAAATAAATATATAACTATTCTAATATTAATTCCAAGTGTAAATTTAGCGTTCCTATAACATTATTTCGGCTATCAAGATCCACGATTCTCAACAGATAAATAAGAGGGTGGTATATTAAAACACGGACGATTCTAATCTTCAAATGACACTGTTCGAATTACGAATTGTCCGAGTATAAAATATCCAAAACGTAGTAGTCGTCATATTTATTGGGTAGATAAAGCAAATTTCTGTCTAGCTTTCGTTTTTCTTTTAATTATACCCGTACGAATGTGAATTTTCTGATATAGTCGCGATCTACTCGTGACAAATACTTTTCTTCGTATACATTCGTACCACGAAATACTTTCGTATCGATCAAAGTATACTTGCACGATAATCTCAAGTATCATGCTGTTCTCTAGCTCCGCCGACGTTGCTCCCTGCAATCTCTCAGTTTGATGCTTTTAATGACAGAGCAATTTAGCCCCGCCGATTTCCGTTGTTTTTACCTCGCACGCACGACCGAGCGAAATTCAGTGGAAACTCGTCGCTTCGCTGATTGCACACTCAAAAGTAGGGGCTGCGAACCAAGGCAGCAACGATAAATCCGATATCGAGATTCCAGCGATCCTTGGTCGTCGTTAAAATTCTGACGAAGTACCCCTCCAATTAAAGTACATTATTGATGTATAAAACCCACGGTAGAGGAAAAATATCGTCCGTTTTCAGTCACTGCATTTCTCTACGATTCGAAATTTAACAAAAATTAAATACGCTGTTCAGATCTGAAGAATGCAGTTCTTTTTTTATTAAAAGAAATCACTCGCCAACACAACGGTTATTCTTCTAATTAATAATTAATAATTTATATTCGCAATGAAACGTATTTTATTTCTTCCATAAAGGACGATGTAAAAAAATAAGCCAATACACAAGCTACTATGTGTAATATGAAGTTATCTAATGTTTCAGTTATGTACGTAGATTTATCTTCTGAGAATCAAATTCCAATAAATGTGCCGTTAGTTAAAAGGTACTGTGCTGTTCTTGTTCCATCTCTCTCAGTCTACCTGTCTTTTCCCTTTGCACCACATCCTTTTTGTAACGAAGCACCGCGATAAATCACCTTTTGTTCACGGAATTACTAATTCCAGATAGCTAAGAACCGGCAGTGTTCTCCGTAGAACCAGGAACACCCTTGAAACGTGGTAGCTTTTGTAAGTACGTAACGATTTGTTCGCGATCATTTATCATACCAACCGACGATTTTCTGACATACAGGCTATCAAAGACACAGAGTTTAAGGCTTATAGCATACTCCAAGAGGGGTAAAAAATATTTAATTAGCAAAAATTGTTTGATCTATAGTAAATAATATAATTAAATGGCAAGAATATACGCGAAGGAAGTACGCGATCCAGGCAATTGATAAAATTGCGATAGCCAGGAAAATACACGTACGATCAGCTACAAATGTTTTCGTATAATTTTATGCGGTTATTTTTATTAAATTACAATGATATAAAATTAATGGATAATTGTAATTGTTATAATGACATACTTTGTAATTTCCACATATGTACAATTTCAGGCTAGTAAAGTAAAGCGTTTCGTATGACGTTGAACGTTGCACGGAATATATTCATAAAAGGTTTTCGTAAGTGTCCTAATTTTTTGACGAGCTACTGTCTGTATATCTTGTATTATGTTATCCGGAAAGTGTCTTTCTTTTACAGACACGTCTTTTACAACAACGCATCTTTATACAAACATGAGATCTAATCTGTCGAACGTTGTGATCTTTAGTTTGATAGAACAAAATGAATCACACGTAATTCGATAAAATAATATAAAACGGAAAATGTCGTGCATCCATTATTTCCTTACAAAACGAAAGAAACTTTTCGGACGACCTAATATATTCAATTTTTATGACTCTATTACACGCATTAAAACCAATATAAAATAATTTCTACGAGTCTTCGATAAAAACCGGCTACGTCCGATGCAAAAGCTCTCAATTGTAACTCTTGAACGAACCGCAAATGCATCGCGTGGCATACACAAAAATATTCAAATCTCCAATTAAAATCGGATCCCCTCCCTCCCTCTCTCTCCATTCCGCGTCCATGGCGTTTCCTACTGGAACGTTTCAATGAAATTACCGTCAGCGGTGTATTACCATAAATATTGTTTACAGGATTAGGTATGCATAGCACGTAAAGGATTAGGTTCCCGAGCCTCCTGTATGCAAATCACAGGCTCGTCGTCTGATGTACAAATTTTCGTGGAACACGCGAGGCTTTGGAGCAAACGATCTAAATCACCGGCTGCCAATACTGAACAGCCCTTTGTCCCCCGTCAGAGCGCGCCGACAAAGTAGAAGTTGCCCTACTGGAATACCGGTATAGATTTTATGGAAGTAGCTGTACAGTACGTACGAACTTCACCCATCCCCGGTCTCCTTCCCCTCTTCCTCCTCCTCCTCCTCCTCCTCCTCCTCACCTCCTTCGAGCCTTCCCTTTGTTCCGTGCGGAAAATGGGCCGCAAGAATTTTTCACGCGGTTCCACCTCACGTATTCCGCGAAAAGTTCGCCGCGAAAGTTATCGAGGTCGACTGAGGCTCTTGGTTGGCGTCGTTCCTCCATACTTTCTCGATCCGGCAGAAAATTAATAGCCCGTCCATTCGCTAAATTTCCACCGAACACCCGAAACAAACGTGCCCTTTTCTCGCGGCCAGCTGATCACGTAAGGCGTAAGGGAAGCAAGGCGCATACATTTACGTTGAGCGCTGTTATCATTCATCGTTCTATGTACTTGCGTTCGTGAATGTACCGACTACGAAAGTTTAACGCTAATGGTAGGTATTTTTTATGGAGAATTATATCCTTTTTAGCCTTTAACGGTCGACAGTTTCTGTTATATCAGCCATCTGTAATTGTACGAGGGCAAATCTGACTGGCAATAATTATTGGCTAAACTATAGTAATGACAAATAAATGGAAATGAAAAGGAATTTCTTTATACGTATGTCCCTGTAATGCGGCTTTTCCTTTTCTCTGGTATAAGTGTAATATCTCTGCAGCGGTGCCTTTCGACCGTTAAGAATTAAGTTGTAGTTTAGTTGATTTATGTTCTTCATTTTTGCGATTCAAAGGACGAAGTATGCGGTTTGTCTTATATCGCAGTTATAAGATGTCAAACGAAGTTTCATACAGCTAATTCGTAGATAGTCGGAAATCGCAGAAAGAATACACGGTAAGTAAACCTGTTACGTTAATGCCCAACTTGTTATGTAAAAAATTGGAAAACGCGGCAGAGATCATTTTTATCGCGAGATGTTCGGTTGTCGCGTGATTCTTGACAACTACCGGATCAATTTATTCGATCAATTTGAAATAGACACGCATTTGCACGATTTTATTGGACTTGTGCTGTATAAAGTTAATGGCCTACCTAATCGATAGATTCAAGTTTGTCGATTCCGCATAGTACTCGATCAAGTATGGGATAAAAGAGGTTGTTGCAAGAGGGAAGGTCGATCGAGATGGGGAACAGTAATTATACTGTGCGACTTAGACCAATAATAGTTGGCGAGTGGTTTTCAATGGTTACAACTTCGGGAACGGTTTAGCTCCAATTGAACTTGGACCAACTTGGCGCGTTCAAGAAGATGAAACGAGTGGAGGCGTGGGAGAAAGCCTGGAGAAATCGTAACTCTGAAATCTCGAGTTCCACTACGGCCAATTCGATCGCCCAGTGATGCTGACCTTTTATGGTCGAACCAGAGCCACAGATCCTCGAATTATTTTGACGTGTTCCACGTGTTATAATCGAACGTTTTAATCGTTTATCAATTTCTTTGCCTTCTATGATGATAGAATCTCGATTCGATCATTTTCACCACACTTGCAACCTTTTTCCTTCTTTGTTGAAACTGTTAACCGTTTACATAGAGACAAGTTGACTCGTCATTTGGATTCGTGAACATGAATTAAATTATATAATGTCTATCTTTGGAAGAACTAGAATCGACCAATAGAAAATCGTTAGAATATTGAGCTATTTAACGACTTGTTCCAATTCTATAATCACTGGAAATTCGAAAAATATAGTAGCATAGAATGGAAAATGAAATAAAAATAAAATTGTTGTTCGTAGAAAAGCAACGTCAAATATCCAGAGAAAAAAAATGAAAAATATTTTCGATTGTCTATCAGACAGACGTTCGTTTTCGAGATAACGCGTAATGTTCAGAAGATTCGTTCAGTTATAACCATTAATTCACCTTCGTTCCGCATCAGTGGATTATCCATGGTGTAATCAGACAACTCGTCGTCAGTGTAATCACCGTGTCGCATAATGGAGATTGCAACGCGCCAATTCCAACAACGTGACGCGACAGTTAATTTAAACATCTTTCGGTTTCTTCGCGACGTTGATTATCAGTTGGCGTAAAATCCTGATTATATGATAATAGACAGTTGGAAGTAACGGAAACGTGACAGGCCGACCGATTACGACGCGGTGACAGTTGATTAGTGTAATTAGATCGCGTCCGTGGTTACGCGAATATCACGCGCGTGAACTATGACCGTGCCATCCCGCGATTGTGCGACGTACAACCTGCAATCAACAACGCGAAATAATATATTATGACAAATGCGTGTCTGCTAGACTGGTCTGAACGACGTGACGTACGTTCATACCAACCTGATCGTTAATATATGAATATATAAACAGTGTTTCTATCTTGCATTTTTTAGTATCATTTACCTTTACACGGAAAGTATCGTTTTAGGACAAAGTTTGATAATTCAGGATAACGAACTTTGTGATTCATGAGCTTTAAAACTATTCCATTCGAGTTTTTAAAGTGGTGCACATTTTTTCAAACGATGTTCAGTGGAACTACATATCGATTTGAATTTAAATAATCTGAAATTAAATGTGCAAATAGGTTGATAATTAAAAAGACTAAATAACTATTTCTACATTGCACAACGATATATACAGGGTGGTTGGTAACTGGTGGTACAAGCGGAAAGGGGGTGATTCTACGCGAAAAAAGAAGTCGAAAATATAGAATAAAAATTTTTTTTAATTTTTTTTTTAATTTTTCCATCGAGACAGCGATCTACAGTGAGATCCGTTATAACGTACCGCACGCGTACCGAGCGAAAATTCAAAGACGATTTTCTCGAAAACAAAGCCTCGAACGAAAAATTTTTATTCTATATTTTCGACTTCTTTTTCCGCGTAGAATCATCCCCTTTCCGTTTGTACCACCAGTTACCAACCAGCCTGTATATAACGTTTATTCCTACAACTATAATATTCTCATTAAATGTTCCATTTGAAAACAAAGGAAGGTTAAATTATATATCTAAAACTGCATTTTGCAAACTGAATTCGCACACATTGCATTCAACGAGAAAATATGTATCAAATCACGAGTGTGTGTTACCTTCTACGTAATCCAGATAATGTTACGTTTGCGTCTGTTTCCTTATCGGGTTAAGCTTTCCATCGTATTCATTTGAAAACGTAAAACTTAGCAAAGGAGAAATTCCCATTGAAACGTCTCGTCCTATCGTTGGCAAACCGCATAATTTCCAAGTTACACTCGTGTAGTGGTTAAAATATACATTCGGAATCGCTTACAGTTTCTATTCGACAGATCTCCCAGTATCCTTCCATTCTTCATACAAAACTACGTTCTCTTAATCTTCCTCTTCTCCTCGTTCTCCATTCCAACATTCTATTTTTCAAATTTGCGGGAAATAAATTTGGAAACAGAAACAGAATCGATCGATTTGACTTCATAACGATTCGTATGTTGAAACGTTCTAATAAAATAATTTAGTATGTCACATACTATAAATAAGGTGTATAAACTTTCAGCCAATCTCGTTTAAAATCTCTTTTCTCACTCTATCTATGTACATATATTGAGTAATTTATTAATATTATTATCACTTTGAAATTTAATACGGATATTAATCAAATTTTGCACGAAAGGGTTTTCAAAAAGCACCGGAAATCCAAATCCCAATTTGTTTACATTTCTTATTAATTTTTACTCGCTTCGCTGCAATAAATAACTCCGTTTTATCTATAATCTTCGTTAAATCTATAGGTTGCTATTACGAATCTCACTAATAAGAAGTCAACAGCCTGTGAACTGTTGTGACCCCGTGAACTCGTATTTCCAAAGTTTCACGCGCGACCTCGTGAACTGTTATTTCCAGAATTGCACGAGCAATCTCTTGAACTACCACTTTCCAAAGGAAGAAGGTTCCTCGACATTGCGTTGGACAGGCCTTGAGTACACCTGTCTGTATCTCAGACGATAATGGATGTCGTCTTTGACAGTATGACAACCGCGAACCGAATTTTTAAAGGTATTCTCGCGCTTTGAGCATCGATCCATTCAGGGATGGATACGCCATTAGTCAAGCCGTACAAATCTTTTCAGGGCGCGTTGGGTAAGGATTCGTTGCCGCAGAATGATTCTTCGAGCGAATGTTGCTAATGGGCTGGATCAGTATTTGTGGTCGGATGGAATTCGTTTGTAGCTCGCAGTTTGATAAATTTGCGGGTAGCACGCTGACCCACGAAAAAGGCTTTTTTGTGGAGGGAAAAGTGACCAGCAGATTTTGAAAAAGCTATCAATTTATTATATAAACGTTACTGTTAAGTTTTATATACATGTATAGATACGTTATATAGGGTGTTGTGAAACGTCTCAGAGTTTCCCTGAAAAACAACGCTAGCTTATCCTTTGAGTAAAAATAAGAATATTTCAGCGTAAAACTCGATTTTTTTTTTTAACTTGAAAAATAAACCCCAAACGACACGAACTTTCTGTACACGAACTTTCTTCGTTGTCTCGATGTCACGAATTACACCCAAGAAACATCCCTTATTTCTATAACACCCTGTATGCGGAGAATCTTATAAACTAGGTTTGGAAAGTATAAAACGTTTCGATGCTGGAATTATAACTCGGAGTTTTCGGGCGGAAAATATTTTACTACAACATCGAATCTAAAACAGCAGTGCGCTCTCTTGAATTTTTCGATTCCGAAATTAGTATATCTGTAATTTATTTTTATTTGAAATATAAATATCGCAAACGTTTTAATGAAAGCAAAGAAATGAAAGTTTTAGCATGTCGTAAATAACGTTCTAACATACATTTCGCAGTATTAATAACAGCAGTTTTAATATCTACCTTTTCTAAAAATCCAACCGTGTACAATTTGAAGATAAATATTAAATCCTCTTACACTTACAGATACATACACTCACGTTCTATCGTTAATAACATAGTACGTAAATCTAGAAAATAATATCAATCTACGATGGTAAATTACAAAATATGATTCTACGATTAGAACGTATCCAACAAAAATGAAGAAAATCTTAATAGGAGAAAATATACTCACGGTATATAGCATCTCAGGAACAGGTTCTGAAGGATAAGGTAGAAATTATAGTTGGATGATTCTTAGAATCGATACGTGTAACAGGGAATGCGTGAATTAAAAAAGTATATCGAAAGAAACTAAGAAACTATCACTTATGTTTGTTTATCATAGCGTTCTAAATATTTCAATATCCTTAAACTTGGTAAATGAATCCAAGTACATCTATATACATAGACAGAAGAAACAGTGCCAAAAAAAATACTCGAGAAATCTTTGACACTTTCTGCTATGACGACGATGATAAAAAACAAAATACACTAATAAAAAAAAAGAATACAAATGAAATATTAAGACGACGTTAGGCCTCAATGGATCAATAAATAATCGAACATAAAATTTCCTACCAAAAAAAGGGAAACACTCTACGAGAAACAGATTACGAAGAAGTACATTAAAGCATGGTGACATAAAGTATACGTATGTGTAAACGTAGAATGACATATAGTAATATAATATAAGAAAAGTAAGCAACGTAGGAAAATGAACGAGAATCCACGCAACTGTTTGAAATTAGCTTCGCCCAAATGGATCCGCCATTCCGTTAGACAGAGTTTGTAAAGAAAGTTTAACACGTTTAATAGAAAATACGTTTAACTTGACGAGGAAACGGTATAAGGCGGAGGACGCAGATCAGTTTGCGTTCACTTTCGGTGGACGCGATTAAACGTCAATTTTTTTCTACATGCAGTTTCTTATAACCAGGTCGGTACAACCAGCCATAGAGACGCTGTAAATCAACGGATGAAGATATAATCCGGGATTCTAGCGAAGTACAGGCTGTGGCGAGGAATACGACGACCACCAACAGCCTCCAATGTACATACAATATCCCCTCAGTTTTTCGGTCACGGTCTCTATTCATCAACGCGACAATGTACGTCCTCTAATAAATTAGATATAAGCCACTTTCCTCAGACTCTTTTTTTCTACTAGCTACATTCGCCTGGTCTGCTAAAGTCGCTGCTCATTGTTATTTATACCGTAATTATTTCACGGCGATTTTCCCTCGTTCTTTTCGGTCACCTTACAGCGGAGGGGTTCGCCGACAGGAAGAATACGTTGAATATTTGCTTAACTCGCTAATAGTGTCATCCTTTAACCAGAAACTGCTGCAATTGTAGAATTAAGGAATAACAAAGAAAAATTTGTTGTCGTAGTTTTATGAAAAAAGGAATTCAGGTATGGAATCAGCGAATGAAATTTTACAAATAAGCTTTATAAATTATCCTACTTGAATCGATGTTAAAAAATTGTACAAAAGATATCTGTTAAGAAGTTATTTTGGAACAGAACTCTTTGGAATATTTTTCGTTGGTTTAGTTAGTTTATTATTAATTTGATGTTCCATTAGCACGATATGTATCTTGCAATTTAAGATACTAGCTAAATAAACAACGTTTTCTTACAACTTTCCAACAAGTAGATGTCCTAATATTTGCAGCTTACAATGTACGCCTGATTTTCAGAACGTTAATGTTGATATAATGCTCGTAAGTATTTTGATGGGCACCGTAGAGTAAAGCCGATTATATGGTAGTTAACATATATCATTTCGTTGGGAAATATTGTACTTCTTAGAATATCACCACATACTAAGATAACCGTAATGATAACGAACGAAGCTTAATTTATTATGTCCCATGGTGTATGAATATTTAATCCTATCTTAAAATCAGGCAATTCAGAGTTCTAATATTTGATATATGTATATGTACCTATATGTATAGTATATAAAGTCTTAACTACTTTGCAAGATACGTTTCACTACATCCTCCATATAAATAGAATTCAATTCATTAATTGTTCATTCGCAATTAATGATTCAATGTCATTTTAATTAAAAATCTAATTTTGATTAAAATACGATATGAAATCCAATATGGCTGATCTTAATCTCCGAATTGACTCTGTTGAAGACTTGTTCCGCTTTCGAAAAATCGATAGAAGACCAAACTTATTTCTTCGTTATTGGGCACAATTTTTGAAGTATCTCTATATTCGAGCTACTAGCAGAACTTCAAAGTTGCACATGTCAACGAAATTCTTTATACGTTCCGATACTGAAACCTTCCGTTTTCTATGATAATACGATATGTTTGATATGTTTGTAACTTGATGTTTCCTACGTATGTAAGTACGTACGTAAGTCTGTAGGTGCGTATGTAAGTGGATACGTAAGTACGATGTGCCCAGGATAGATAGATCTTTTCCACCGTTAAACGTTACAAACTCCATTTTATTTAAGGTTAACAGTCTGTGCTTTCGCATTCTCTTCGAAAAATCTTATTACATTTACAAGACGTTTGGTTCAATTTCTCCAAAATGCGACAGCTAATCCGGGGGTTGAGGTTTCACCGATCGAGCATGGGCTAGCAGGTAGATTGTTTTCATCCGAAAGCTTGCATCGGGGCGAAACATCGAACGGGCGCAAACGATCGTACACCAGGCAATAACTGTGACCAGACTGGTGCAACTGTTTATGCAGCGACGACATTTTATTGGACAGATCGTCCTCGTCAGCGCCATATTAGATTCCAAAGTGTACCGCAACTCTGCATACCAGCCGATGCAACGCACAACTACTCGCCAAAGTGTCGACGAAATATTGCGATTGGTGGCGAAGACGGCTGCTACACCGGACGATCACGCTCCGATGCAAGATCAAAATTTCGTCTTGGAATTTCGTCTCTACCTTGCAGATACGAGATTCTGTTGTGTCGTGTTATAGGATCCCTCTCTATTTCCGAGATGAACGTTTTTTAGAGCCTGTCGTCGGAAGGAATGCGAATTGCTCGAGAGCGGTAGGCTCTTTATATATTCAGCTTTTGTGCTGGAATTTGTGAAAAATTGTTTTTGATACGAAAGACGGAATTTTCATATACAACGAGTTGTATTCGTGATTGCGCGTGTTAAAGGCGGGCTCGATTTGTTTTCAAAATAGCCGATATCACCGATATTGTAAATTCGACCAATATTATTATCTAGCGGAACAATATATATTCCTTTTATATAGGAAAACCGTTTTCGATAAATATCAGAGCGTTGAGACAGTTTCTACATACAGCGAAGAATATGATTGAACCAATAACCACAGTTTAAATTTCGTGTCAATCGTTTTTCATCACCAGTAATAAAACTATTCAAAAGATATACATAGTAGAAACATTTCCCATAATTGAAGCTACATAGTTGAAACATTTTTTAAAGTTATGTCCTTTTATTTATTGGATATATTATCGTACATATTATACATATCCATTATTATATAGAAACGTATGTACACTTAGAAAATTCAACATGTCAATCATAAAATCATTTGGAACGTCTCAAATTAATTCTATGATAAATTAAGCTGCGAATGAAGAGAAAGGTTTTAAATTTGTTCGATTAGTTATCCGAGATTAATTCCTCGTTAAATAAAATCAGAAGCGGTATCTCTCCACGGATTTCACTCGCTTCTCTGTTAAACAAAGATTCACTCGCCATACGATATTGACTACCTTCTAATTGAGCAGATCGCGTTAATTGGAGGCATCAAATAGCTCATATACGAGCACGAGCATCAATCTTCCACGAACACATCCGTGTTTCTATTCCAGAAGCTCGGTCCTTGAAAAAGAAGGCAAAGGAATGAAATATATGAAAAGGTTCGAGACAAATGCCGTCAGCCGCATCAGCAAGTATAAGTGAAATGACAGCGAGTTTTAATTGCATCATTATGGCCAGCGAAGTGGCTGGAGGGCTTTCTGTAATCACCAACCACGCGTTCCCTTCCTCTAAGTCCCCTTTTGTCGAGGTAGCCCGCTGTGAACGGAGCGTACATACGATTCTTTTCGTTCTTCTCGCCGCTTCTATCCACGCCAACGTATCTGATCCCGAGGCAACGCGGCTCGCCGAAGAAAAGCTTTTTTGACCGACAAAAATGGCAACGAGCCAACGGCAGTCCTGATGTGTTTGTCGAAATAACAAGGTCAGTTATTTCAACCACGAAAGCGGGACAGAAGCTGTGCCGTTATCGGCTTATCGAGTTATACAGAGTTCGTGTACTAATTACACACCGTTTTACGTACGACGTCCTTTCAACGACGATAATCGAAAATGCGGGAAATGGCTTTTCTACCTACTCGACCTTCTCTGTGTTCCCCGTGGATACGCGCGATTCGCCGGATTTTCTGAAGTGTAACTTTGTCTAAAACGTCGTTGAAGCTCTCGTTCAGCCTGGTATAAAATGACACCTTTGATATCGCGATCTTCTAGCGACTGCGTTTATATTAAACGGAGATTGTTGTTTCGTCCAATTTTATCTTTCTGACTTTTAACGACAGTTTTACCATAGAAATGCGAATCCGAAAGGGTGTGCTGGAAAATGCGTGGTTAAAGAGATTTGAAACAAAGTAGCTACTTTGTGTACAGTGTATCAATTTGCTGTGCAGTGTACGTATGACGTAAAGCAAATTCCGGAAAGCAAATCGCGCGATTCGATATCGATAGAAATTTTCCACCATCGAATTTATATCCCATCCCAGAGAATTTATCGTCATTTCGACGATTGCAATTCGAAACGGCCGTCCGTACGGTTTACTGAATTTTATGTCGGTCAAGGCGTTTTGTTCCTCCTTCCCCCGAAACGAAGTCTGAATAAGCCGAGAGCAAAATCGAATATCGTCTATATGCCCGGAGAGCTTATTTTAGAAAATATGCAAATCTAATGCAACTGAAATTCTCGGCAGCGATAAGAATATGTTTCGCTGGAAGACGTTTATACGTCTGGAATGTGAAATCCCCGAAGCTGAGGAACGATGACCGAATCCTACTCTCCTTCACCTTTTGGGAATCGAATTTCACCCTTAGGCAATAGGGTGGACGAGCTTCCTATGGATGGGCGGTTGGCTCACCACGAAAGCACATTTTTCTCTAACTCTACACGACAGGGATGAGAAGGTCGAACCTCCTCAACCCTCGACACCTTCGCCCAAACTACCATCTTCCTTCCTTTTTATCGTGACCACTCGCATCCGAGCTAATGATTACTTTTCAATCGATTCATTCGCTGGATCGTCGACCTGTCACCGTCCCTTCGACACTTCACGATTCCACCTCAATTTATAACCATGTCCAATCCATTGCGAAGATTAATGAACCAATGCGTATACATATGCGTACAGGAAAATAAATAGGTAACGTCGAATTTCGAATTAAAAGTACGACGTAATATTTTTTTGATTAATGCGTTGGTTCTGTCGTTGTAATTAGCCTGATGTAACTTAATCTTGTACGTATTTATATATTTTAAATAAATTATGCGATTTTATAAATTTTATAATCGACTTTTCAACTCGCGTTACGAAACCGTATGCATTTTTCTTTGCTATTCACTGGTCAATAATTTCAATTGCAATTCTATTCCAATTCCAAGTGTACAATACGATACGGTACCTTGATAAATAATAATAATATATTGTCTGAGTTATGTGAAACGTAATTAAATCAGAGAAATTTTTTTACTCTGTTTATGATAAATACGTATATCATTTATAATTGAGAATCGTGGTAATCGTCAACCTTTTATCGGAATGTTATTTATTTATAAGAAAGAAAACTATCGCTGTACGTACAAACAATTTCTATGGTTTGAAACGTTTCAATAAAAAAAATCGAAGAGCACAGAAGCGTTCGAATGAGATAAAGGGCTTTCGCTTGGAGTGCAGGATGTGCCTTAGGTCAAGCGACGATGGCAGGAAAATTGAGTCGAAGCGAATTCTTCGAAGAGCTAACGTAAGTGTTAGAGGTTTGCAACATAGTAACGTAGAAATAAGCAAAACGTATTTCTGGCCCGCTATCACCAGAAGGACAGCAGCGAAACAAACGACTGTCGCATAAATTACGCTATCTTGATGCTCGTTGCTGCAGTGCATCCTGGCACGAGGCAGGTCTAAAGGTGTTGGAGACGCGATCACCAGAACTACCTGCTTGTACAAATCCCAGTCTGCTTGACACGAACGAAGTGCTCTTCTTCCAAGAACGTACTTTTAACGACAAGATATCTTTCGCTCGTTAACGAAAATTAGTTGCTAATGTACCGTTATATAGCAAACTTTGTTATTTACAAACTTTTTAGTACTACCACGTTATATTTTTACGTATCGATTCAAACGATAACGAATGCGATAGAACAGTTAATCGTACGAATACCAAGGCTGGATAAATAACCGCGATCAACATGGACGAGAACAAAAGTTTAATTTCGTATGTTATATACGTAATATGATTTTTATAATGATCTTTTGATTTTTAAAACCATCCCGATATTTTAGATTAGAAGCTTAGTGTTTTAGACTTCTGTATTAGTGCGTTTTTTACGACATTCGCAAACGCAAAGAATCTCATCTGTCCACAACTAATGAAAATGTTGTCAATTTATCGTGTTTTCATTTCGCGTTAATATCTTTCGTAAAGAGTTAATTCTCAGCAGCGAAGTTCAGCTCGTAAATATCATTTAAAGTTAGGCAAATTGTCGGACGATATGAAAATGAAAGGAGATTCGGAGAATTTGGGAATATTAAGGGGGCCAGGCTGGCTGCGGAGGTTTCGTTCATAGGCAGGTGGTCGGGACAAAGAAGAGCAGGAAGGGAAGAGTAATCAAGCGCCACTGCTACTCTATGGCAAGACAACAGATCTGAAACAAACGACTGTTTCATAAATCATTCTTGCTACATTTCTAGTATATTTCGAAATATGGCGAGGTAGAGAAACCGTTGCTACTGCAGCCGACAAGCCTGTGAAAATCAAAGAGGTATTCCATGAATTTTACACAACAAAAAGTAATCGTCAAAGACAAGTACTCACGGTTGGAAGTTTAATTAATCCATTGGTGCACATTGTTCGCTTATATGGTGCTGCTTTTGTCTCTGGATGCAAACGAGGCAGATGTTTGACGGCCTCATTAGCGAGATATTTTAAGTTGAATAGATGCAGGTAAAGTATGTTTTAATTATTATACGCAAGAATGTAATTGATGTATTTATTACGGAAAGTTGCGAGCTCCGGTAGATATTAATTACCTTAATAAGATAGGTATTTCGAAGTGATATAGAAAATCATATACGAAGCATTTGTCACGAAAGAACATTTTATTAACGAAAAGTGGTAAAAATATTCTAAAATGAAGTAATATTTAAATTAGATTAAATATCGATACCTCTATTATCTCGTTTAATATTAATTTTACTTTGGCATAAGACAATTAAATTATCGTTTATTATGAAACAATGAAATCAAAGATATTAAACGTAAAATTGTTGTAAAATTTATATGGAACGAATAAATTAAATTATTCTTTAGGATGAAACAGTTAGATGAAAGGTATTTAATGTAAAATAACTGTAAAATTAATATATAATACAATGAATAAATTACCAGAGATGAATTTATTCTACGTTAAAACGAAAACAATGCTCAAAGCTGACTTTAGCGTCAGCAGGAAGCGGAATGAGGTAAAATGTGTATATAACAGACGGTAAATATGTGCAGTTAGAAAGGTAACTCAATTTTTTAATAAATTATCAACGACGAACGCATACTGAAATTTTAATTTTAAAAGTGGCAAGGAAATCGCGTCAGTGTAACGCGTAACTTAATTCTACTTATTCGAAACAGTCGTTTTTCGGAAAAGATTCTGTAGATATCGTCACACGTTTCTCTTTCGTTTTACCTTTACTTCCTCCCTCGACGATCGTACGAAAACAATCATTAAAAAAAAAAAAAAAAAAAAAAAAATGCGAAAAAAGGACACTTCTGAACGCTAAAAAGCACTCCGGAAGTCCGTTAACCGCGAGCCGTAAAACAGAAAGGAAACGTTGCTCCTACGACAATAAGTCGAACATCCGAGTGCTCGATTGTCCTCAACAACGACAATACGACGAAACAATAGCCGAAGTTCGATTCACGAGTGTTCTCGAGACGCATTTGAAGTGTTCGGTAATATGAAAGTTAAGAGAATGGAGTGGCCTCGGTGGCTGCAGGTTTACGAGAATGACAGAGGTATGGGCGAGGAATAATCAAGCCGCACTTCTGCGTTCCGCTATCGCGGTCCAACGAATTCGAAACAAACGACTGTCGTATAAATTACGATGATATCTGCCCGGAGAACAGCGTGCCACTCGAATCCTCGAGAACCAACCGAGGGGAAGACCGAAGATAGGGAAAAGAAGAGCGAGTTTAAGTTAAGCGTTGGCCTAGCTTTGATACTCGTTAACGCGTCCTTTGACCGATTCGAGCACTTACTTGGTGGAACGAAGCCAGACGTTGGTCCAGGACGATTTACTTAATGAGCTTGCGCGGGTATCTTCGGACTCTCTGACTTTATCGCTCGAACAAAATCGTTGACATTGAAAAGGAGCTGCCGCCGGCGCCAGCGAACGACTTTATTAATCGGAGAAGGTTTTTAAGCGGCGCCTGCGGAGAGAGAATGTTATCGTTTCCCCCTGGGATCCACGTTTTTTCGTTGGCAAGGTGTTGCAAAAAAAGGGTAACGTAGCCTGACAGAAAATTTATGGGCTTTCGGTGGGATCTGTTTCTCAGAAATTTTCCACACCATACTTCTTTGAATGCACCGCTTTTTATTTTGGTAAATTTTTTAACCGCTACGGATTAAGAGTTACTATATAGGCAAATTAATTAATTAAGGATTTTTTTACTAGGTCGTACTACGTCGTTAATTATCGCGTGAGAATTTAGAAGCAGTTAAGTAAAATTTCATAATGTCAAGTAAGTTGTAGGAGGTTTTTTTAATTTAGAATCACAATCTTGTTTGTTACTATAATATAATGTTATATGTTACGGTTTACTTTTAGCTACATTGATAAGTTTCGTTTTCGAGACGAAATGCACGAATAAATCTTGGTCTAAACTTTTTAATTTTTTAATTTTTAATTTTCAAAGTACTTCAACTTGAAATTCAAATACGTTACTTTCAACTTGATGATAAGAATAGATTTATCGTAGGATGTGAATTTTAATGTTTTAATTAATGAACATCGATCAAGGCGTTGTGACAACCATTGCACTTACGCTTCGTTATTAACCTGATTAAAGAGGGTCGAAGTACCTTGATAGATATTCCGCTATCTAGTTTCCATCAATGTCAGGAACTACCAGACATTTCGAAGTTGCAAACAACAGGCAATCAATTTCCACTATCGATAAATCATCGTTAAAATCGTTTGATTGTTGGTTTAATCATTCGTGAATTGTAATTGTTCTACATAAGTGTGCGCAGTAGTAAAGGAAATGAATCACGAAGCTTAAATGTAACATTGGCCCTTTAATTTATAAATTTGTATTGTTTCGCATCAGTGAGTGAACTGTTACTTTGCTTATCTTTCCTTAATACCAAATAAAACGATAAGCTTAATATTATGGAACAACACGGACAAATTAATCGACCTTGTTCCTTCGCTGCAAAATATTTACATTATAAAGATAATAAATCGATAAAATAAAATAAAAAATAGAATAGTTTGTAAGACTCTATTCATTTAGACAAATTATTAAGATTTTATTTTTTATTAATATCACACGAGTATTTTCAAAGACACCGTGCGATAAATACTAATATAGTATAGTGTCTTCTACATTGAGAAATATTATGTAAGAGTTAAAACCGATATTTTTGATAACGATATACTTCCAAAAGTCTGTAACAACTCCGAGCACCAAAGTGTCCATTTCTTCAACAACGTTTCGAAGCTTGAAACGTTACCATAGTCCATTCTATGGGAAAAGTGATCGTAGAGTTCAGACCGTAATCTAAACTCGGTGGTATTTAAAATTGCGTACTCGACAAAAATCGGTATCGACGAGAAAGGAAACCCTATGTTGATCGATCGTACAATAGAAATGTCGCGGTTCTATGTCTGGTGGTTCTATGAGAAGAAGCGACCAAGCCAACGATGGATCCCCCGGTTTTTAAGTGACGTGGGAATGGAGGAATGCGAAATGTTTGCCGCGCATCCATCATTCGATTCGCATCCATCGTATCATTTGGCACTGCTTCGCAGGTTCTTCCGGTTGCTTTCATTGATAAGCGAGATAAGTGTGCCCATCAGGGCCACGTTCCACGTTGTGAGAAGAAGACGAATGACTTTCGATGACGGCCGATCTGCGTGCGCGTGTGAGAATCGATTTCTACCGATCGCAATTCCCCGATGATTTATCTATGCCTGCCTACCAAAAATTCGCTCCGAATCGAAAATCCTTTCAACCGAATAGCTTATTTTATATCGAACGCGGTTTATTCTGTGTGAAAGAGGATCGTAATCCGTAAAGATTTTCTGTAATTATTTTACTTCAGATCGTTTTATCTTTGCCACTTGAAAATAAATTCTGGTAGAAAGATTTTGATACTGTGAACGCAGTTCACAAGATTTTGATACATATCACGCAGAGATAGCGATCGAGAAAATGTTACGCAATTTGGTGAGTAAAACAGTATCGACTACTATATTTATTATACTAATTTACTACTACTGTACTACTAACTATTATTTACTACCATACTGTTATACACCACTATATTCTACTACACTACGTATGTATTAATTAAATAGGTCCAAGTAGATATATATTAAATTTCGTGTTTAGTAGTAGACTGTCAAAATTTCATACCATGTAGAGTAACAGAAATATAGAGTAAAAATAGCTTCATTGGAAAATAACTTCTTCAACTACTTCTTTTACGAATTTCTCTACTGACCACCATTGACACACGAAATTCAAATTACCATATAAAGTCCATTTTTCTTTTCGATAACCAGCTTGTCGAATGATGGTTCAGCCTCTCACCTTCTTTCTTGTTCCGAAGGATAAAAGCTGATCGTCGAACGCTGCTGCTGTAGCTATCTGTTCACACAGATGATATAATATCCTGTAATTTGACGTCTATTGTTCCGAAAAAATCATTCTATTACTGAAAGCTATAGCGATCTCTGTACAGATAACGTCTGAGATTCCGTATCGGTTAAAGCGAACCAAGTTGCTCGGTGGACGTACCGCGTCGTGGACACGCGTGTTCTAAACGCAAAGGAACAGCCTCGACCATGTCATAAACACGTTGGTCGGTTCTACTCGAGATGTTTAACGCATAGCTGTTCAGCGAAGTGATGCGAAGTGGAGCTTGGATGCCAATGCGGTCTTAAACGATAATAAATTCTCGAACAACGCAACCCTATCGCGTAACACGTTCTCCGTGATCCGTTTCGTGCGCGATTCGCGTCACAACGCAACGATTTCTTAGCGTAAGGAGAACGAGAATATGCGCCTCGAGCGCACTTTTTATTCGCCGTAAACGGGTGTAACACCTTCCATGCGGAACCATTAAAGACGTCCGTATTCTTGCGTTGCGCGAAACGCACGCAACATGCAAGCTGTAATATTGCAACTTTACGTCTAGTTTAGTGGCTGGGCGAAAGCTGAAACCTGAAACTACCTGTGTACCGTTTCCGACTATACTGCCTGGTTGATGGTTTCCGGATTAAAGGCACTGCCATCATGTTATTCGCTGTAAAGCAACGCCTGGAAAATAAGGAATCACAATAGTGTTTTTCCGTTCTTTACGATGTCGTTCGGTTATAGAACTATGATACGTTAGCGAGCCTGCTACTTTTCGATCAAAATAAACCCGTACACGTATCGCTCGGTTCTTGTCGAGTTTCTGATCATCACCGATACCGGCGTTTGCAAACTTTACAACGCTTTTAACATTGCTAAAATTGTTTACTGTATATCTTCCGTAAGTTGACTAAACCTGTTTCGTGAAGCTGAATATTTAACGAATAAGATAGGATTTTTATGATTCTAAAAAAATAGAAAATTTTCTAGAGTTTACAAGGTTAATAAATATGCTAGCGTATGTATAAATATGGTGGAAAAAGCCGAGAGCACTCTGTACAGTTTCATTTAACATACAAAATGTTGGTCAGCCGCGTATGTACATACGCACTCGATAGTTTCAGAATACTCGAGATCAAACGGATTCCATCGATTTTCGAAATATCACGTTGCCACCGTTGGCACATAAGCGAAATCTGAGCACGCCAACAATATATAATTTAATATATTTCAACAGTCTTCGAGTTGTCAACGTGTCTCGTAGAATTTGTACTAGGTAACACTTTGAGTAGCTTAGGTAGCTTTGAGCCACAACGAGATAAACTAAAACGTGCTCTAGCGCGAAAACAGTTCACAGGGTATTAAGAGAGCTACGAGGCTTCCTAGAAAGAGACGTAAACGATTTAAGTGTGTCGTCGCGAATGCGGTTCTTCGCAAACATTCTAATATTCGTCAACTTATTATAATACCAGATTTTGCTGTGATAGTCATGATATACATTTTATACACCCTATACCCGATAATATATAGACCTCCTTTCAAAACTTGCCATTTCCTGCGTTTAACGATCGAAAAATCAGCAACGATCGTTGCACGCGATAAATAAATTTACATTAGCGCGAGACAACTATAGAATTGTGAAGAATTTCCTGCCAAAGAATGCCCATTTTTAAGCATTAAAAGATCCACGAGCTCGTAAATATATCAAGAGAAATTTGCACGAAGAGAAGGTAACGCATCGTTGTTCGAGAGAGAATCTTCCCTCCATCCACGGGCTGTCAGTTCGGTCGGACAAAGAAAGGAAAACGTTCGGCCTTCGTCGAAATCCGGTCACAATAATCCTTTATTAACGATCGGTGTTCGTTCGTAGCCGCAACTTCTGATCGAAGGTAGAATCCGACACCGGTGACCCGGGACAGGCCGCAATTATTCGTAATTTAGCTTGGCTCGATTCGCGCGCGATCACCTCTGCCTCTCTCCACCGGCTAATAACCGTGAAATTAGCATAATGTCACGTTACATGACGGAACGGCGGATCTGTGTTCGATTCGAGCACGTGCAAAGGGTAGGAGATAATCCGGCGGATGAGATATCGGGTCAGCGACAGACTTTAGATCGCTGTCTGGGACCAAGTAGTCCGCGGGTTAAGATAAGATATCGTACAAGCGTCAGACGCGAACGTGTAAGCCTACGTGTTCACGGTCTTCGGTTAAACGCAGCATCGCAGCGATTTTTTAGTCTTTGATCATCGAATTGGGGCCATTTTTCTAATTATTACTCGGTATAGCACGTATATATGCAGATATCGCGAAAATGGCTAGGCAAAGGAATGTAAGTCTGATTAGTAGATTGTTTCGTATGTACGTACCGAGGGACTGTCGTGAATAATTGTAGTAATAATACTTAAGACCAACCGCTGTATTACAATTTTTGAAGACTAAGGACAAATTGAATTGTAATATTTAGACTACAGATGTGCATGAAATTCATGATTTTATAGTAATTTATAGTAATAATTTTATAATAAGCTGAAGAAGTGAAACTTGGACAGAAATTTGTTTTATCCATTAAGTGCGTGTTTTGAATATCTTATATATATTTAAGTATCACATCTTGCATCTTGTGCTTTCACATCTTTAGATCGTATTATGTATACATTTAAGTTTTGAAAAATATAATTCGTAATACACTTCGTAGATACAACCGGTGGTCGTCACGTTTGCATAATAATCTAAATTCCTGGAAAGGATTATATCCTTAAAATTATACCACGGCGGTCAAGCCATCTTAAATCACAATCAACGCAACGGACAACTCCGTTCATCCCTGGAAAAATAAAAGTCACCACTTGAAAAACCTGAACTCTCATCGTCCACGTCTCAAACAGTGGACTCTTATCGTGTCTGGAATCGATCGTGGTCAATCCTGTCTACCCAAACGAACCGTGGTTTAGTCTGGAACGAGGAGAGATTACCTATCTTTCCGTCTCCTTTGGTATAAAGTTCCCTTCGACCAGACCAACGAAGATCTCTCGTCGAGAGATCGACGATTTTTCTTGTTACTTCGGTGGAATCTGAGGTGGGATTTTCTATACGCGTTAGACGTACCTATTTCTACCGACACAATAGCGAAGTATACTTGCGTTTTCCTGCAAGCGATTTTAAAATGTTACGTCCGCGCCAAATATACGCTGTCGCTCGTGAGAATGCGGTCATTTTGCTTAATTCGTATTAATTAGATTTATTCGTTCGATTCGCATTAACGATATATAAGAAAAGAATTAGGATAGGAATTGATATTCTCGAAATTGCGAACGATTTGTATCGACGAGATTCTACAAAATTTATCGTGCTACATAAAATATAATGTAATATTTAATCTCACTCATCAGCTTTCACTAAAGTAAATCAACTACGATTCTCCGTAATTGATCCATCAACTACGGTCAATTACACGATCTGTTACGAGTTTTCATAATTGGTTCGTTTCATTGTTCGCTGTGTTAATACTTGTACGACAAAGTGAAAAATTGGGTGTTATAACTTAGACCGGCATAAACTCCGAAGGCATTTGCTTCTGTCAGCTTAATAAAAGAACAGAACGAATGGAAGAAGGAAGGAGGGGAAAGCAGAAAGCGTGAACATTAAGCCGAGGCAACGGGGGTGCTCGATTTTACCGCTAATCAGATCGCATTCTTTCTCTCTTTGGCGTAGGTCCTGATACAGGCTATATATTATCCCTGGTTCGCAGAATGGCTGATTTCAAAGAAGCCACTGCCGAATAATTCCCAGGCTTGTTATCGATTGCCAACAAGGGATATACAGTTCGCTTACAGTCACCATTGCTTGTTTCGCTAATCCTCGTTTCATGACAGGATTTAGTACGTGTCAGTGTAAACACGCGATGCGACGCCTTCGATGAACCGAATGTGTCTCGAATAAATTCTCCAATCGTCAGTTCGCGATCCAGCAAAGTTACACGAAGACTTATCGACGTTAACGTGTAATAATTTTCACCGTATCGTACAAGAAATCTGTAAATTCAATCGATCTACCGTTAATAATATTTTCCAAGTGCTCGGAACAGCGATAAAAACATATATTTAATTTCAAAATCAAATGGAAAGAGGGTTTTGACGTGAAATTGGTCGACAATCTCGAGTTTTAAAATTGTTTTTTTATAACATCACTTGTCATGTTTTCCTGTGACCTTTGTACGCGATATTTAAAGCTAAAATAGATATGTATAACAGTGGAAGGATACGAAATTAAAACGACCATTCGACGAATTTCTTTGTTGCGACTCGGTTCGGAGGTAAAGCGAGGAAATGATCGCCGTAGGGAAATTTTACGGTGAACGAGACAAAATGGCTGAAAAGAAAAAAGAAAGAAAGAGGAAGCAAAACTGAAGCAACGGGAATGATATAGAAGCTCGATACCACCCGGAGAAAATTTCTCGGAGTGGTCGGTATGCAAACATTCCTCTCGCTCGTGCCTATGCGGTTAAATCCAGCTCACAAAAGAACCGTGATAAAAAGTACTCGGTCGTTGATATCGGCAGCCAGCGTGTTTATATTAAAATAATATCGAGATTCACCAGCCGTATAATTAAAAGACCGTGCCCCGTGGCTGTTCTACCAAAGGATCGAACGGTCCTTTAATTTCATGGGAGTACGGATTCGTGAATGAATCTCGGGATTCAGGAAAGGGAATTTTCGAGCTTCGTTATCGTAAGATTTTTTACACGGATCTTGCTGAATTCTGGGCTTCTTGTTTTTTCGACCGTTCCTTCCTTCCTTCTTTAATTAACTCGCTTGTTTAGCATAAAATATGCAGCGTGTTTTTAAACTGTATATATGTACGTGTTTTGTTCCTATATAACATTTTAAAACGTACAAAAGTTTCGCGTGAAAGTTGTTTTACTTTGTAGAGAAAATTTGAAACTATTTAGATTTTTGTTCCAAATTGCTATTTACAGAGGTTTCGATATAAGCGTACTTTTTTAATATAAATAATTAATATTATAATAACGAAAACATTACACGTATGTTTAGTAGTGAATATTTGACGGGAAAGCAAAGGTTTAATTATTTAATTTAACAACACTCTGTTTTCGATGCTATATTTTTTCGACCTAGATAGGTTAATAATTTTTTATAAAAAATTTCACGACAAATTGATTAACGTGTTAAAAAAAAGTATTAGCTCTATTAGAAAGAATAAAGTTGACTTTTCCTCGAACAATTCTCGCAATACATTCACGAAGATTCAAAGTGACACAGGATCTAGTCAACGAGACACGGCCAAAGAGATTCTTTTGGCTATTCTTGAAAGAAGGATTTCATTTTCTATCATATGCGTAAAGTACTAAGATAGTGCAGGGTTAAGGAAATTCGAGGATTTGGGAATACAAATAATTGACTATATTTCCCACACAACAGTTATACATCTATATTACTCTCTGAAGAACGTCTTGCACGCACGCTGGTCGCCAACCAACTATCCTAGATTCTTCTAACATCTGGCAACAGTCTTTTGTCTCCACTAAGACCTTGACGCCCTCTAACCCTTACACACACACTCTCATGTACAGTGTAAATGTATCACTTCCCTAACATGCAGCAATTTCGACAAACAGCACGTATTTCCAAATTTTCCGTTTCTACTTGCAAAAATATTGCCGTAATAAAAAATCTTGCGCGGATAGGTAATTAAACATTTGTCATAATGTAGCGTGATCCTTTTCCTTATTCATTACTTCCCAACGCTGTTGCACGCTTTCCATCGATTTAATTAATTTCTAATAAGATCAAGCGTGCCGAGGCCTATATTTAAATTGAGCTATATAATTTTAGAATCGTAAGCTATGACTATACGCCTCGTATACATATTCCTCGATAATCTATTTGTAGATTGTCTCTGTAGAAATTTCGGCGTTGCGCGCAACTAGTCGCAAGTGGAAATGAAAAGTGGAAAAGTTCAACTTATAGCATCCGTGACGTCCTAGAGACTGTTAAAACCACGGTGATCCTTAAGTGTAGGACCATCACCGCTCAAAGCCGCTATCGAGGTTGAGCCTAAACTTTGATGACACATTTATGGTTTCGGCTATCAGCAATGCAATACTCTTGGAAATGGATCGACACCGCACGATGCGTCGATCTTGACACCAACGTCTCCTCTATAGAAGAACCGACGCTAACACGTTACGTGCTTGAATGAACCGATACTATAACGAAGAAGCATTGTTATAATTTCAATGATATCAAACGAATAATATATAAACTGGAGATATAAATAGTCTTTCTCTGACTCTGATGTTTCGTACAAAGTGGCATTCCAAAATGGAATTGTCACTTCCGACATTAGACTTACACGAAGTTATTTGTTCCGTAATCACTCATCAAACTTACTGAAAACAATCTAATCCTAAGTCACTAAGCATAACGAGCTTTCTTCCTGCGAACTTTAACACGATGAAAGCTCGTCGGTACTAGGAATATTTCAACGATCGCATTAGCCTGCTCGCTTGACAGTAACTCGATGAAGGATCGTGCCGAACGCGTTGAGAGGGTATACACCTTGGCGGCGAGGTCTCGAAGAATACACGAGCGCGTATTAGATTTACATGTAGATAGTGCTCAAGCAGCCGGCTACGAAACGGCGAACGAGAGAAAGCGTGTTGGTTGACGCGCGCCAAACACTTTGCTCCACGGTAGAAGGCCCCGGGGCACGAATTGAAAATCGGAACGCGGGCTAAGATGGAATAAATTAGGGGACACGGCGCGCGTAGTCGAGTCTTTGACTACGAATCGTTTGAAAGGCTGTTTAAGAGCAACACGCTTCGAGACTCGTCGTTGTCACGCAAAACCATCGACAAAGACATCGATATAGGTTGACGCGGTTTGTTTTTCATGCTTGCTGGATCACAAATTATCAAATTAATAGACAAAGGAACGATATAATCCTCGAGGAAACTGATTATCTCTTCGCTAATTCTTTGTAATACAAAACGTGAAAGAATAATGTTTGTTCTTTCAAGTGAAAGGTTTTAAATACAGTTAGGTGATTACACGAGACTTTTATTGAAATCTCAGTGTTCCCTGCGTACTTTCTCAGTCCGCAAGTAGATAGTTTTTAAAACAATACCGATAAAAGTTAGATATACGCGTGGCTACTTATTCGTCTGCCACTTTTGTGGCAATACCAGCATGTCCTCTGCCGTACGAGCTTGTTACGATTCAGAAATCGAGTGAGGAAGTGTGTTGATAAAATTGCTACAGAATAATTCTCTTTTTTGTAGAATCACGCGTAAATATTTCAATTTCTTCGCGCTATGTCGCATCGTGAAAAAGCAAAATCCAATAATTTATTTGTAAATTAAAAAAAGAATTGCAAATGAAATATCGCATGAACGCAACATTGGTCTTTAATAAATCGATATTTCGTGTTTTATATTTCGTGTTTAATATTTTTAGAAATATTTTACGATACATAGACTTTTTAATGAATACTTCTACGACGAAAGTGAAGAGATAGGATTATGAAAAGGAAGACTCGTGTATGTATTATAGATACCGCCATCCAAAGGACATTGATGACGATGGTTCTCAGGCGAGTAACGATTCTCTTGCTTGGATTTGCTATCACGAATTTCGTATTCCGTGTAGCTTCCTTCCTGACGGAGTTAAACTTAAGTGCAGTTTGTGCTTACTAGTCGTCATAACACTGAAGTGTACAGAGTGATTGGAATACGTATGCACTATGCTTCATTAAGCCGTTTCGTCATCCTCTTTTCTCGCAAAAATATATATTTCTTAAAGGATGTATTATTTATTTATTACTAATGACTGTACTGTTTAGTAGTTGAAAACGTTTCTCTTTCACAACTCAGGTAATGCTTTATTTTCAACTTCAATTTCAAGAATCTCTAATGAAATATTGTTTACGCGTAGCTATCGAATATTATTAAAAAAAGAGTTAAAACAATATTTGAATTGTAACACGTTTCTCTAGTCATTGGTATAATTTCGTTAGGTAAAATATTGACACTGCTGTACTAGAAGGCGGCTCGCTATTGGAGTCAATTTCTGTCAAAATCTAATTTTTGTAAAAATTGTGCAGTCTTCTAGCAAACCGACGATGTACGAGCATAATAGCGTAAGCTTCTCCTAACAAAAATTTAACGAAACGTTTGATCCTATAATTTGAAGAAATTATAATTTTGATATTTACAGATTGATAAAACTACAGCCACAAGTTTGTCATTATAATTATCCGCAATTAATATTCTATAGTACGGTATTGGCATCGTTTTCGTAATCACGAGAAGAGGAGAAAATTTGCATTTCGTACGTCCGCGTTACAGTTCAGAATTTTCGAACGAAATTAGATATTCCGATGCGTGGGTAATCTACATTTATGTAATTTACATGCACGTGGAGCAAGAATGCGATTCGTGTGAAGTTAAAATGCACGTTAGAATTTCAGTTCTAAAGACACTAGAATATCCAACGGATCGTTGAGCACGCGATACAAATTACGAAGAAATATTCTTTGTAAGATTTCAGCGGAACTTCTCCGTTGCATGCAACCTGCACTCGAGATCCTTCGTGTCAGCTGAGGTTGAATTGGACTTCGTTAAAAGTATACCTCTCGTCGAAAGCAACGAGATCTTCTATTAATCTAGCTGTCGTCGCAATGATTTTTTTTTATTTCAAATTTATGGAACGAATGGTTTGTTTTATTCGCGGTGTTTCTCCTCACAGAAACGAAACTTGCATTTTTAAAGTAGCTTTGATTTTATATGTGGATTATTTCACTTTAGGCTGAATACATATCTCCTTTGCTTTTAATGATAACGATGACGGAAGAAATTGAAGTGACGATTTCAATAGTTTGCAAGAAAAATTTCATTCCAAGGATATTTTCATCCGAGACTATTCTTCATTGCTATTACTTTTTCTTTATCGCAACGTTGCAGATATTAATCGAGTATTCCTTATATTACGTGAAACAGAGATCTAAACATTTTGGGTTCGATATATTTTTAAGAAATTTTTAAGCAAGCGAAAGACATTTTTATTTCTCCCTTTATACCTGTACCTTACTATTTTTCATACTTGTAATAGCATACTTATCAATTTCCTTGTTATTTGAATAATAAATAAACGTATTCTGGACTAACACCGAAACCGTAAATTTTTCAATTCGTTTTACATCGTATAATTACTCTATTTCTGTAATCGCGAAACGCTACGTATCACGATCGATTGTATCTCGATTGTCAAAAATCATTTAGAGTTTGAAGAACAGCGAGTGACACGGGTCGGGTAACGGTGGAAGCGGCAAAAGCCAAAAACGCGTAGATGCGGCGAATCGTAAAACATTTAATAAAATCTAAATAGCGGTAAAACGGAGCGGACACCGTTTGACGAGGCGTACGCGTCTCTCCTTCGCGGCGGACGCTTCGCTGGATTTGATTCCATATTGTTTGCCGTTTAATTATATTATATACACGATCCATTCCGGTTTCACGCGGGCGTTAATGGTTGCGGGCATCGGCCGTGGTCAATTATATTCCTCGGTGACGTAGCCAAAAACGAGATGCCATGGCGCGCGAAGAGCATCCACCGGAAATTGAAGCCTGGAAACCGGCTGTTTTATGGACTCGTTCCCGAAACTGATAGCAACTGCCCTGGCATCCGATTAAACGGTAACGAAGCCGTTCAAGTCCCGCGTAAAAACGAACTTTTCGTCCTATTCATTGTTGGAAAATGATTTATCGATCCGCGTTTTGCGGGTGCGCTGGTGTACACCAGGATTAACGGTCGATTGAAACCTATGAAACGTTCGCGTGACTTTTTCATAGTTTTTTTTCTAGTTTTTTTTTTTCGTTTTACGTTGAATTTGTAGAAGTTCTATGACTTGTGAAAGATTTGTTCATACCTAGTTATTGGATAGGGAAATTTTTGGATTCATGGGTTTCACGGCTATGGAGGTTTTTCATACGTAGATATAATTGACTCGCTAGAAAAGCGATAGGATTGGAAAAATATATTTTTAGCAAATGAATTTGAAATCTTTTTCGACGGAGAATCATTTTTCATTTTTTCAAATAAATTAATCATTTTGTTTACTGTTTAACCGTCAGAGTAACTAAATGAAATACTTTTTATTATTTAGCTAATAATCTCTATTTGGTTTCTAGGATTTCCGATAAGATATTGTTTATACCTATCATTATTTATAAAAGAATTAAAACGTTTACACATATCGCATGATATTTCCAAAAAATTTTTATCAGATTTAAATATATGTAACTACATAATCAATGTCTATGTAATTTCATATCGATAATATCCCTATGCTCTTTTTAAAAGAATGTTTTATCCTTCGTGGTCACGCTTGAAACTTCCATACTACGTAACATGTTCTTCGAAAATGTACAATTACAATTTTATTGTACTCTTTGGTAGGAATATACCTTAGGCTTCGTACCGTTAACTTGATTAGTAACGACTCGTTAATCGCAACTAATTGTAAGAATTAAGGAACGAATTTGATTTACATTATCGGCATACTTGCGACAACGACAAGGCGTGGCCATCTAAAACTGTTCTTTTTATAGAAAATTAGAAAGTGGATCCAAACTGCTTTAAATTATTTAAAACTGTAATCGCGTTATAACCGTAAATTAGTTTAGAATATAATTTAGATCCAAGGAAATATGTACTATAAACGTTAAAGTGTAAAGCTCCTTTTTTCAGACTCGATGTCTCGCTAGAAATTAAAACAAGCAATTAAAGTACGAGTTTTCTGCTAAAAATTCAGGTGATAATTTCAAATTAACATTTATATACCGCTTATAAAGATACGAACGTACAAAATTCGAAGAAAATTGCTCAAGTTATTAAAATTCTATATGAGAAATATTTTATTTTGTATAATAAAATGATATAGTAAATGAAGTACATCGAATTGAATTTCACTTACACGGCAAAGGACTTCGAACAGGACTCTAAAGTGTTAAACTGAATTCATTTATCGGTAAACGAGATTCTCTTCAAAGCTAGAAAATTCTGCTGATATTTTAAAACAAGCAATATTGCGATATATTTGTAAAATTGCAATATTTAATACTCTCGCGATACATTGTCCAAATAGTCGTGACGTAAAAAACATGCAATATGTAGTTATAAAATAAAAATAATACAAATCTATAGTTCGTATTATATCATGACGGATACCATGAAATTATTTTTCTGCCAGGAATTATATAGATCGAAAAAGTCCAATTACCTGTAAGTAATACGCGTTTCGTCCTGTGAAATATGTTGTTAATTTACTCTCTTCAGCGCCGTACAATTTATCGTGTTATACGTATGTAATGGAATTTTAGAAGAGACGATCGTTGCTGACCAAGCGAAAAACGAATGCATATCACGAAAGTACTTTGAAATTCGTCGCATTTCTGTCTTTTCTCATTTCTGAAAGCTACGATAGAAACCTCGACGTTCTTGCATAGAAATATTTGCAAGCTGATCGCATCTTTACGCGTCTGAAATTGCTATTTCTGCTTTCGAAAATTTAATTATCTCAAGAGTTTCATTTGAGAAATATAGTTTATATATTTGCAATGATCTAAAAACGTGCAAATACTTATGCGCGGTGGTACCTACATGCACATAATATACACGTCTTCTCGATAAAGGATACGACTATGGAGAATTTTTGATAAACGATACATCGCCGATATCAGATGTATCATGGTACAGATATTATATTAATGAAACAGCTTTACGAATACGCGATACAAATAACTGTGATAATTTACGGTAATCCTTTTATAACGAAATCTATACGTGTATAGGTATTCACGTGTTTCTCATCTTTTATCGGGTACGATAACCTACATACAGTATGTATTTGAAAACAACTAACAAAGATAATCCTGTAGATTTCCTCTGGAAGTACGGACCACTTCGATATATATAAGATTTGCTGTGAAAATATTGATCATAACGTTGGAATTTGTCTCGTATAATTAAGCAGCGTGTATTGTATTTAATCCGTCTGTTACATATAATAAATTTCTAATTTTATTGTATCCAGCTCGCTGAGCTATAGGTCTACATCGGTTAAAAATGATGAAAGATTTATGAACTTGTGTTACGAATTACGTAGTTGAATACGCGCATTCTGATATTAGTTAATTTAATTACTCGTATGAATTAATTATGTATCTGTGGAATATAATAACAGAAGATTACATAATTCCCTTAGAACAGGAAATTAATCGTTTGTTCGAAATAAGAATAGGAAGATAATTTACGAAATAAAACTTTAATACAGTAGAACATTTTCGAGTCTTGAAGGAAGAATAATTGTTTGATATATTAGACGAATAGTTTATTACAAGTTTGATATATTAGATTTAATGCCTTCGATATCCAATAAACAAATATTACCATTACTTGTCATGAAATTGTACTTTCGACGATCTGAAAGCAATTCCTACTAAACAATCGAACCAACCTCCCACGTAAATCAAAACATAGCTGACTGTATCTGATTCTTCGTTTCTTATCTTCACAGCGTTCACGAATGACGGTCGAACAAGAGGATAAGGAGTGGTAACAGGATACTCGGTCGAAACGAAATTTAATTTTCGTAGCGAACAACTTTTAATCAAGTTCGAGAAATTAGAAGGAAACCTCGACAAGCGTCGCATTCTCCCTCTCTCTCTCTCTCTCTCTCTTTTTCTCTCACATTTTGTTTCCTTTCTTCGTTTCCCCTACCCACACCTTCGTTTCATTTCTCTGTCATTCCCTTAACCTTCCTTCTCCTCCGATATCCTCTCAGTTTCATCCCTCCTTGTCGGTCCGTAGCAGGCTGCCAAGAAAACTCGATAAGTAGGAAATGGGGAAGTTGGCACGTTGGCTAACTTCATATGTCCACCCTTGGCATGATATCGAGAGCCCAAGGAAAAAACTCCCCACACAGTTGCCCCTTTCTTTCATGGCGTTCCGTTTTTTCTCATTTTTCGATTTCGCCTCGCCGTCATTTTCTCTTCCATCCCGTGAGACCGTCCTCTGAATTCTTATATTTTCCTTGCGACGCGACGTTTCGGCTTTTATCGTGATCACCGAATATGCGGGTAATCTTCCTCTTGACCAGTGTCCCGTTGCTCGGGGGAACGCGGTTACGTTTTACATCATGAGAAATTGATTTTTAGAATCCCGTATAAAATCTCTCATATTTATTATCGTTGATATTTATGCATTTACAGGAAATTCGAAGGCGTTAGAATTTCCAGAATTGGATATGATACGAAGAAATATACGAGGGTCACAAGTGAAAATACTGGTAAATCACGTTTCCTGTTTCTTTCCTCCTTTTATCCTTTTTTTCTTTTATATAGAGAGAAGAAGTTAACAAATTTATTGTTACTTTGATCAATTGTCCAAGTTCATCGTAGCAACATCGATCATTTATAAACGACACACATAAAGCAATCACGAAATTTTGAAGTATTATCTATTCAGAAGATAATCAAAAATATACCCTTAATAACGAGTTTTGATTTAAATCGATATCTCGTTTGGTTCTGAAAATACGTTAATATAAAGTGAGATAAACGTATCCAATCGTAAGTCTGTAAAATTATGTACGATCCATATTGTTCCCAAGAAATGCGTACGTTTGATAGTAGCAATAGTTCCAGTGGTAAAAACGCAGATGTTGCTTGTCACTGACCAGCGCGCTAGTAACGAGATTGTGATTGAACGATGACGCGGTGAGAGACAACGATGGAAAATTATTGAAAAATTAGATTCTCTTCAAACGATGATATCTCAGCAACGAAGAGTTGGATGGAAACGAAACGAGAAGCATTTCACAAGGAAAATTTCATTCTTTCCGACTCGTACGGAATTGAAAGATTCGCGTTTGTTTCGCAACGGTAATTGCTTAAACTTGTAGTAGTTTCAATAGATGTTACTCCTGTATTTGAGATTTATTGGAACAAATGTGTATATTTCTCGAACAACGTCGTTTATAATCGTACCTTTAATCATTTTTATATTAATTATAATGCAAATTTATGCGTATGTTGGAAAATTTCGAACATAACCGAAAGAAACGACTTGTCCAACTTGCGAGGACAGTCGCACCAGTTATCTGAGACTTAAGACTACATTCCAAAAAGAATTATAGCGAATTTCGTTGCCAGCGACCGATTCCTATGCCCCAGCTGGTCGGACCTTGAATTTAACACGATTCCAGCAGCAATTTTACGCTTCGAACACTTCGAAAAGCCACTGAAATAACGGCGAAGGGAGAGAGCAGTCGAAACTCGTAGAAGGAACGAGTGAAAAAAATGGAAATCCACTAGGACTACTAGGAGTCGTTTTGGCCCTCTCTCTCTCTCTCTTTCTCTCTCTCTTTCTCCCCTTTCTCTTTCACCCTCTTTCTCGGAAGTGTCGTAAACTCTAGTGAAAGAGACCTTTGAAGTCGCCTCCAATCGGAAACCGACAGAATTCGAATCTTCATCCCATAATTACGAGTGCCCGGAGGCGGAAAATTGACATCCACTCGCGGCAGATATACTCTGTGTCATCGAATCGAACAAAAATATACGCCGGTTCGAAACGAATCCCGTAATTGTCGATGTGTACGCGTTGTATCATAAATTCCCGTGGTAACGTCCGATTGAAACACGAAAGAACGAAAATCGTCGAACGCAGAGAACGCTACGAATAATACAATTTGTTCATTATCTGTGTGTTTAGTCGGCGATAATATCGAACGAAAGCCTCTCACGTTCCTGACAAGTCCGCTGGAGCGAAACGTTCTGCAACATCCCCTGTTTTCCAGTATCGCGTCGATAACAATTATACCTATACATCGGATCGTCGGGCAAACGTAACAAATCCCGAAAGCTGATGTTCGGTGCTGCGTGTCCACGCCACCCTCTTCCTATTTTATACAGATTACCGTTTACGAAAAACTGTAACCGCCAATTATCGTTAGCGGCAATCAAAATGCAAATGAGCATTAATCGAGTGCCGTACAGGTTGATCGCTCGTGTCTCGCCTTTTTAAATCCCTATCCCCTTCTTTATCTCTCAAATGTGCGTTATCCTTTGATTTTGCTTGTGTTCTCTCTCGTCGGTACCGCGTTTTCTCTTTTTTTTTTTTCGCTTCTTCTCACCCTATTTTGCATATTCGTTTTACGACAGGGATCTCTCGATTCGGTTGTTCGCTGTTTGCAGCGATTTCTGCGCTTACGTGTAATTTGCGTGAAACAAACGCGTCGATACCGACAATGTCGCGATCGTTAACTGGATCGAAGGAAGTTAAAAAATTGTGGAAAACAACGAGATTGGGTAAAAAATTGGAAAATTAGAAAAAGTAAGGGAAACCAGAGATATTTGATGTAAGAAAAACTTGCATAGTATAGTATAGTGATTGTCTCAGTCAGGAAATTATGTTTATTTTAGCTATATTCAGGTAGTTGGCTTGGAAGTTGTAATTGCAAAACATACGATAAGAAATATTTTTTTGGGTATATGGTTATTATTATTTTCGACGACGTTATTCTAATTCATCTTCTATTATTTTCTTGTATGTCAAGACTGTATCCTGTATATCATACAGAACCTTGTTTTCTCCTTACGCATAATTTTCTAACTACTTTCACCTTCAAATTTTTTAAATTTTACCTTCACTTCGCTTTCACCTCTAACGAATCCTCCTTGTTCTACTTTCTTCTCTTCGCGTTTTATTCGCAACTTCTTGTTCAGAATTTTTAATAAGGGAAAATTAAGGGCAATTTATTAAGGGCAAACTCGTAAAAGTTAACGAATATAAGTGCACGATTATAGCTTTATAATACTGAAAGTAGTTATCTTTACCTCTTATAAGGACTTTAAACAGTACAACGAAAATTTTTATAAATGTGAATCCACTTCTTTTTTGACGTTACTTTTCTTCGAAATAAATGTCTTAAATAGTATCATTTAGTAACAGTTATTATTATGTGTGGATAAAGGAATACTCCGGTAGCAAAATGTTCAGATATCGTAGGTATTCGAATAATAGAGATTCTGATGCGGAAGATTACTACAGCTACATACCAAATACTTCATTTTTCACACTAGTAAAGAGGTTTCATGTAGCAAGTCAAGCAACTCGAATGCAGATAAATTGTCTAACCTAAACGAGAATATTTTCTTTTCTTATCGAGAAAGTCCTAGTTTCTTTTCTGTGTGACTCTCTTTCCTACTTTTTACCAGGCAACGGATACAGAACAGCGAAATGTACGCGTGCACCACGGAACGGGACTTGTAGTGCAAAGCGCACACGCGGCACCGCAGCTGCCGTTGCCGGCGTACAAGCGCTGTAATTTACCGCTGGTACAATTAGTTTGCTTATATGAACCAGAGGCCATTCGCTGTAAACTATGAATTCGTATCTGCACGGTACACACGCAGCCGTGTACGTTGCCCGTGGATCGCGATTAAATGCAAATCGTCCAAGGCCCTCTTCTGAGGACCTCGTGGGAGATCTCCGACAAGCAACGTCGATGATCCATGCTAAACCTCGTTCGGGAAATCGGCCAAAATTTTCCTCCATTATATATCGATGTGTGGAAATAACACGGAAATTGGTTCTCTGGTTTCATCCTATATTCGTCTGGAAATTATTTAGCGGAAACAATATGTCGACAAAGCGATCGTGTTTTTGAGTTTGAGGCACTTTTAATCTACAGTTCATGGATATTAAATATGTGGTGTACTATTTAGATTCGATGTATGAAATTTTTGCGATTGTCTTTTCGTTTCGTTAAGCGTTTGAAACCTTACGAACGATTTATTTCCTTGTCTATGCAAATATTGCAGACTACGTTAATTTCTCAGTTCCTTTCTTCCGTGTTACGATTAGTATGACAAAATAGTGGAAACAGTAGAACAAGGTTGTAGTTTAGGAACATTTTTAACGATAGATTAGATAGATAGAAGGTTTTAATTAAAATTGTAGATTTTATATCAAACGTTAGAAATAGACGACGTTTTTCAGTGTTACAATATTTCCTATTCATTTCGGAAATAATTCTGATACAGCTAAAGTCAACGATATCAGTTGGAAGTTAATCTTCAATGATTATTTATTCCATTAAGAATTTTTCAGCAACCAGAGATTTGAAAGGAACAGCGAATTCGAAGTTAGAAAGATCCTTATTTTATAAAGATCGTCATTTTGATTTATTTGTTAATTTCTTATAATACATTTGCTAATTAGTCAAAAGCGATGATTAGTATTCGAATCCAATAAATTATTCAAAGTTTAGTAACGTTCAAGTTAATTTACGTCACTTCCAAGAAATGGTAAAAAATATTGAAAATTAAATTTCACTAAAATTCGTAGATATCATATTGAAACAGTAATTACACAAAAGTGACACGAGGGTTGAGACCATGCTCGTTAGAATTAATTCAGGCAGGCGAATGATTGTAAGGTTCCATTAAAAGTGGATGATGTTCTAAATTGAAAAATGATCGACGATAGTTCTATGGTGGCACGAGCAAAAGACCTTTAAACGGAGAATTTTTCAGCACCAATTGTCCCGTTCATTTTGAGTAATTTCGTTAAATTGTTCGGAGGAAAACCGGCCGAGTAATGGTACTCGGTCTTAGAACCATTGTTTGGTGGCGGATGTCTCGTGGGATGAAGTACTCAAGGATGAAAATGCGGTTTCAGAACTACGTGTACAATTCAGAATCAGCAGAGGAGAGTAGAGATAATAAGATAACCAACGTGGTTAGAATAGAATCGTCGTTTGGGAACAGGCCGCAACGCTTTCATCCCTCGGAAGTATCTTCCAAAGGTATTTTCTGTGTCAAATAGAATTGCCATTACGACCAGCTGGATGAAGTTTTAAAATGTTTCCCGGAACGCGCCGTATTATAACGCGGTTCAACGATTTTATGCGTTTAAGCTGACTTGCAGACGGCTAAATGGTATAAAAATAATTTGTAGTCCATTTTGCAACAATCGGAATGCCCCGTCAGAATTTTCATGGAAAGTTCGCGCAATTAACTGTCTTCTATTACGCTGTTACACTAGGAAACTAAAATTGATTAATCTCTGGATATTAAGCAATTTTCAATGTTGGTTGATTGAAAATTAATGAGAACCTAATTTGTTATACCGTTTCAAAAATTCTTCTATTTCTTATTCTAATCACGGAAACAGCCTTGTCAATGATTTATATTAAGCGTATGAATCAAACGGTTTCAATGCCACACGGTTCCGACCGTAATTGGTTACATAAACATCCAAGCAGGATGATTGCAGATAAAAATACGTAAAACGTAAATCGAATTGCGATGATTTTATCCTTTACAATCATCATAGCCATGTGTAATGGAATATTGTGAAGCGTTAAAGCGCTTTTCGAAGGCCACTATGCGATAATACAGCTAATGTTTGTTATTGACAAGGATTACAGGATATATTGTTACTTGATAAACACTTTATCTTTGGATTCTTTAATTTCTGAACTAAGAGTCACATTGAGAAGGTTTTTTGTGTCTGGTAGAAATAACTCGGCTGTTAATACAAATAGCAATATTGAGATAATAAATGTGTATAGTAATATATGTACATATATAACATATGGTAAAATATAATATATTATTATACTCTTAATAGATATTTGAAATTTATAAATCGGTGACTCCAAGTAAATGCTACTTCTATAAACGAGTTAGTAATTTGTCATTGATTTGTGCATTGGTAAAATTCACATAGGATTAATTACAGATCGACTAAAGTGGATCGATAAGTACCGACATACTGAACTTGATCGCATTATCGTTGGTCAGCCGAGGTTCGAAATGAGCAGGCTAAATGAAGAAAGAAGCTGCTCTAATTAGCCTGACGAAGGGCGTTACATAGAAGTAACGTTGACAAATACAACGGCAACCGTAGCGGTGTGCTTACCAGAAGCTGTAACTGGATTAGTCTGGTAACTTAGTAATGTGGCTACGATACCCGTGCCGAGAGTCGAGAAATTAAAAAATTAAGACCTTAAAAGCATTACCTCGGCGTAGAGCGGTTAGTAAGTACGCGGTGCTCTGTCGCGTAGAGTGCTGCTCCATCTGGGAATGTGAGAAAAAAAAAGACTTGGATTAAAACTTAATCTAATTTTCCCCCTCCTTCTCGTTAGTCTCAAATTTTCGTCCGCCATCACTCTATTTGCATCTCGCTTTCATTTTCTCGTCACTTCCACGTTGGATGGACTTCGTTAACTTGTATTCCACGGGGACACTGTTTCAACCCTCAAGTGGTATCGTTGAGTTGTAGCTTACCCTTAAGAGTTTGGGCTAAATTACTTAATTTTAGAATACCTCATTTTAATTCATATATGTATCTATGTGCTCTGTTTTATCTTATGCTTTATCTTGTAACGAGAAATACAAAAGTGCTCGTACCCGGAATAAGAAAATTTAATTTTTCTATAGTACGTAGGGTTGCCAATTGGTGGCACAGCTTTTTCTTTCAAATGCAACAAGCATGTGACATTTGCCGTGTATCGTGTTCGAATGTATCCGTACTATCGATATATTGTTTTTGAGCGTTTCTATAACATTTTTATATCACGCGAACAAAATTCTGTGTTTTTCAAAGAATTGTTCGAACCAGAATAAAATCTCGTTGTTAGTAGAGATATTAACAACGTACAGGTATAGGAGTAATTTTATTTCTTTAAAGATTATAATTATTTTCAAGGTTGCTTAATAAAATATTCTAATGATATCGAAGTATAGTATCTTTAAATTTTTCTGAAGTTCTGTTATGGACTTTTCCAGCAACTGGTTACATTTTATCACTAGTTTATCATTTTTGATACCACACTTTCTTTCTTGCATATAATTTTAATCCTAGAAAGCATCAAAATAATTTCTATCTCTATATTGTAAAATATCATATGTAGTGTACTTCAAGATTTATTTACACATTTACACGGTTGCTATAATATGAAGGTATATATATGTATAATTCCTTCAATCGAGATTGATACTGCATTAAATGGTCACTCGGCTCACGCACCTCTTTTGAAGATTGAACGGTTCGTGTATTGGCTTAAATATGCATATACTCGGCTTATTTGGAACTATCAACGATAGGTAGGAAACGCATTTAAGGTATAACTGCATAGAATAAGGGTACAATATAAAGTTTGTTCACAATCAAGTGATAACGCGACTATATTACGCGAAAGCCGGATCATAAATTATTAATTTCTCATCGACAACGGCGTTGTACGCGCAGGTACAAGTAATAAGATGAATTTCTCGAATATCGTGTCACGTAAGGGAGTACCAGTTTCAGAATACCGAAAATTATCGTGCACCGTAATTAAAATTATTTCCTTGTGTTGTAGCAGTATAATTATATTATGAATAATTCATTATATTATGAACATATTCAGACAATCTTTCAGAAAGAGATATAAAAGAAAAAAGAAACATAATAGTATGTAGACTACATCGGTGTATTAGTAACCAGAAATTTTGATTTATTTCAGACTAGAAACTATTAAGATGACGTTATGAGTAATATTTCAATAGGCTCTGTCTCGTTACTAAAACTAGAAATAGCTAATTTTGTCACACATGATTGCTAAATAAAAGATTGTAATACAGCAATTCTTGGATAAAGTGTCTTTTGAATTCTCCAAGATTTCCACCGCGATATTTATAGGAAGCATAAATCAATCGAATAATTTAAATTGGAAACGCGTGATAGCGTACATCTATCAGGATTTAATAAGCGAAAGGTTAAAACTGTCGGATAGGACGCGCTATGAATAGGAATTATTGACCATACATGTTACGCTGCCTGTTAGGTCTAATATCGGCGTTGTCCTAATTATCGTATCCTTGCTAATCCTTGACAGGTATACCGAGACTAATCGTCGCAGACACGAGATAAGATAATGGTTTCTGAGCTACAATGTGAGCGGAGTGTATCGGATTACGTGGGAATGTAGCCTGTTTTAAGTGAACTTTAATGACTCGATCAGGTTGCCGATGATCTTGTAGCATCAAGTAATTTTGAAAATTGGAGAAAAAGTCAATTAAGTAACTTTATATTAATGATAAATAATAAAATAAATGAATAAGTAGTAAAAAAAAGTAGTTTTATACCAAACAATCGAACAAATGGTCTATTTTTTCTATTAAAGTGCTATTTTTCTATTAAAGGTTAATAAACACCCTTCAATGTAATTTCATTTGGTCGACGTTGTGAAAAACTATTTCGACCTCGTTGATCCCAACTACTCCTACAATATAGCACGTGGTTTCATAAAAGAGAAAATATGACTCGGACAAAGAAACAGCAGCAGAAATGAAATGTTCCAAGTACAGGCAAATAATGAACGCAAAAACAGGAAAATTTCAAATTAGTTTTCTAATAAAAATGGGACTCAACTCGAATACCATGTTAACTATCATACACGTGTCGTGATAAACATACAGTGACGTAGAAAAGTACCCGAACGTTCACGTTTGTAATTTTTATTTATTTAATTATAACATATTTATTTAAAATTTCATTGATAAATAGAAAATTTGTCCATATTCTGGCAGAACCACCATGCCACCGCCTGCTTTATCGTTGATCGTAAGTTTCATATTTCTATTTTGATATTTGGTTTAGTTTTAGAAAATGTTCTAGTTCCTTTCATTCGGTAATTGTATTCTAGGAGATATTATTATTTATGTACACTGTAACAAAATTTACATTTTTAAATATCCTTTTATTTGCTAAATTATACATCTTGCCGATCTCACTAGGACGATATTCATATCTATTGCTTATTCTATATTGCTTGTGTAAATATTTATTCGTAACCTAAGTAAAAATGTTCTATAACAATGTAAAAATATACCCGCTAAAATATAAAATCCAACACGAAATGAAATAATTTTGTAGAGTCGTATTGTTTCCTCGAAACATTGTTCGATATTCCCAACCATCAAGGAATAACATATTGAATTAGGAAAATCGTTTTCGTCATTGTAACAAGCTAACAGGTTCTTATATCGATGTTCACGATTTAATAATAAATTAATGTAGCAAAAATATGAGTAGAAGTATAATAACTTGTTTATTTTAATGAAACGCGCATTCAGTCTGTTTCTCCATTTGGGATTAAATAGAGCTCGACGGAATTGTTATACAACAAGCATTTCATTTCGTCACATCGAGGATTATAACTTGATTTCACGTTTAAATCCACGCGTGTATATTCCGTGTACATGTATTATAGCTGAATAGAGTTCCAGGTATGTTATAAACATTTTATTAAACCTATTTATCCCCACAGGGCTTACAGAGGTTTATTTTCTATCGAACGAAATGAATGAGTAAATTATACACGATGTCGTATGCAGCTGGGGCAAGTTACGACCCTAAAATGGTACACGGTACGTGGGACATATTGTAGGGATCATTTTCGGATATAAAAACTTTGATCGTGGTTGAATCAGAGGTTTTTAAATGGCACGAATATAGATGCCAATTCCAAAATACGGACCTTTTAAAAACACGTGACGAAACACCGTCCTGTAAAAACAAATGACGAAACACCGGTCGCTCGTCTAGATGTTTCATCGAACATCGTGTTTAGAAAACGTGAGCGTTTACACGTGTCCTCGCGTCTTCCTCCATCAGATTATACGTAGAACAAAGTGCAGCATTCGTGACGAATGGTTGCGGAGCGACATTACTCGTAGTTTTTAATATCAGCGTTGTTGTATCAAAGGTAGTACGAAATATTTAGAACTAAGATACATACCTGCAGGTTGCACCGCAGTTCGTGTTACAAAGAAAAACGAATTCAATTTGACAATTTACCAACTATAGGTTATTCCATGTACGAAAACGAGGTTACCCTATATACGGATATATTCAAACTATATGAACTGTATGTATATTCGCCATATCGGAAATATTATGCAAACAGATCTGTACAAATAGAAATTCCGTCGATACCGTATAAACACAACCTTCGTACTTCACCTGGTCGACCAATTTCGCCACTGTGATTACATGATCTTTCCCCTTTGCGAGGATCATAATATCGAACGGAGTTAGTTCACAGATGCGAGTTTACGAGGGCATAAACGATTATGGCAAAGCAGACAGCCGGTTGGATTTATAAGAGTCGCTGTGAACCTTGTCGCTGAAACTCATTACATACTTACAACCGTTCCTAACGAGCAGTAAGCTGGAAATTATTGCACGCGAGCACGTCCGAGTCGTCTACGATTTTTAATTTAGATCTTGTTCCCGCGGTAACGCGTGGCCATTTTTCTCTGCCGCTGCGGCTGGACAGGAACAGGATGTGGAATAATTTCTTTATTAGTTTCTTCTGTAGAGCAATTCTTAACACTTTTTAACAATGTCGCTCCCTTCGCCCGCTGATTACTCCTTTCTTTCTTTTTATTTGGCCAAAATAAACGAGAAACTGGCTGATAACCAGCGCCTCGTGCACTCTGGTCCCCTTATTCCTTTTTCATGGATCGCGCGTGCGCGTTCTTGGTCAGCCTTAAAAACTCATTTAAACGTTGGCCGGTTCGTATATCACCAACGCTGACACGTAGGAAGCGCGAAAAGCGGAAGAGCTGTTACGTTGATTTGAAAGAAACAGAGATCGTGGAAAATTGCTCCGCGGGAAACGCGTTATACGTTTGCGAGATGTATTTTTAGCTCCCGCGTGGCCGTGTGTGCAGTTCATTGCTAACAAATCATGCGGGGAAAAAATTTTATTACCGAGCCAGCTATCTGACCCGTTACCCACGAGTTTTCCTCCTTTTGCAACCACATTGCCCATCAATTTTCCTTTCAACCGTACAGAGATTCAAGAACCTGTATAAGATTATTCCTCTTAGAATGACAAATGAATAATTATTCTTACGTACGTTTCAATGCGTTTACTGATAACATCGATCCCTGCGGTTTGTTTCTTGGATTAAACATTCTTTGGATTAAGAGCCACAGTTAAGAGAATTAACGGTAACAAATAAATAAGAAAACGACTGCCAGTTTTAGAGCGACGAATTTTCAGTTCGCGGTATATTTACTTGTAAGAATGGAGAGAATTTTGAGAGGAACGTTTTATAAATGATTTTATGTAAATTATTAAACCGAAATACGAAGAAAATTGTCAATTAGAAATTGAACTTTCGAGCTAACGAAATTTTAAACGTTAAAACCTGTTAAACTCCTGTTAAAACGAACGAACATGTTTTGTAAACTAATACGAGATTTTCATCGTAGTAGTAAAAATGTTATGAAAATGTGGGAAACGGTGTACGCGAAGGACTATAATAAATCATGCATTCTTTCCTGAATTCTGATTGCGTCACTGTCCAGATCGAAATTCGAACGATCCTTAGCATTCGAAGAGCGTCTCGTTCCTCACCAATACCTCGCCTCAACTTACCACGTACCGTGAATCTAAAGCATTCCTTTCTTCGTTTGCAAAGTAGAATAGGGCTGCAGGCGAACGCCACGATTGATGAGAATACTTCATATATGCTGGAGAGCATTAAAGAAGTATAAAGAAAATTCTTGAAACTGTTTAGAGAGGGAATTTAGGGCATATCGTTCTGTTAAAAATCCAGGAAACAAAATACCAAGAAGAAGAATTTCACCCATAGCGATCAAAACGTAAAACGTAATCATAATATCACATTGCAAAGCTTTATATACTTTTCATATTTGAAAAATCGCTTTTGCATTATCTACTATCGAGGAACACGATATATAATACGAAATAATCTCGTTGGAAAATAAGGTTGTGAGCCACTACTTTTCATAGTCGTTGTGTATCTATGTGGAATTTTCGTAACAACTGTCACTAGTTTAGAAACACCTTTGATCGTAATTCGTCTTCTCTGCTTCTCTGCCTTATGCTTTGATACGTTTCGCTCTCCAAGAACGCGAGGACTATGTTTCCATTGGAGATGGAATGTGGATTTAGGCAAGTTTGCGAAAGGCAAACCGTTGCAGCAGCATCCAAGGCGGTGCGGCGTCTCAAGGATACGACGAAGGGACCGCTTTCTATTCGTTAAATGGTCGTAGCTGGTCGTTGAAAGTAGTTAGTCGTCCCGAAAGTCGTTACTCAAGCGGCACAGCACCGTCGTTGTCCTGACCGTTTTACCCGTAAGAAAACTTCTTTTTTCTTTTCTGGCGCTTCTCTCAGCGGAATGCTTGTAGTTCGTTTTTATAATTAGCCGCCTCATTACCATAGTTACGATCGAAAATGATTATCAAGCCGCTCCGGGCGCTATCGCTCTACAGTCGCGGTGCTATCGCGTAATTTCATGGAAATTCGTGTGACAGAGGGTGCGCGGACAGAAACTGAAGAACGACACTGGGACCGCGTTAGCAACGAACGAAGAACGAGAGGAGAAATTATACGTAAAAGTACAGAGTTAGGTGAAAAAAGAATATTACATCGCGTGGAATTATTCAGCCAGTGATGAATATTTGGAGAAAACACAGTAGCTCCTGCGTGTACACCCACGAATAAAGTTTTTACGATGGAAAGTTTTTACCCACATTTTCGTATCCAACGAACACTTTTTCCGTTATTCTGTATCGTATTTTGGCAACGTTTTTTAAAATAACAGTTCGTATAAAGTTAATAAGTGTTTCCGAGCGACACGTTAATTGAATGTTCGTTTATGTCATTATAAATGAGAAATTGCATTTGGTTGAATATTTTTAGAATCACCGTTTTTCGTCTAAAATTGTCGATAAAATATTTTCCAGAAAAATTTAAATAAATAATATCTTACGTATCATTATATGCATTCTGGTACGAACACTAGGCTAGTTTCAATCCTTGCACGTATATCCATATATAAAGGAATTACGTGTAATCCATCTTTAACAGAAATGAAACGATACAAAAAGAAAAGTAGGGAGTCACGAATAAAGAAATTATTATATTCAAGAAATGGGCAATTCGAATGACGGGATAACTCGTCTTTCTCGATTAGATATTCAACGAGCATGCATGACATAGAGAGTCCTCGTAGAAAGCTCGATGGAATATCGGAAAGGGTAGTGAAAATAATAAATTATACATTTAACATGGACATCGAACGAAATATTCTCGTGCAAGTAAATGTTCCTTTCTCGAAACGCGAGCAAGGAAACGATTTTACGACAGTGGTCGGACGTGGCACACTATGTCTCGACGTATATCCTTCGCCAAGTAGAATCGCACTTAAGTGCATAGCGACGTGTAAAGGGGGATGTGGTTCAAGCAAACCGCTAGGAATTTACCGGACGCCTTTCCAGCCCCGCTTCGAGCTCCCTTTGCCCCATTGCTGTCTCCACCGATCCACACTTTCGTGCGCCATACAGGAATGCAATGTTACAACCGATGTTTTATCCCTATCTTGCGAGCGTTCGTCTTTTCCGCAAACATATTTCAAATATACGTACATCGATATATTTGTCGAATCGGTATATATTATAAAATCACTACTAGCCGCACGATATTTTAGTCAACAGGTTTTTAAGAAATTTGGAAAATTACTTTACGAATAGCTGCAAAGTGGCTGATAAAAATTAACGTACGAGTTCGTTCGTTTGTCTCGTTTACTTTTACTTAACAAATAACACACGTATAATTGGAAAATGTTGGATTTCTCAAAATTTTGTATACTTTTGCACGAAGATACTGATACATCCCTGTACCAATCTACTTGAACTACATATATCGTCATATGTACGTATAGAACATTTAGAAAGCTCAAAAACTATATGTAATTGTAAATTTATTTTTAGCTTTACTCGTTTCGATGGTGTAAACAAGTTTTAGTTACTTTGGGTAAACTTTCATCGAAGGAAAAACTCGTTCTATTTTTAAAATATGAAGGTTTTATAAAAAAGATTTATAAAAAAGATATACAAAATCTTCTAATATTTTGAAGGTTTTTTTTTATACAAACGCGTAAACGTTAAAAATAAAACAAGAGAAAAATTTGTTACTTCAGTTCGTACTCGATCCAACCTGAATATCACTTCATGTATCAGAACAATATAGATACCGAATGTTGAAATAATTTTCAAGCTTTTTGCTGTAACTTTGTTCCAGTTTAGTTTTAACCCAACTTTTATCTGAACTCATCGCCGGTCCGTGTAAAAAAAAAGGCTAATTAACTTCTGCAAATAATTTCGATTCGTGAAACCAGGTGTATTTGCTGAATAACGAAGAACAGCTGACTGAAATTTTCCTACAAAGCGCTATGCCGTTATTTGTATAATCCTTTAATTACGAGTAACTTCTAAAATTAAACAATTACAGTCAACCAAGTTACCAATAATTCATAAAAATTTTGTATCGATATTCTATGACGAAAATTTTCAGACGAAGAAATTCCTGATAACACGAACTGCGACGTTCGCCAAACGTCGGAGAAAAGCGATTGAAAGTCGAAAAACCCGAAATACGTTATCTCATCGTCGTACAAGTTTAACATTTCAAATAAAAAGTACAAAAATTACCTGGAAAACAGACTCGCATCGAAGCAATTAACGCAAAACGTACCAGCTATCGCAAATCGCCTCCGATCCTCAAACTGAAATCTTCGAAAATACGCAAGCCGTTCAACCGATATAGACGATCCATGTACACGTCTATATATGTACTCTCGTGTATATTGTACGTACGTGTGCGTTGCGCTGCATAGTCAATTACAGGACGCACGAGCCCGGCCATGGTCGTAAATAAGCGATGGCTATCGCGTAATGCACTGGCACTCGAGACTTACCACTCGGCATGTAATATATTAATTACAAACAATTAACCATTCTTTGCCCCAAGGCTACGTGACTGTGCACCCTTCCCGAAACTCCTTTCACCCTCTTTTCGTGCGGCAGCCCTCTCACGTGCTTTCTCTCCGTTGGCATACTCGGCCGTTTTACCACGGGAGCTCGAGGTGGTGGAAACCGAGGTTGATGAGGAGCCGAGGTAGGAGGCGGCGCTAGGCGGTTAAGGTAGAACGTAATGGTCGGTACGCTATTCTCGCGTGCCAAGGGGTAGTTTCCCTCGTAGCTGCGGCAGCCAGTAGAGTCCTACGGTTTATGTGCGGCTCGGTTTGCGTTCAAGCGACGCACCCGAGTAGATGAACACGGAGGGACGTTTACAGCACGAGTACATGCGTCATCCTCTCCCCCTCCCCCTCCCATACCCTCTCTGCCTTTCTTCCTTACATTCATCAGGATGTATCTCTCTGCCTGCCTCCGTCCCCCTCGCAATCGTTCCTTTTTAATTTCTATTCGTAATTATACGCTTAATTGCCCGGGCCTTCTTTTCCCTCTGTAATTGTTCGTTAAACCCTTCGTCGTGGCAGTTTCGACAGGGTTGACTGGCTGGCTAGTTGACTGCGCGTGGAAATTTGAAAGGAACGTTGAAATGACTGGTGGCGTTAGCGACTCCGTAATTACTACCACGTGTACCGTCTCGATCACGAAGACGTGGAAAGTAGCGATACCTCTGTCAGCGTCTCTGGTCGTCGGTGAACGATGATTTAATTAATGCGACGAGGAGGTTCGCTAAGACCACGAAGATAAATATTCTTGGAGAAACGCGACCATCCGCCCCACCTCGTCGCGCGTTGTCAACGCCCGTTACCCAGCAGCTTCTTTTAAATTCCGTGTTCGATCCCAGGACGGCTGACCCAATCATGCAAATTAGACGTTATCTTATTAGTTGCTTTATCTCCCATCCGTAACAGCTTGCACATTTTACTCTTCCAATTTCGCCTCCGTCGAGAAACCGGTCCCGAGGGTCGATAAACCATATCTGCTTTTATTCTCCTTCCCTTTTTCGTTTTTGTTTTACTTCTTTCCTTCCTCTCACAAATGCAGTCTCGACCACGTTGCCTTATTGCTAGCTTAACCAGCCCGGAAGAGCTTCGGGTCTACATAGAAATACGCGCCAGTCAGCTATGCAGGTATACTCGGATTCAGGTGCACGCTCGTGTGCGCACGAGACTTATGCACGCGCTTCCTCGGCTCCGCCATACCACGATCAATTCACATAAGCGCTGCGTTCTGTACTTGCACCGCCGTTCGATGTGAGCGTGTGTTCGTTTCTTCTTCGGGGAAAAACAACCACGCAAGGCCTATACGGTCTCTTGTTCTTTATCCGACCGCCGATTATCGACGCGGAAGGAGAAAAGACGAGAAAACGAAGGAAGCGAAGAGGATGAATCGAGTGGAAGTAAACGATCCTGAATCGAGCCTGACGAGCCACGTCCTGGAGATCGACTCGAGTTTCTGCTAATTATTCAACTGCCAGTTGTCGGTAGGAGCCCACGACAAGAGCCGTTCATCGACTTCGCTCGGTGTAGCGTTAATTCATTCCATCAGCGATGCTGCTGGGGCTGGTTTCCGGTTGGCTGTTGCCGCAGAACCTCGTCGAGCACTCTGGCAATCGGCCAGTCTTTTCTCCACGAAACAAGAGGAACGCGACATTTATTATACACAATCAAACAAGAAAGACGGCTACTAATTTCCTGCCGGGGGTTACGTTTTATCAATGCGAACTAACGAATCGACCAGATATCGATTCGAAGTCGTTCGGTGTTCCTTTCGACGATCATCTTTTCTGACACGTTCGATAACGGATTGACGATGGAATATTGGAATATGTTCGAGACACGAAAGTCAAATGGATGGACTTGGCGACTTAAATCGCATAACAATCGCATAACGATTTAAATCGCATAACAATTACACGCGAAAGATTAGCATCTATTTGTCGTATTAATTTGTAGCGTATAATTTACACGTTAACGCTAAAACTATTAAGTTGGCACGTAAAAGAACGTACGAAAATCCCGGAACAAGTCGCTTAAACAAAGTTTCTTTGTCTCTTAACAGATTCTAATTACACGTGGAAGCACGTAGGAATCCTCTCAACACCGAGAAATTGCAGGAGACGAATCGTCAGTCGGAACGTGCAAGACGAATAAACTGCATAATCTTCTTTAATCACAAAAATACGCGCAGGGAAATCACGAACGAAATCCCCTAAATCTGGTAATAAGTGGAGTCACGTTCATGCGATATAAACTCAGTTTCTATGACTGTTTTTAAGATCTCTGAGGATTGCATCGACGCGAAAACATCGACGCCCGAATAAACTAATTTTCGTTTGCTATGAGAGAAGCAACGAAAAAGGTATGGGCTGGCCTTGCAATAAGAACGTATTCGCGATGGTTCGCTCGGACCGCCTTCTACCAGATTGGATGATTTCGAACGATGCAAATAGAAGGCACTTGGTGTTGGCAACGAGGTGCATAAATGCGAAGAGAAGGAAATGCAGCGAAATAGGGAACAGAAAGGGGGGCAAAAGACGGGGAGTGAGAGGAGATGGCAGTGACTTTACGCGATCACCGGAAACGGACGTGGGTGGACGGTAAACGCGGTACACGCCGGCAATTCGATGGAGGAAGCTGATTTCAGCGGGGGTCGCACGGGTATCGAGGGCCAATAAATTCCGACAAATTGTATTACCCGCGTTATATACCGTCGCGCGTGAAGTCAAACGGCCCGTATTCTCCACCCTACAGCCACGAGCATCTCCTTCCCATCCCCACTGTATCTACGTAAACCTCACGACAGTGTCATCGATTATTGCGACCGATATACACGCGCGCTTCCGAACGGAAACGTTGCAATTTCTGCGGGATCCCTTGCAGGATCTATTTTTATAACGTTATCTTTTTTCGTACTTCGTGGTTTCCAATGTCTTCTTCTCTTTTTGTTTCTTTCTTCTTTTCCTTTCTTTTTTCGATACAGCTTCCATACGGCTGAATTTTGCTCCGAAACAGTACTCGTTAAGTAAGTCTGTGCGGTAAAAGTGACTCGAACGTTCTTAGAGGTATTGTAACGAGTTAGATACATCGTACAGAGTGTGATTGAAAATGTCAATAGTATGTCAATATTGTAAGATAATTCAGCAGACTCGAAACGAATCGTAGCTGGCGAAGCTAAGAATCAGAGCGATGTAAATCGATATTTTAAGAATTCTGCGAGGGTCGGCTGATACGTAATGCACGATCCTCTGTATCTCGAGAACAAAGAGAGTTAAAGCTATGCGTGAGCATTCGTTTTATAAGTACGTTCTTCCTGTATAAATATGCAAAGTTTCAATAAGTTTGCTCGATACAATCGCGAACAGTATCGTTTAGAGCGAGGTTAAATATGCGGCTGATGCGATATCAACGAGATTCAAGCAACGTGCAGTGATCGAGTTTTTAACATCGCGCTTACGGAAACTCATCGCCGTTTACTGGCAGCGTATATCATCGCATCGAGACCACGAAGCATTTGTGTACCAACCTGCATATGTCTGTGTTGGGATTCGATCGAGACGATATTGTCGCAGCACGAGAACGCTCAGCAGAGCATCACACGCACGACGCTCGATGTTCATTCGCACCCGCCTTATCCTTCCAACATTAAGGAGAACCTCGAAAGGTATTCGTTTCAATTCGATCAAGCGAAGCGAGCAACAAAGTCTTCCATCGAAAATAGACCGGCAGAATTCTTCGATGACAGAACGAAGGGACTAGTCGCTCATTGGTAAAAATATATCAAAGTTAACGACGATTGTATTAAAAAGTAAGTACGATATTTTGTAACGAATCGCACTTTCAGTTTCTTTCTTTTCATTTCGATAATTGCTTCCGTTCTCGAGCTACAGGCGAGTGCGCGTTATTTATCGTAGCCTCGTAGTTTCATCGTACGTTTTAAGCTCTAAAAATATGTTTCTATCGCTTTCACCGTTGTCTCGCCAATCCTGCAAAAATTCTTTTCGAATTCTCTCGAGATATATACATGGCGTTCATTGTCTTCCGCCGAGTTGATCGAAAAATTTATTCCACTTCCTCCACAGAAATCAACGGCACATCTTCGTGTAACCTTCTACCTCATCCACGATCCTTCCCTTTTAAATTTCTTCCGGTAACCCTTGACTTATAACCTGTCGACGTTCCAGAGAATTTCTTCCCTGTAGCCGATGCCAGACTAGTATCTCCTTATGAACGCCATATTTGCGCGTCCACCAATAAACTCGTTCACCGATTTCCCTTCCGTTTTCTGTCGCTTATATGCACCTTTTTTACTTTTCGCTTCGGGAATATGTACGCTTCACCTCCTCTCTTCTTCTCTCCTTTGATTTCTCCCCAAGCGCAGATCGATGATCGCGTAATCGTTCGCCGCTCACCCTACCGTTTTACTCGTCTTCTTCCCGTTTTAATTTTCGACGTGTACTCTGCTGCCATTGTTTCGACCGTTTGCCGCGATGATTCGAGTCCACTTCGCCGTTTCCTATATCACGAGACTTTATGTACATACATCGAAATTTTTTCCCGTTTTTATTTCTATCGCATTGTCGCATTGTTTCGCGTTGTCCTTTCTCCGCTCTTCTCTCTATCTATTTTCCTCCCACTATCTCCCTGTCCATTGTCGATTTTCTAGTCCCGATAGGTATTCGTTTTACTTCGAACGTTCTCGTCGTGCTTTCACGTGCTCCACTACTCGTGTCACGCTACTTTTCCTCCGTAGCGTTTGCTCGCTTTTAAAAGCGTGCTTTCCACTATGTTTTCCGTGCGACCGACTCTCCTGATTTCAGAAGCGCACACGTGTATTTACACGCACGGTAGAATGCAGCCACGTATCCGCCATAGTTGTACAGCAAAAATATAGCGGATAGAAGCCATTTACCGGGGTTTGAAAATCAGTCAGCGGTCCAATAGAACCGCGTAATGTCGAATCAGGGATATTTTTGTAAATATTTTTTAAGCACCAACTTTTCACACACGTCTTGTACCTTCCAGGTAGACGCAAGTTGTACGATTTTCTGGGCGAATCGCGCCGTTCGTTTGGGGTACGAGATGAAAATTCCGCCACTACGCGAGGAATTGCTTACCAGGTATCACTGAGTCTAAAAGCTGAGAACAATAAAGAATTGTAGATTTAACGGGAACACCTTGGATCGTTCACGGTGAAGTTTCGAGTATGGGGTTTTCTCGACGAATACAAATCGGCTCGACCGTGGCTTCGCGAACCTCCACCCTACTGAATAACGCATCCACCTATTTGCATTGCGAGAGCGTCTCGTTGTCAGTCAGATTTTCTAGGCCAGTGGGATGCGAAGGTTCCGTCTACGCGTAAGAAGATGTTTACTCTGGAAAAGTAGCAAAATAGAACAGTGCCGTTATCATACGGCTGGACACGATTAGCATAATGGCGGAAAGGAGGGAAAATCGCGGAAATTTCGTGGAAATAAAGCGCGAAAGGCACTCTGATATTTTTTAGCAAGTAATCGAGAGAAAAAGTAGCTACCGATGAAAGGCCCGTTTGATTCCACTTCACGTTCACGTGATAATCGTTTCACTGTGAAAGTGAAAGAATTTGACAACATTGTCATATATTTCTATACCCGCACGGTGATGCTACGATTGGTAAATTTTGTGAGTTGTGGAATCAGTTTACGTTTGCTTTATATGCGTTTCATTTACGTTGATTATAGTAGCATTCGTAATTCATTGTTTGGTTGAATCGAATGTTCATTGAATTACTATTATGCAGTATGAATATCGCTTTTACTGGAAAGTTCCATCGAACGATTTTGCTTCTATATTTATAATTTTACTTGGAGAATCTCGTAAATCATAGAGTGTACATATCGATATCAATCGATCGTGTGTACGTATTTATATTTTAACCATCGGAACATAAACCAGAAAATAACGATGTGGTATAATTAGGATAATTATCTATCGTTAAGAGTTCAATTAATAAATTGTTCCATAACATTGTATCTCTTACACGTTGCATTTTGTAAGATCGTTAAATAGAAAAATTTGAAACGTGGGCAGCTTTCACAGTCCTTTTTAGATAGACTGGCAGTATTTTTAAATTTTTATAAAACTCTTCCATAGAAAAAAATTTTCGGTACTTGGAATCAGGTTAGTTGGGTCAATTAGGTCCGGTAAAAGAACTTGGAATAATATTTTAACAAATAACATAGAATATTATATCGGACAAGAATTTCACCTATGTCGATCGATTTCCTTTCTTTTGAAAGATAGAAACGTCAGAATTTTCCAATCAAATTTACATTTTCCTGTACGGATGTTCTCAACACTAATCGCAAGGTACCAGCACATCTATAATTCTTTCCACTGAATATTCCATTTATTCGATAACGACGTTCGTTTCTCTTTTCCTGCTCTTTTTCTTTTCGATACATTATGCGTTGTGACGAATGTGCCTTGTAATTCTCACATTAGCCATAGGCGCTAGAATCCCCTACACACAGTGTTAAGTGGAACAGTGACAAAACTAGAAACATTCGTTACGCATTACGGTAAATCGTTCTAAATGTGTTTTCTTGCTTCTAAATGTGCAGCAACGTTGGCCTACGTTTCGCGTGGCTTGTAACGCCATTCTATGTCTATCTTTAAAGCGCATTTCCAAAGTTAAAAGTAGTTGTCTGAGGCAGCAGTAGGCAATTTTGCTGTACGTAAATCCTTTGTTACGTGCCGGTTCAAGAGTTTCTATGCTACCTTCGGTTCTCTTGTTTACGTTCAACGAGATTTATATCATAGACTCTTTGTCCGTTTCTTAGTATTAACCACTTCAAAGTCATAAAAATAAGCTTTGAAGAAAATTACAGTCTCATGAAATATATTTGACTATTTAAGTATCTATACGTGTTGCATGTTTCGCATTTTGCACCTTCCCTTAAGATTTTCTTCGAGGATTGACAGAATTGACGTTATCTTGTAATTAATATAGTTCGTTATATTAAAAAGCAATTAATTCAACAACATTGCACGAGAAAATGTATCATAGCGCAATAACCTTTCGACTATCGAATATAAAAATTTAAATAAATAAATGTATATATATAAATCTCTACAAGCACTTTTGAAACGATCAACCCTACTCCTGCCGAATTTCTAAAAGAAAAACTCTGAACCTGGCAACTTCGTACTCACGTTTTACGCACACAGCGTTACGGTAGCGACGAAAGTCGTTTAAATACGCTTTCATGAAAATCACGTCGAACCAGTGGTTACGTTAGGGTTAAAGGTTTCGTCTGATATGAAGAGAGCCAGCATCGCGTCGGCGGGAGGACACACAAACTCTGCCATTATTTACGGGATTTCATCTACCCTCGTGTTGTTTGCACTGCGCTAATGAGGGATAGACACGAGGAGTTCGTGGCAAACTCGTAGCGGGTGTTTTGGCACAATGTACATGGCCGTGTACACGTTAGTTGGGATACAGGTACGCTCGACAAGATGGATATCCATCTTCCACGGAATTCGCATAATTGCTTCGGCCCAGCAAACATTCGCAAGAGGTTGCGAACCGCTTAAAAAATCCCCTGACTTTCAGTTGGTCGCTAGGGAACGCTGGCGTACGGTGCTTTTACAAAGGAACTACCCAAAAAGTTTCTTTGGGAAAACGATACGCTGAACAGGGAATGAAAACGTGTTTGTCTTCGCAACGTACGTATAGCGTATACGTGTCTGCGTTTCGCGTGGGTGAACAGCGAAATGGAATACGAGCTACACGGAGGAATGTCTCCAAGTTGGTGTGATAATATTGATTTACAAGTATAAACGTAATGTGAGTAGTTATATGGAGGAACGTGTGATCGAATGAGGTTAATAACGGATTATTTCCAGAAAAATAGAGTTAATTTACGGTACCCATTGTACGGTGTAAGATGCTTTTCCTTCCATTATCGAATGCAAATATCGAATATTTGATCAAAGTGATAACAAGATTGTGAAATAAGACGAAAGTAGTTTCTTATGATTGTATGCGTAGAGTGTATTCATATCGTTAGTTTGCTGCTCAGTCATTAGTTTACCATATCGTACGAACGATAAAGGATACTCCTATTTTATTATATATCTATCGCTTTATGAAAATAAATCACATAAAACGCATGTACTCCCTGATAGTGTCAAATTAGTAGACGTAGAAATAAGACTTTACGTATACAACGTAGATCTTTAATATGAGAAAAGAATTATAACATACTTTAAGGTTTAGCTGTCTCTGTGAGAATCCTAACAACATTGGACGATATTAATTAATTAATTGGTCAAACGGATAATTAACCAGCACAACGTGGCCTGTTTGTTATCACGATGTGCATTCACTTCGATGCGTGTTTTCGTGTAATCCGCGCGCTCCTCCGGGATAATACCAGACCTCACTGACTCGACCGGTCGAATCCTCGCGTTTACTTAACGACCAGAAAATCACAGATTCGCGCGGCTAACGAGCCAACATTTTCGACTGTACTTGCCTTATTCGTTTTCGACCTGAAATCCTATACATTCGGAGCAAGTTGAACGATCGAATCGTCTTCATGCTGCAAATAATTATTTCTAACGCTAATTGCGTTAATTAACTCGGTGAAATCTTTGCGAAACAAACGATCCAATAAAACGTAAAAATAGTAGAAAACCGTACCCTGTAAGCATGTTAATTCTTCTATAATTATCGATTGTTCCGTGACAGTAACACATAGTAGGAGAACCCAACGTCGTGCCGCGTGGTACCGCAAAACATGTGAACGAACCTTTAAATAGCGCTGACAGCCGCCTATACGTAGGTATATAATGCAGCAGCTGTATGTGATTGCGAATAATTATTTAATCCCAGTCAATTCCCCCAACGCCGTTTCTCTTAGCCTGTGCATCGAGCCAGGGATTCATACTGTCCACCCGTAAATCATGTTTCTCGATAGTCGCTTGTATGTATAAAGCTATTGAGACTGCATATTGGCCGTGTTACCTACAAGCCCTTCTGACCTCTACTTCCACCTTGTTTGCAGGAGTATATAAGCTATAATATTTAACGCAGGATTAAAATTGGAATCGTTGCTGGGTTTGCCCTGTTAATTAAGAAATTACGATTACATGAATTATGCCGACACGAATAAACAGCTGTGCTGGCCGTGTTTGACCATCAGGATCGTTCGTTCCGAACTTGCTAAATACGTTGTATGTGCATGGTGAAATTATTTATACCCTGAGAGAGGTACCAGTATTTTCAAGGTATTGAAATTATTATGATATAATGAAATATTGACTTGATCAAAGTTTTATATTATATACAGGATGCAGCTGAATTATTATTCGACGTGTTTGTCAAGCGGCTGGGATGTGATCCCGTGTGAAAGAACGAGAAGGAAATGTAGATGAAATTTGTTGGTCCTGCGCTTAGTTTTCGAGAAAATCGAATTTGAAAAGTTATTCGATGAAATAAATAAGTCGGTCGTTTGTTTTGGTGATGGACAGATTTGGTGATATTCTTGTTTGTAATTATTAATATATCATTTACATAGTTACGTAATTTGATCAAAAGTAGCTAAAATATTTATAATCATTTAAAATATAAAATTTCTCTCGATTCTTTTGTAACTTACAACGTATGTTTTATCGTTTACCTCATAAAGGTAAAATACTCTTCTTCGAAATACTTCTGCGTTTAGAAAATTTGGTATTTTTACACTCTATTTCCTCTCTGTAGGTTAGAATTTTCGATTTAGCTGTTTGAATGAGCAGGAAAATTCCATTTCCTAATTAAGACCTAAACCACGGAAAGTGGGAATTCAAATAAGGTCTATTAGATTGCAGCCTGTTCCCAGGAGTATACGTATACAACATATCTGCATTGCACACCGTATCTAGCAAATTTCTGCAACGCGTATATGCAAAATCCCCAAATCTAGTACAAGATTCTCGTTCGATGATGTATGACCACACCTTTAACCGAACTTTACCATCGAGCGATGAAACAACAGCGATTCGAGGTATCTTTAAATTTTCGCTTCTTTAATATTTAATAATTTTGCGTTGAACGTTCCACTTAGTAATTCAAAATTGACTCAATACGATTCTTTAAATATCGAGTGTCCTAGTAAAAATATTCTTCAAATATTTAAATCTGAAATAAAACTTTTTGTAACAAAATTAAAAATTCCAGAAATTGAGATGTTGTAATTTGATAAAACTTATGAAAGTTTCTTACGAACAATAGCTTCACCTATGCAAAATTACACACATGCTATATAATATATGAATGTATATCGAATGTATGTATATAATATACATATCATATCAATATTTAATATAATATATCAATGTATATCTAAAGGGTATTTGGTATTTAGCTTACGAAGGTGAGGAAGATATATTAAATAATTAGAAAGGCATTAAACAACTATCAAACAAGAATTTAAGAGAAATTACCTTAGGAAACAGTTTCGTTCAATACGTATACATAGTAGTAGCATCCACCCAAATAAATCATTCTGTCCGAATAAACTAGTTAATCTGTTAATTGGACCCTTTCTCAATCAGAAGTGTTTCTCGTATAGATAGTACCTATTGCCCTCTGAATACTGATATCTCCGTTTCCTCAACCAGCAGATTAATTCCTGTGAACAAACCAATCTACCAAACTAAATCGCCAAACACATCGAATCTAGCCCTATATCTAAACAACGCTACGGAATACCATACCAAACACCATATGTTTTCTCGACCAGATACACGTTCCTTAAAATGCGGTTTGCAATCAAACATCCGCCATTCTATATTTCTATAAATCCGCAAGATGAATTATTCTCCAATTGTTACATTTTTATGCAAATTATTTAGATTACATATCTTGTACTTCTAATCAATATTATTAACACTATATTTTTCTTTGTCTATTTAGAAAAGTTTACAAATTAGAATCTTCGCACTCACTCACCGCATAGTTAAAATTCGTCCATTTAAAAAACTCCAGAACGATTCAACTTCGTATCATTCGCTTATTTGATATTTATAACTTATATGTATTACGAGCCTGAAAATTTTATGTATACTAATTATGCTGTAATAAATTAGAATCATTTACAATTTCTTAGCCTGAATTCTCTGTTTCCTTCGACAATTTCTAAAGTTTCCTCTTTTTCCCCGAAACCTGTGGTAAGCTACTGATAACACAGTAAATAAGCACCTAAGCAAAAGTCTCTCGTTCCTTCAAAGGCAAAATACTGTACAATAAAACACTATACGCTATAATTACAACCTGCTAATTTATCTAAAATTCAGGGCCTGTCTCCTTATCATTCGCTTACTTGCGTTTTACCGCACCTCTTTTCGAGAAGATTGGTTTAGGATCGAATCGATTAATCTGCCTTTGCTTGCCACTTTCAAAATTCGTCGCAATCGACATTCATTCCAATTGCTTCGAAATAGTTCTTACGACATAACATAATATAATTTACTCATTACGATTTGTCAATTGAATTACCTTGATTATCGTATTTTATCCAAGCAGATTCATCTTCAAAAATAGCATAGTTGCATTCGAACGTGCTTTTTTTTATAAACTACTTATACAGCATCGAACTCGTAAACGTCGTTGATCTCGTCGATCGACTCACAGCTTCATTTAAAAGATACAAGCGTAGTAAGCTGCGAGAATTCCATTAAATACATTGCTTGTTAATTAGTTTAATTAAGGTTATTTGGTTGTTAAGCGTAGACTGTTTGTGCCCTACAGCACAAAAGGTAACGCGTACAGTACCAATGCTTGAACCTTAAACGAAGGTAAAAGGGGTTTCCATTGCTTGACAAGTGACAGGGCGTTAAACGCGGTCAGGCAAACGGTGCGAGTTTTTTGCGGCGCGGCGGCGGAAACAACGTAAGAGACGTTTATTCCTGGCGCGTATATAAACTGCGACATAGCGAGCAAAACAGCCGAAAAACGACTGCGGCCGCATTCGAGCACGTAGGCAAATTCGTTGCAAACACCGAAACAATGGGGTATGACCCGTCGTGGGCGGCATTTTAAATCGGTCCGCTTCTTTTCGTTCCAGTACCGAGGCACGTTCTACCTTTTGCCTTACGTTCTACTCGGTAATCCTACCCCCTACACACGCTTTCCTCTTCCGCTCGTTCCTTCTGTTCTTGCAAGAAACGCAAAATTTGTCCATCGGCAGGTCGAAAGAAAAGAAGAACGAAACGATAATGTATCTCCAGACGGTACGGACTGCTGCATATAAATATATCTGTCCTGCATCTGGGATAAATTCCTTCGTAGCGATAGCGAGTGCACGCGACAGCAGTGTTACTAACCGCTGGAATATCTTGGAATTTTTCAGTTTTTCTTTTTTTCATTGGCTTTCGACGAACAATTTCAGTTTTTATAACAGATCGCGGAATCGAAGCAACGATACATCTACTTTCGTTGATTAGTGTTAGAACGCGTGTAAATTATTAAGAGAGTGATTAATCGATAGATTTTCAAGATTCTGCATTTATGCGAGATAACGAATCAAAATGATTTGTAGGAATCGCAGAAAAAAAAGAAAAAAAAGGAAGAAAAGCCGAGTATTGATCCTCGTTTATTACCGATCGCAAACACAACGACAATGACGGAGTAAATCGAAGGCCAAATAAAAAGTGAGAACGTATTAATCCTTCGTAATTGAACCTGTATGTTGTAATAAAATAGGAATAGAAAGTAGAGCCGAAAGAAGAGAGCGACGTGAAATAAGGCGACGTAATATCGAGTGACAAAACTAGAGGACACGCGTTAAGAAGTATACGCAGGTTGTGGCTGTTGCCTGGGTTTCTTGCAACGAGCAAAATGGCGTAAATAATATCATGGAGATGTCGGAAGACAGGTTTAACGACGGGCTTGCGGTGCGGATTAATCACACGCCGCAGCCCCACGGAATAAGACATACGGGTTAATGCTCGTGCGAGCGTGCGCTCGCTATTATCGTGGGCGTGATACTCGTGACTTACGTGACTCGTGCTGTCGTTGCAACTCGTGCCTGTACATAATGCCACCGGTGTTATATGGACGCTCTCAGACACGAGAATTGTCGATCAGATCGGCATCGCTGAGGGTGGAGGAGACGTTCGGAGGGTTTGCAGGCGACGAATCTAGGGAATTGCGCGAGAAAATTAACCCTCGCGTAACTACTGTGCGTCACGTGACGGCCAGATTGAACCCAATGTCCAGCCGCGAAAGGTTCGCGTTGTAAACGGAAGCTGCGGTTAAGCTATCGACGAAATTTTACACAGGGTAAAATTATTACGCCCGCCAGCCGTCGGTGATTAATCTTCATGGGTACATACCGCAACGCGCTACGCTGCGCTGCTGGGATCAGTTTCCACGGTTTCGTTTTTACATCAAACGGTTTTCGAGAATGAAGCTCGAGGAATTAAGTTTTTCGGGAACGGTGACATAATTCCTATACCATCTCTATTTCGTTATTGTTATAATAATACAAGTAGATATATAAACAAGTAGCAAGCAACAATCGTAGCTACTGATATCTAAATCTAAATTTAGAAAAGTACTCGTCTACAGCTATCGACTTTGTGACGGTTATCACACTATTATACTGACAATGCTTGAAAATGTATATAAAAGATGCGAAATATTTATTGCAAACGTATGCTTCACAGAAATCATTGAAGTATTTGAAGCGTGAAATAGAAGTGTTACTTCGATATCTAAGTATTCTGATATTAATATTTGAACGGTAAATTACTTGTCGCTTCAGTTTTTCGTACTTTTGCAACGTTTTGGAAAATTTGGAAAAGCTTGGTATAACATAGATAATAACAGAGTACAAACACGAAATAATCATTTTAAGAGTTATGCTTAAACAGATTTTCTTCGATTGCAAATATGTACGAATAAGCATGCACTCGACTATGCGAATATCTTGTATGTAATTTTCTTCCTATAACGCGTTTAAACATTTTATTATGCGACGTCTCGTTGCAGATTTTCGTGCATTTGCATGGATTTACGTTGCTTCACGAGTCGACTATACCTCTGCACTTGGAATGCACTCGACTTCCTGTGTAAACGGCATTCCAATAGCACCGCTCGTATCGTATTCCGAAGAAAGAGTACCAGTATTCGCGACTATCGCGAGGAATTGCGTCAAAATATTCCAACAACGTGGTTTAAGTTTAAATATCTCATATTCGAATTAAACGGAATTACTTAAAATCCTGTAGTAACCATATTTACATTGGAATTTGTTGCAACATCGTCGCTCATCGTCGGAGAGACTGACCCACGTCGTTAATATTTGTTTAAATAAAATTGCTAAAACTGACAATGAATTTACAAATTCGTACCATTCACAAATGTAGGTCACGAACGAAACGCATGGTAAATTCCTCATCTTTTATAGAAGAGCAATTTTAAAATTCAACGTGTTGTCGATTAATTTCACGTTAATATACGAATCAAAATAAATGAATCGTGCAACATATGGATCAAAATTGTACCACGTAATTGGTTAATGATATTGACTCCTGTTTCTGATTCAGATTATACGAGGTTGAAAATTTATTCGAGCACTAGCATACTATTTCTTTACGCTTCTGCGTCGCGGTTGTGCATGTACGCGTAAAATTATTTATAACGTTATTCTCGATGGTATACCTGAGGATTATTAAAAAAATTAAGATTTCAAGTTGTAAGGGTCGAGTATTTATTTCTGTGGCTATTCCAAATATTCGGCATCCAGCGATTTCACGAGTGAATAAAGTCCCCGTGGATTTGAAACGCCCTCGATGCTCGCTTTCATTAGTTTGTTAATAGCATAGACCTGCTAATCGACTACAAAAGATACTCGATGCCGACCTACTTTTTTTACAAGAATAGAACGAGAATTGTCCGTTGATTGAACGTTGATCGTATCGGCCCTGTCCTTCTTGGTAAACGTCGTGGAGAAAAGTTTCATTGATCGTGACTCGTATCTCAGCTTCTGTTATTTCTTTCGTGTGCAATCTATACTGTACACTTGTAATCTACGAAATCAGATCTGCAGTTCGTTAAACATAGGAAAGAGAGGCACGTAAAACCTTCCTAAAATCATTCTATAGATGTTTTAATACGTGTCACTGAATTTTATTAAATCTTGTTATATTTACCCAACTTTCACGAAGTTACGTTAAGTCGAAGATTTGGTAAATGTAAATAAAATCACGAACAAGGTATCGTCCCGAATAATTAGTCGCATTACCATGTTGCGAAAGATAATTCAACGAATTGCAAGTTTTAATTTTTCACTTAAAAATATTCGCGACAAAGAAAAGAGTAACGGCGTAATATAGTAAAAATTAGGTCAGAAAACAATGAAAACCAACGAGAGCAGAAAATATGTCACGCTATTGATCGAGCGTTTCCAGCATTTTACGTGTCTTTTCGGCGAAAACAGAAAGGGAACGACTTGAAATTAGAATGACGAGGGGTATAGTAATCGTAGAGAAACGAAACACGGGAATTTAATTGGCACAGTGAAGGATACGTTTCACGGGCGTTCGCGAATCTGGGAAAAACGAGACGAGCGAGATCATCCTTCTCCGTTCTGTACTAATATGCTACATGTTCGTATCCCTTTCCCGACATTTTTTCCTGCCGGTCGAATCGAGTACACAACTGCCACGAAACCGCGAGTTTGCATTGCAGATTGGTAACTACATTCCAATTTTTCGCGGCCTATTTTTTCTATAGCTGCGTGCAACTTAACTTTCGCTCTCGGCTCGACTCTGCCGACCGACTGGGGAAAAAAAAAAAAATGTTACGTAGATGCTAACGTATTTTGGTTTCTGTGACATCGATTAGTAAGAGACTTGAATATTCGGAATCATCGTTTAAAAAATGGGATCGGGTTGATATTAACTCTTCAAAATAAAATAAATTTTTCAAAAAAAAAAAAAAAAAAAAAAGAATACGATGATATGGTAATGGCATTGAATAAAATATGAACTCCTCGGTGGTTTTGCTATCCTGAATTTTACAACGAAATCACATTTTAGTAAAAATTAGTAAATATCTATATACTTCAGAGCGGTAGTGTACTTACATAAAAGAGCGAACCAACCGAGCACAAGGCATACTTTTATCGAACGTTGAACCAGACGAGGTTCGTGAAGTGGCCCGCGGACGAGAATTAATTAAAATAGAGAAGAAATAACGGAATTAAAACGCCAGAAAAATTCACGGCGGTGGAACAATGGCAGGCGAACGGTGCGCAACAGGAATAATGAGAAATAGCGCAGGGTAGAGAACGACGGAAACTAGACGAGTGGTGAAAATCAAGGTGGATCGAGAGAGTCGGCAAAAGAAGTAAGAAGCATGAAACGGAAATAGGAAAAAAAAGACCAGAGTGCACGATAGACCGCGAAAAGAACAATGAAAAACTGGATGCAGAAGCTAGAAGCGAGAACGAGGAACGGCGTGTAGAGGGATGAATGTAGTGGCTGAAAGAGGGAAACGGCCGATGTCAAAAGCAAGGCGGATGAAAATAACGAGGGAGAAACAGTGGAAGAAACCGAGAACGACAGAAACGGAAACAAAGTGACAAAGAAGAAGTAGAGAAAAAGGTATATTCCCGGTTATAAATATTAGGCTATCTATGAAACATGAAAGAAGCTTCAGATATTGTTAGGAAATTATGACAACTTTTAACGATTATCATCTCGATGGAGAGATACACTTTAGATACACGAAGACTGTTCAACGTTCTAATTAAATTGCCAAAGTTAGTAGAAATTTTTACTTTTACGAATACGATCGAAAGCTGAAATCTGAGTAGAGATTTGATTCGCTCGCTAAATATTACGAGTACTATACTGTATAGACGTTATGTCGCGTATATTATAAATACCGCTATTAGTTTGGATCGTACAACGTACGTATGTGTATAGTTTTACTCTGTCTACGGAGTCACAATCGGAAAAGGGAGACATTTCGTTTTATTCTTATTTCGACTATCATATTTGAATCGTATTTGCATTCTATTTCCGTTACTCTACGTTCGTTACGAAGGTATTCGATGAATGTAATTTTCATTACACTTTTGCATTACAAAATTATAGGGTACACGGCTTTTCCATACTTATGAACGGAGGTGTATATAACCGCCAAAAATGCCAGCGGCACATTGGTGGTGTACACGTCGTCCACTATTGACCGGTTGGAAAAAGGGTTGGAGGGTGGCAATGGTAGCGTTGCTGCTGTTGGCGGAGGCTGGACACCGCGCTATTTTATCTGCCATTGAAACTGGAACGAGCTGGAGGGAGAACTGGCCGGTTGACGGTGGTTTTCGGCCAGGGCAGGAAACGCAAACGCTGACCTAACGAAGCGCTCAATGGTTACCGCACGCCTCTGACCTGTTCGTTTTTTGAACCGACCTGTATCGTCGGGTCTATGCGTCATCAAGACGCGCGTTGCGCCTGATAGACAGCGCGAGAGCCTCTGCCGCGTCGCATTTTCCCAACCGACAACGCTCGAAATCATTTTTCGCGGCTTTCTTTCGAATCGATTATACGCGTGGCCCGACCTCTCGCGCCGCGGATCGTTTTCTGCCGCTTTGCCTTTGTGAATCGGCTAACAAAGTTCCGACCATTGAAAACGCCACGGAGAAAAGGCAGTGGATGAGCGTGGAAATAACCATTCGAGGTTGAATGACGCGAACGGGCGAAAAAGGATAGGAAATGATATTTGATTTTAAACGATTTTTGTGTAAGAATTTTTTTCTCTCTATTGGGCTTGTTTGTTGCTATCAGGGAATATTTTACAGTAGACCTGTGAAAAATAATAGGACTGATAATGTGAGGTTTAAAACTTAGGCATCTTAAAAATCAATTGGTTAAATGTCAATTATAATGTAGAAAATCACTGGATGAAAATTTAACTTTATCTTCCTTCAATTAGCAACTTACACTGACGCAATGAGAATCACAGACCATATGATTCGCCGCAATCCCCGTGCCACTTTCTACTTACAGCACTGAATATTGCGTGAATTGTACGCGCGAAACATTTTCGTTGCCGGAGATGTCGAATACGAAACTGTTCCGACGGCCAGCTTTGAAAAGGATCGCACGGGTGTAAAGCAATTCTGAACGATTCACGTGTTGGCTTTTAACTTGGTAGAGATTATAATTTAATGGCCACGTTACTTCATTTTCTATACAGAATGATTTTAACAATTGTACTAAATGCTTTGTAACTTCTCTATACATTGCCGGATTGGTATCAAATTTTCCTATTGCATGTAATCACAATAATCGTATCGTGTTAACGAAAGTTTCAAAAAGTTTCGTACAACGCACACAATATATCCGTAAGAAAGATTTTGTGGTAAGTGTTCGAATACCTTTCCGAGTCACTCATCGTAGAAATGTGAAATATAGCACCTTAGATGTTACGAGTATGTACATACAAATTTGCACAATTTCAGTTTCAAGTAAATACACGACGTTAAGTGTCTTAATTATCTTCAATTAAGTCAACATTTATAATTATGACTTGTAATTACAGATTTAAAGTTTCTATTTAAATATTTCAGGACCTGATCAAAAAGTTGATACGTTTCCATCTTATCGTGCTAATTAGATATTAATCGTTACAGGTAATGATTCAATTATGCGTTAATAAATGTTACATTAAGTATTAATTAATTGGCAATATGGCATAAACTGTGTTCCAAAAACGAGTTATGCAGGAAACATGGCATAACAAATCGCGGCATACGTAGCGAGATTCATCACCGATGATTACGATCGAACGTCCTGCATTCTGCTGACATGGATCGTTCTTTTCGCGGCGCAGCTCTGTAACTTACCATTAAACGGTCGCAGATAAATCCCATAAGTTATCGGGATGTCCGAAGCTGGTCTGAAAAATTATGCAATCTCGTCGTGTTGTCAGCGCTGTCGCGAACGAACGAACGCGCGTAACGAACGTCGGCAATCACCTTGGTCAGATAAATTTTGATTCGCGCGAAACAGAGAGTTTTAAAACGCGAGCCGAGGAAAAAGCAAAATCGTGTCAAGTAAATCACAAAAATCGACCTACATTTCGAAGTTTGAACGGGGAGATATGTTATTTGTCATGGCGGCTGTGAAAACTCTACACCTGTATTTTCCGCGCTGTATTTTCGTGCGAAGAGCCAATCCTTTCCGCTTTCATCGTGCATTTTGAGATTCCACATAAAAGCGCGATAAACCTTGACGCGAGCAAAAGCCGCGGAAGTGGACGTGGCGAAGCTGATTGTATGTGTGTGTGTATGTGTGTGTGTGTGTGTGTGTGATACAAGTAGTTGGTTCGACTTATGAAAGGAAATGAATCGGAATATCTCTGAATCTAAATACCGAAGATATACGAGGATAGCGAAGCGATGGTACGTCTACGCGTACAATATAAAACCTTTTCCTTTGGCAACCTCATGCTAGATATTAAGGATACAAGGATACGTGTATTGCACCTTTTTATGTCACTAAGTCTTCTTTTAAATGTAAAGCGTATCGGATATACGCATGGTTAGGTACAGTCTGAAGTTGTAAATATGAACAAGATACGCGTGCATGTACGATATTAAATAAAATTTATTGAAACGAAATAACGAATCGAACGTTTTCTATAGAAAAAATTTCGAAAATTTTGCACTACGGTATGTAGACACTGTATAAGTACAATGGCGTGTCAATAGGTTGTATACCAATTGTAATTTCTATCACTGTATCAAAGAAACATTTAGAAGTTTACGCTATTGAAGATAATTCTATATTTAACCGCGAATAAAGTACATTGAGCTACGTTTTGAGAGCAAACTTTCTTCCATGATAAAAGTACGAATTTCTGAAGAGAATGGGTGAAAGTGAAATGGGATTACGGAATTACGTTAAACGATCGATCATCTGTCGAGTATCGTTGTAACAGATCAAGCGTAAACGTTTCAGTGACCCAACGTAGTTTGCAGTTAGGACATCGGCCAAGATCCTCCAGCACCGACTAGACACTGATTCAACCCCTTTGAGCTTTGGACTCAGCGGCGGAAGAGCCCTTTGCTTTCCGACGATGAAATTGGAATTTGATCGGCGGCCATGATATCTAATAACCCCGTCGCCTTATTTATCGACGTACAGAAATTTCAACTGCGACGGCTTCAGCCAACCAAAGAATTCTCCAGGCATCGTCTCTCCGGTTTCTTTACACAAACACACCGTTCTTCGTTGAAGAGTGGAGATTGCTCGAATTACTTACAGCTTACAGGATCATATCGTGAATATTGGCCAGTTCGATACGACTTTGTTTTGCGTTAAAAAGATACTCCAAAAGTCGAAATTAATTATTTCGATGCTTTTGATTTCTTCCACTGTATTTCGCGTGAAATTCATATCCTCTCTCGCTAGAAACGAACTTTTTCTATTTTTTTTTGACAATTAACATCGTTCGGCATTTCGATCGCTTCGCGATCCTGGATGATCAAAGTTTGCCGCTTAATTACCCGCTGATACGTTAATGCCATCGATTTCTTCGTGCTGTGCAAAATTTTACGTAATATTGCACATGTATATCCGCTGTCCGAACTGCTCGTATAATGCAGGTATTACGCGAAACTTCGTTGACGTGTATCCGCCAGAAGATCCGTGTATGCGCAACGATTTGAGGAAGAGCACGACGACGGGGATGGCGAGACACGGGCCAACGGCATGGAGGGGTGGACCATCCATCATACGGCGGAAACCAGCCGGCACATTGCCGGAAGTGACGTCATGCTTGAAATATCGACTAATAATTTATACGCAGACGTTAGCGCCCGCTCGCGTTTTGCAGGGTTACCTATCCGTAATAACAAACTAACGCCTGCCTGTATTTGTGGTTGCCGAACGTGCACACGACGCGTGAACACACATTCGGGGATCGTAGCTTTCGTACCCTCGATGTTCTCGAGATGTTCTCGAGTGCGCGCAACTTTTGATATAATACGTATGAATTTTTTAGATTTTATATCGTATACGTTGAACATTCGTTTCCTTCGTTAATCTTCTGATAATAAAGCAATTTTATCAGACAAAAACGCAGCAGTCGTTTCGACAGCGTTACTTAGATAATCCTATCGATACAACGAATGCATCGATAGCGGTAAATGCGTTAAAGAGTTGACTCGATGTGAATTAGGAAGAAAAAACTAAAACGGAAGATGAAAGATGAGTAGACAGAGGGAAAGAAAAATATATCCTATCCTATATATGATGCAAAAATTTCGCGATGAATTATTATCTATTATATAGACGGCCCAGCAATTGTAGACGAGAGGACGTGAATTTTTTCTGAAAATAGATCGACGTGAGCGACGTCTCTTTGCTCGCATCATCTGTTCGCTTATGCGATATTGAAAACTATCTGCCGATTTGTATAGGATAGACGGAACGTGGTGTATTCAGGCTCATCATTCGATCCATGATGCAAAGGACATCGGTGACATTCTTTTTGTCAAAAGCATTTTCAGCACTATCGGTATTCGATCGCAAAATCTGAAATTCGACAGCTGCCACTCTTCGCGTATCTCTGCTACGTGATAGAAGATAGTCTGTATTTAACTTACGTGTAAAGAAAAATACTGTCAAGTATTGGATAGTAGCAGCAAGGTATGCTATCACGATCTCGAAATAGTGGAATTTTTGATAAATTATCTTTGTAACGTGCAATATAGTAAAATATTCGACATATTTTCGACATATGTTACACGTAACACGTACGACAAAACGTAGAGTGATTTAAATCATGCGAAGGGCCGATTGCCAGTGGAAAAAATGGTACAAGGGTATTTTATTTTGAAAACAAAGTAAATATCCACAGAAAATGATACATTAGATCTAGATCCTTGGATCATTTATTTCGAGAAATTTGCTGCGAATTCTTTTTTTTTATGACTACGTATAATGATATGTTTTCACTTTCCAATTGTCATAGCTTCCAACAGATGTCAATTTTTATTTATCTTGTAACATAAGCGTATTGTTCTACGTTTACACGTTCCAGCGATTAGTTCAATACACGTTGTGTCATACAACGTGTAAATATATTACGTTGTGAACAGCTGTTTTGTCTTTTTATCATTCTCATCGTTTACCATTTCAGCTCCTCGATTACGAATTCAGTGAATACAAATAATACTACAAATAGTTAATTCTGTATTTTGTTCGATTAATTAGTTTCCTGTACTTGTATAAAAAGCTTTGGCTGAACTTACTTCAAGATTGAAATTTCTCGCACGAACCTTTGCAAAACCGTTGTTGACAAGTAGGACCCGTCACAGCATATTCGCCAAATGCAAAATGAACGTTTTTTGTGATCAAACTGAAACTCATAGAACACGCAATGTCATATGGCTAGTTATATCAAGAGTTTGTAAGAAACCTTCTGAATTTCTGACTACTAAAATGCTAACAAAAGTATGTATCTTATTCTGATTCTGATCTTCTTCGGATTCTAGAATCATTCGTATCAACAATTTCCTACAAATAATAGATACAATAACGAAATAAACGAAGTGAAACGAACGATCCACGATCAAAATTCTATTTAATTGTTTCTTACTCGTTGCTAGAAACGTATTCAAAGCAGATAGATCGCAGAAGCGTGTCTATGAAATTTACATACCGTTAGCTTTTATCAATAAATATGTCACGCATATTCGTCGTTGGCCATTTTTCTATTCCATTCGAGTAAAAACTTTTCACGAATAATTACGCAGGAATTTACGTTAGAAAATGTATGGATGAAAAGCGAACGATCGAAAGTTCAACGATCCCTGGCAAGAATCGAATAAAACGAGGCCTCGCATCGAATACACGAAACGCGGGCTCTCGTTGCCCGAATAAATAACGCGCGATCGAACAAAGTTCGACAAGCGTTCTCGAGCGCTCGTTCGTCTCGATGGCCAATCTAACGAGCATCGTTTCAAAAAATTACATACCGAATCCCATCAGTTAATTGAACGAAAGCACTCTCTGCTCTTTCACCTCTTCACGGTGGAAACGCAAAATTCACGTTTTTAACCGTCCCTGATGAATAAACAGGAGCGGATGACAGTCGCACCATCGAGCGTGGAAATTTCACCGAAAAGTACTAACGCGAATCACGCGATCCTCGTTATCGTTGAGAATCGGAGAAACAAATGTACTTCGGTCCGAATGCGAAACTGAGCCACGCTGCCGTTGGAATCTTAGAAACGCGCGCTGTCGTTTGGGCGCTGTTCGCGATACTCGAAGAGCAGGAAATAAATATGAAAAAGAAGAAAAAAGACGAGCAGCGGGGGCAACTGGTTCGGACCTTCTACAAAGTAAGGGTGAAGAAAATGGGGTCGATGCGCGAACCGATGTTACCCCGGCTGGCAAATCTCTCCTCCTTTTCAGCATCCGGCGTCGGGGTAAAACCTGAGAACTCCTTTCGCACTCGATATTCCATATTTCTTGTGACAATTTCTCCCGGTAAATTTATAGACTTCCCTTTCGTCGAGACGTTGCTGGGAGCAGCATGGCGTAGGGACAGGCAAGGAAATCAAGAGAAAGAGGTTGCGAGCGAATCGAGGATAGGAACGAAGGCTGAGAATGACGATCGCGCGAAGAATGGAGGTCGGTGTTAGTGCTCGTAAAAAAGGAGAAGGGTACGGGGAGCGAAGGAAGGAAGGAAGGAAGGAAGGAAGGCGATCGAATGAAAAGCTTCTGCCGCCTTCTCCAGCTACTGCTCTGTTGCAATGCGATCGGTTATAAAGAGACACGTCGATACGTTTGCGCGCGATGCCCGCTTCTCTGTGTGTACGAGCGTCAGAAGCCCACGTGGATTTACGTAAGTGAACGTTTCGCATCGCTGTATAGATGGCAGCAGCCGGCAGCAGCTGCAGACACACTTCGTGGAACGAAGGGGTTGCAAACCTGCGTTACGGGTTTCGATAGCTGCTTGAAAACCTCCACCAGCCAGTCGTTCGGATTTTGATACACGCTTACCAACTCGCAACTCTTTCTTCCGTATCCGTGAAAAAGCGAAGAGGGACGGAATATTTTGCGTTCCCGTGCAATTTACATTCACGTCGCGATGTCGTCAAGGTTAGTAAAAACGGAGAAAATGAGCGATCCCTTCCGAGAGAGAAATCTGAAAATGATCGAATGCACGAGTGCCTCGTAACGAAAGTTTGCATTTATGAAGATTATTTTCCGATACTCGGCAACTAATTAATCATTAATTAATAAGCGTTAATCAAGTTAATTCGCGTTAGAATGTTAAAATATTCGTAGACCAATATGTTTTCCGATTCATCGGAGGATCGATGATTATTCGTTTACCTTTGCGTCGATATCCGACAAATAATATAATTTATTAAGCGTATCAAGGTAATTAAGAACGTCGAATCGCTTCTTCTCTGTGTTAAGAAGAAAAAAATAATTTCCTTGGATTTACGTCGGCAGGACGGACGCCTGCAGCGAGTGCATTGAATCGCACGTGAGCCGCAATTCTTCTCGAAAATTAAGCCATCCTGGATAGACAATTGGGTATAAAGGATAGCGAAATGGACTATCGGGCGATCGGAGGAACGGCGCTCAACGCAGCTGGAAACATTGTCGTAGGCGAGAAGAGGTGAACGTTGCTCGTATCCGAATGTCGAGCGCAGGTGTGGAAGGAAACAATGCGGTATCGTGAACGGGTCGCAAATCGACTTATCTCCACTCGGACACAAGAGCATCGGTGAACAGACGCTTTGGAATGCGCTAATCGTGCGAACACGCGCGACTGCCAGGTCGCTCGTAATGCAACCTCTGGTCCCAAGAGTACAGTTTGACAGGTTTGCGTCCCGACGATCGATCTGCCACCAGATCCCCGAATCGATCCGTAGCCCCTCGAAACCCCGTCGTCTCACCGTCAATCTCGCCTTTCACCGCGTTAATTGGATTACGGAGTTTGCGTTGTGCCTTCGTCGCCGAATATATATCCTTCTTCTCCTTTTCACCGCGCAATCCGATCGACGCGGCACAACGCGACGCGACGCGGCATATCTGTTCGCGAATTAAGCAATCGAATTCACCGCGTTCGAGATAATTCATCCCCTCGAACGGTGTTCCCGGTTATTCCGCCACGACTTTTCTTCCTCTTTCTGCCCGCTATAATGCGATTACCAGTTAATGAAAATTCGAACGACCGATAATAACCTCTTCGGTATGGGAATTAATTATGGAAATTCTATGATGCCTGCCATGCGAATTATGCTTCCGTACGGATAAAGTGAATGACTTTTAAGGGAGAATTACTTTCAATACCTGTATCTGTGATATAATGTAATGTAATAAAATACGTGTAATATACCGTGATGATCGTAAATGCTTACAATTTCTGCATTGACTTCATGCGAGGTTAACGAAAGACGGATAATTATTTGAAGAGAATATACGAAGAGATTGAATTTATAAGGTGACTTCACGGTGAATCAGTTTATACTTTGTACATACATCGTAATAGATCGCAGAGATCGGATTCTACGCGTAAGTCGCAAATAAATGCGGCGATAATCGGTACACGGGCAAAGTCACGGTTAAATGATCGACTTAAATCCAGTTTAGAATAAGTTGCAGGAGACTAAATTTGTGCATCGTGAAGATTTAGATTTGGGTAAAGATCGGACGATAAGTCTCATATTTCGTGCATCACAAAAGAACAATTTTAAACTTCAACATCGAATAACATTGTTCCGTAAAGAGGGGCTGCTCTTTCTAGATATCTTGACATGGTCTTCGTGATAATTAAATCGCGTTCAACAAACTCCACTATCGAACAAATAAATCCGATCAATATATATTCCTTTTTTAATTATTTTCATTTCTCCATAATCTTGTGACACGTAAATTACTCGTTTCAAACTGATTGTCCTGTCTGAAGGGAATTACGCATTTAAGGGTTAAACACCTGCTTCCATAAAGAAGGGTCGCTATTCATAGACGCCGCTGTTTTGCCCAACAAAAGGGAAACCAGAGAGGACAAGTAAATTGCACGAGAAAGACGGTGGACCACCGTAAAGAGCGAATCAACGAGCCGAAAGAGACAGACAGGCGGACAGACAACTGGGGGTAGCCGACAGATTCGGCCCAATTTCGGCCTTTGTCGGCACTCGAATCGGCGTGAACGTCCCGAAAATGCAATGCATTCATGCGAGCTCGTCATTATGCGTGCGACATAATGCGCGACTGCATTGCGACTCGGCAATCATCGTCGCGGCACGTCCAGCCTTGTTCTCCGTGCGTCATTCGAATTTGCGAGCGCATCACAACACGGTAGGGCCACCATCGGAGACCGCGACAGGACTTGTACCTGTCTAAATTTAAAGCGAAGCGTACCAAAGCCTACATCTGCGCGCGTGTACCTAAGCATTCGCGGCTAGAACGTTTGTTCTCACAAACAACGCTAATGTTTAGACTAGACTGGCGGAGACAGACTGGTCAGCTATTGGATTTACTTTTGGGGTAGATTTATTCGTGTGGAACGTTTGAGTTAAAGTGGTACGTCGTATGTACTTATCGTTGGATAGAAATAGACTTTCTTAAGACTCGGATAATTTGGATAATTAACTGAGAGTTTATTAAAATAGCTGCAAGATGCTTGCGTCGATTATCCCAGTCGAATAAAGAAATGGCACTTGGAACTTTATAGCTTCAATCTCGTGTGTTTTAAAAATGTTTGGCTAAGTGGTTCTTTACGGTTTAACCAAGCGATTAATTTTAATTTCTTTTTGAAACTTGTTAATTGGCGTATAATACGGCAGACACGTTTTATTTAATCTTCCATCTTCAAAAAGAAAAAGATAGGATTTAACGAACAACGAGCCTGAACATAAACATTTTCAAAATTTACTCGCGCTCAGCCTCAACATCTTAGATCTTAGAAGATAAAATTTCGCGAGTATGTAAATTTCGAACCTTGACAATTCTCGTTCAAGTTGCTACTCAGTTGCGTATTTCATGTCTCGCAAAAGTACAAAAGATTGGAATGCCATTAAACAGGAATATTTTCACAGAATCGCTCATTGAAATATTAAAATATTCCTCTGCATGCATACCCGTTGAGGCGTTCGTTTGACGAGAACGAGAGAAGTTGAAATCACGTTTTATCACTTTTATCTAGCCGCAGAGAAAGGAGAAAGGCCTCATTTCCGAAGCAAAAGGAACCGTCCAATCGTTTTCACCGTTTCGATGTAATATTTAAATATTCATCGGCGACATCTTATACATATAAAAGTCTCTCGGCAACATTATCCGAATAGAGAGGTTAATTGCTACTTTGCATAATAATTCAATGAGAGTAAAAGGTCCGTCGCGGTTGTCTCATTCTGATCGTCGGATTCTTGCATCAAATCGGTCGAGAGATTCGAATATCGGAAGAGAGATAATTTTGTCAGAAAAATAGAGAGAATCGAGTCCACTTTCCGAGATTATGGAATCGCTCCTCCATGGATTAAAGCTTATCCATTCGACCGCGTTCAAGATAGATACGTTCCATCTCCTCGATATGAACTACTGAAATCGATGATTTTGTACAACGTTACATTTTTAAAGCTAACGTTTCATTGAAAATATCGACGAAGGTAATAGGTAATTTTTCAGTAATCTGTAATCAGCAACTCCGATCCTGATTTCTATGTTAATATCAAAGAAGGAATAACACCTTCTTTGTAAATCTGATCTTCAGAAAGAAATATGCATCTGCAATCTGGATAAACTGTATCGATTGGAATTTGTACTCATAATAATTTTTAGCTCCAAAGAAAAGCAAGTAATTAATTTACCCCTGTTACAAGATGAAAAGTTTCTACTTTTTCGTGCGTCGAAACATCCGACGCATAAAACAAACGGTCTCCACGCATTAAACTCAAATTAGCTGTTACTTGTTAGCGTCGACTTCTACAAGCCGAAGATCCATTGACGAGCTGAGCCAATCCAAGAGCATATGCTTCGATGTATTTTGAAATTAAAAAATAAGAAAAAAGGATCTCTATCTTCTGAATTTAAATTCGTACTGTCCCACTTCATCTTATTGTTATACTTTCTTCGATCACGTTGATTATCCGCGTTATCCCCTCGCTGATCAATAGCTAACAAAATCGGGGAGTTATCCATTCGATTGTGTACAAAGTTACAGGATAAATCGTCGTCTTTAATTTACTTTAAAGCCATTCTCCGATTGGAACCGCGTGAATGACCGACAGTACAGAGCTCTCGCTTTGTTCATCTCGTTCCGTTCCAACGATGCCTCGTGGCCGAGGTCTCTAAATCTCTAAAATCGTAAAAACGAACTGACAGAAATTCCTTTACGAGCTATCCTTTACAACTCATTTGGCACGGCCGATCTCTCTCGCCATCTCGACCGACCGAAAAGGTACGGCCTGGTTTTTATTACGAATGCGCCATGCTACGCATAAATAATGTCTGACAGTCACGTTCACAATGACTCGTTAAGGGCCGTTCGAAACATCGACAAAACAGAAGCGTCCAGGGAACGGGGGACGAATTGATCGAACGCGAATCATACCGTTCGAACTGTGAAATGCCAATACACATATGTATGAAGCACGGCTATAGCGCAGTTTGACATTTTACGAAGAACAAACTGCGGAATTTAGACATAAAGCCAGTGTATAAAATCTAAACAAAAAAAAAAAAAAAAAAAAAATACATAAAAAAAGAAAGAAGGGATCAGAAAGAACGAAAGAGGAACACTCGTTTTATACTTGTGTATCAGTTTTTCAAAAATCGCACAGCTGCTTATATCTTTACGTACTTAATAAATAATTAAGAAGATCAACTCATTTTTATACATCAAGTTCTCCAGTATTCTAAATGTTAATCCGACACAGTTTTCGAAGGAGGAAGAAATTTTAGAAACAAAGATAATCTCCGACTTTCGAGCACCTTTGTTACGGCACAGGATCTGAAGAAATACCTTAAGATCGGCGATGTTTGGGGTAAACGGCTAATGGTGAAATGAGCAGAAAATATTACAGTAGGGGAGCTTTAATGATTCAAGTTACCCTAGTAGCAAAGCCTTAAGCGTGCTGCAAACACCTTTCATTCTTCTTTATCAGCTCGTAATCTTTCCAGCCCAAAGTATCTGACTAGCTAATTGCATAATTTTCTCCAAATTTTCGATTCAAAGTACCTCCTTAACCGATAGTAAGACTTTTGGATTTATCCCGATAATATGGATATTTGATATTACAAAGTTTTGATATCATTTTTACTAACGTGCTAATATAAATCAATATGTAACGTAAGGAGAATGCAAAAAGGGGCGACAGCCACTTTTCCAGGAAAGTGTAGTGTGTATATACGTGTACGGGCGACAGTATGTAGCAATATAGGTACATGTGTGCCGTGGTAAACCATAAGTACGGTCACGATGGTATCTACACGTGTGCTTCTTAAATATTCAAAGAGAGTGGACGAGACGCGAAGAGAGATAACGCTTTCCTGTCTTATGAAAACACTATTGGAGCAAAAAATCCGACAGTGCCATCTGGACGAAACATCCTTCTGCAACCTAGCTCTTTCAACATGGCCTCTCCCAAATATTTATAATAAGATTCAAGATAAACCTTCCCACATATGACTGTTAATTCCAGGAACACGCATCAGACATATTTTCGTATCGCTTTTATGGATACCTGTTTCCGAAAACGCCGGAACAGATTACTATTTCCGTCCATTCTATTTTCTTTCGGTCCGCACCGCGTTGTCGGTAGTTTTATTCATTCTGTATATTTGTCTTTTCTTCCGTTCTCAAGCACGCGACTATTTTATCATCACACAGATGTGAACAAACGAGCTTGAACACACAGAGCGCGACACATATCTTTGAATAATACTTAACAATGTCCGAACGGCGACTTTATTTGCTCTGACGAAATATTTTTTCGCTATTTGCGAATAAAAAACGAGACAGCCCCGTTTCCCTACGCGAAACACGTATTTGTACGAAACGAAACAAACAAAATAGTAGCAGGTAGGAAAGGAAAAAATAGACCAAAAAAGGAAGACAAAAATTGGAGAAAAATCGTTTGTCAGCGAGATGAAATATCACGCGACGTGATATCGCATTCTTTAAATCTCCCGATGGAAACATAATTTTGAATAAACGGGATTGATTAAAACTCGATTCGACTAACGTGCGATTCCATTCGCGCGCACGACGATAAAAACCGAAGCGACCAGCTCCACGTGTCTCGTCATCGTCAGCTTAAAATTCATTCTGCCTCTTTTACGAGGCTGTAACTAACTTACGGCGTGCCAGCCATCGTGTCCCCCGTCGATGCTGCTCTGTTCCGTAAATATACAAATAGTCGTTTTTATCTAATTACGTGCTTTACCACAGATTACATCCGTTTCGTTGTCGATCGTTCAGAATTCTCCGGTGTTTTGGCGACAGAACGCGAACTAACATCGTTTCATATTTCTCTAAACTGAAAAGCAAAGTCGACAAACATATTCGAAGACATAAATGTAGGAAAAGTGTATGTCATTTTACTTTCACGTTCGACGTTACACTTTTAGCGAGAAAACGAATAACGTAGACACTTTTAGTCGATATCGGAAAACGTTAAAAGCTGTTTCGACTGGTTCCATTATTACTATTAAAAGGTGATCGAGATTCTTTTTCGCGGCCAGTAACTTAATCAGAAATAAAAGTAGATATTACTAGGATAACCAGACTCGAAATTTCCTTAACTCTTTGTAAATTGTAAACGTGAAAACTTTCCCGAGGACTTTTCAGTGAACGTAAAAGGGGGGTAAAAAGCCCTTTTGTACCTTCCACGATTTAAATATCGCATGCAAATACCAGGATGAACAAACTGCTGCTCTTTTTACACCCTTTATCAAGAACGAGAATGAACAAAGCGGAGATCCGACGTTGCCAAAGGAAGAAACGATGTTCCCGCAATAGCTCGTTAATGTTATCGGCTATCCTGTTCGCTGGAATTGCGTGCTCTGGCCACGCGTTCGAACAGCGATCGTGGAAGAAAAGCGAGAGATAGATTGTCAAGGAGACACAACGATGAAATGAGAAGCGAAAGGAAACCGAATATAACCGTAATTCCTGTCATAACAAAAGCGAAAAAGCGACTAAGAAAGTGCGGAAACGCGCGACGAGAGGGTGGCAGATATAGGGGTGCATAAAAGAAAATCATTTCAGGCGTTATAAGAGGGGTTGAAAAAAAAAAAGGAAAAAGAGTCGATGATCAAAGCAGTCCGGTGAACGGAACAGCGAGACAGAAGGGATACGATAAAGGCGCAGAAATTGTAGCAAAATGGGAGAAATATTCAACGGTAAATAAGCAGAATCGCCGGCTAATAGAATAAGAAGAACGAGTTGTAGAGCGAGAGACGAGAGAGACGGTACAGGAAAGAGAGTACAAAGTACGAAAAATACGAAGGTAATAGAGAGTGACGGGTGAAGACTCGGAAGGGAGCAATGGATGAAATCGAGAAGGGGTGAGAAGCTAGACGGCAAGGAGGAAGGAGAGGCTATTTAACCCTCGGAGCCGAACCGAAACTTTTCCTCTGCTCGCGGTTAACGTAATGTACGTAACCAGCCGAGCGTTTATTTGCAGACGAGAAAAATGGAATTACAATAAAGCGAAATGGAGTTCTAACGATCTGGCTGGCGCTTTGCGTATCCTCGATTACGGTGCGCTCTCCGTCTTCCCAGCCGAGTGAACTATAAAGTGCCCTCGTTAAATTTTGTTTTGCACCACTTTATCGCAGCCGATCTTTCTGCCTTTTTTCTATTCACGAACCTGAAGTTTCGCTGATTTTATATTAACCGTGGAAGGGCTGGACGAATAGGAAAATTCATCCCGAATCAACTATTGCAAGCCTGTCGAACGAAGATTCTTTACGAAATAATTTTCGTTCCTCGTGACGAACATGTCTCTTCTATTTATTGCGATAAGCCGATTGATAAGTGACGCGTATCTATAAAGAAAATATGAACGAAGGAACCTTTTGTACTATCGTCGTAACTCGTAGTTATTTGTTTCTTCGCAACACAGTCAACGAATATCTCTTAAACATTTGTAACGAGATAGAAATGTACGATACCTTAATTTCAAACAACTTTTTCGTTGACTATATAGTATAATTTTACCTCGCCGAGAACCTACAAATATTTAAAGAAGAGTAGATTTTTAAGAAATAAATTAAGCTTAAACGTCGCAGGATCTTTACTTAATTCCCCATCGTCTATAGACCTCGCGCTCGAATTACCGTGTGTAATGCAAATTACTGAACTTACTGATGCAACTTACGCGCACTTAAACGATCAAATTTACCTCACGCTTCGTGTTTCGATAGGTCGATATAGTGCTAACATTGCCTTCAAAGGGATCGTTCCTCTGCTCGAACGTTCTTTACGTAGGTTTACGGTACGTTTGTCTCTGTTTTAAAACATCCTTGCGTCCGTTCGCGGTATTGGTTCGAGTATACCTGCAGGAAGTATATCAGTGTTCCAAGGAGAAGACGAACACTTGTATCAGCGTGGAGTAACGTATGCAGCCAGGTGTTATCATTCCCTCTCAACGATAATATTGCTCTTACTATCGTATGCGCTTCTTCCGGACTTGCATTTACCTTAGACTCTACGACTGCGACACCGTCCTTGCCACGCGATATCGACCTTTTCTTTTCAAGGGAATAGAAATGGAAAAATAGGTGGTCGTAAAAGTGCAAATCTCGCGTGGAATCGCCATTGTCAATTTTCGGTATTTACAACTATCGCGCCGATTGTTTTCTTACAGCAAAATAAACACCTTTCCGACTACTGTTTTTTATACGAATTATACGTAAACGTTCCCGAAAAATTTTTGGAAAATTTTTCGTTGGATTTACATCGCTGCTAAACTGCGGATATTTTGGCATTTCTAAAGTATGTCGATGTAAATGAAATATATAAAATAGAAGCGTATTAATAAATCAAAAACAGGGAGAGAAATGAAACCGAAGTATTATTTTAGTTCCAATTCGCGTTCTTAAGAAAATCAATTACAATTATAAGTTTCTTGCCGATTTACGTTGTCGTAAGTTCCTAAAGGATTGCAAATACTCTATTTCTTCACGCAGAAAATTTTCGCCATTAACGATAAGGCGAACAAATTTTTAAATTGTATTATTCATTAAATAATGAAATATTATTTATTGTAACTGACGTAGTAGAATCTAGTAGATCAATGGCAGACAGTTTATCGAGTCAACGCATATGTACAAAAGGAAATTAACGTCGTTCTAGACCTTATTTTTCGTTATGACATCGAAATTGTTCTTCTGTTCGTCACTTTCATTTTTTAGCACGTGTTACGCGTTCACCACGATTTATCACTTTTATGCTATTTATTGTACCTTTGTTTCTACGTCTCTGGTAAATTACTTGCAATATAAAATTATCCTTTGGAGATTTCACGATTAATCGACGAATCAACTCGCGGAATAGACAGTTCGTATTAATTAACCTACCCATGACGCAAAGATCTCTGACAGAAATAATACTAATGAGTAAATATGAATCGGCTTGCACAAATATAATCTTGTCCGATGGAAGCATGAATATTTATCGAATAACCTTTGATTAAAACGGATTGGTTTTTAATTCCATTATCTTTCTGCCGATGATTTTTAAGTAAAAGCGCGTAAACTGATTACCGATCCGCTGAAACAAATACCCGTTGTTACGTAGGTTATGCATACGCACAGATTAATTAAGAAACGCTTAAAATATCTATCGATTAAACCACGCATCGGTAAAAATATTCGTTTCATTCTCCACCAACGCCTTGCAATTACAAAGCTGGTTATTTTTCGATTAAACCATCCGCGCTACTTTCATGAAATATCGCGATTGGACATCGTCGTTATTTATTATTATGTCCGATCGCAAATTTGCACCACATTAAGCAAAGATGTGCGACTGGGGATATTTTCTATTAATCGTTTTAATCGTAGAAATAAGTAATACGACGAAGAACACGACATTTTAATACCGAAACTTATTTAACAATTTAAATGTCTCTTATAATCTGATTTTCAATCTGCATAACTAGTTCAAAATTAACCTAAACAATGGACACGATATTTCTATGTACTGGTATAAAATTTGAACGATTAATATTTTTATATTTCAATATTTATGGAACTTTTAACAACATTCAGTCGATCACACAAAAGAATATATTTTTATCGGATATTCGTTGAATTTTATAGAATTAAACTTTAGCTTGCAAAACATTTAGTGTCCGTGGTATCGATGGACTTTTAAAATATAGATTATTTCATTTGGACGACGTAGTTTCCAATTATTTAAAACGATGTATTAAATTCAGGAAAGCGGTTCCTTCGGACGCACGTTCCACACGAATCGCATCGGTGGAGTAGTCGTGATAGTCATGATAGTAATCGTTAAGATGATGTCGTCGTCTCTTATTGAGTTTCTTGTGCGTGCGTGTGCAGATATAGGTGCGTATAAGTAGAAACGCATGTATCCGCTAAAAGAGGTTGTAACGGGTCGACACAGGATCCATCGAAATGTACGTGAAAATAACTCAGTTACCCTGAAACGTGAGTTGTCATAAGCGTATAGATGCGAACTATCGTGAAGAGAAAGGCTGAAGAAAGGTATAGCGAGCAATCGCATTACGTCGTGCCACGGTTTGCCTCTTTGTGAGATGAAAGCTCTCGAAAGCCTGTCATAGAGAACAAACAATATTTAATCTTCCGTTGCGAGAATGATCTCAAGTGACAAAGAATTAATCTGCCTGATAAAAATGATAGTTTACTTTGTAAACGAATAAAATTGAACGTGGCTGATTAAAAGTTGACATTTCAGTGTTTGCGTGACTTTTGTGGAGGAGTGCACATAGATTGAAAAATATAATTTATGATAAAATTGAACAAAAGTTACTTTAATATAGATTGAAAATTATATCTCTTTTAATATATTTTATGCTTTTATCTTTCGCTATATAATTTCCATCAACTTTAAAATTGAACACCAATTATTTTAAAATGTAGATAAAAAATATGATCGAAAGAATTTTAGAGCCTTTGAAGTAAGAAAAGACATTGCTAATATTTTCTGTTAATAAACGACTGAAAATAAACTTAGGAATCTTAGAAATCGTAATAAATAAAGATTTTCTACAGGTTTATCCTGATGAAAAATGCTATTATGGATCTTTAGTTTACCAAAATCTCTTCTCTAGAAAACTCAAGCGTTTTTTAGTCATTCAAACCTATTTTACTATTGTAAAACATGTAATTACATACTTATATCCTCTCACAAATATTTTTCCTTGAGGAATAAATATTGTAAAACAGAAAGAGAATACTGTGATGTTGCAATAACTGACAATTCGATTGACATAAATTCCTTAACCACGTTTTAGACGGAAGAATGTTTACGTGAAACGTGGTAGTGATAAGATGATGCTGAAAAAAAAGTGCTGCAGCATGGTTCTAGGTCCGTTTCACACTTTTCCGGTGTTTTTTTATATTAATACACCACTTTGTCACGAAAGGAACGAGACGAAGTAACTTTTCTTCCTTTCAGGAAGCGCAAATGTTTCCTTTATAACGTTGGAAATGCCATGATGGTTCCTTTTAATGAAAACTCTCGGCTTGAGAAAGATTACATTCATTCAGGAAGTTACAATTACCAGTGCAAATGCAAATATGAGGCGTGCTGTTTGCGGAAGATCCCGTAGAACTACGAACGAAAGGGAAATGAAAAGGACACAGTGCGAAGACAGTTACGCAATTTCATTTCAGATTATGATCTATTCAAGGGAGACTTAATTTTTTTACGTTTCTCACTGTCAGTTAACCAACTTGATTTTTCCTTTTTTATGCGATTTTTAAGTGGTTACGAATCTCTTTTACCGTGTACCGTAAACATCGGAATAACGTAGAAACCTAATTGAATTATAAATATTCGAAATGCAGCGATGGACAAAAGAATTTTACAAAATTGAATTATAATTTAATTAGAACAGTGAACGCGAATGAAACATTAAGCTTGTTATATACGTTATACTTGAGACAAAAATTGATATTTTTCACTATTCGGATATATTTGTTATATATTTTGTTACGGACTATCTTTAAAATTCTCTATTTTTTTAAATTATGCAATTACTTTGACCAACGTTGTCTTGCTTTCTTAAGCGATCGTGCCGATCAAAATCGGATCGTATTTGAAATTCATCAAAATCCGATGCAGAGAAGAAAAACAATGGTAGCTCGTCCGATGCAAGTGTTGCGTCTGCTGAGAATGTCTCGAAAGTGAGTCATTTCCTACCCTCGTTTCGATTTCTCATCGCAGGATTGTCGGTCGCTGTACGACCACTGTGCAGTCAAGTAAGCTCTAAGAAAAACACGAGAAGAAGTTCGTTGGAAAACGACGAAAAAAAGCACTCTCGTAAAGATATCACTTCTTACATTTCCGTCGACGCGCTTGAAATATCAGAGACCGGCTGTCGAAGAAAATATTCGGCCCAGGGCAGAGGCAATCCGGAAAGAATCGTTTTGGAACCGAGTGAAACGGAATCCTCTTATCAGTCGTATCTACCAGGATTTAAAAAGAAATTTCTTAAATTACACGTATAAAAATAAATTATAGAAATTTAGAATAATTTAACTAAATTACTAAATTACTAAATTATTAAAGTACTAAATCGAACCATTTACGCGATACTTAATTATTAGGATTACTATCTTTAAAGTTATTTAATAATTTCTTTTATCTTAGAATAGGTCGGTTGTCGAGAAGTAAAAAGTCGTCTATCAATTCATTAACAAAATTTAATTGAAAAAATTCGTAGCTTTGTATAAAGTTGGAGACAAATGTTACGATATGAATTTAAAAAATGCTTAATATCGATTTCTACTTTTTTCACGTTTGGTGGAATTTTGTTCGTTGTTTCTTCGAGGATAATTAACAGCCAGACCTCGGCTGTGCAATGGCGAGAATTGAGTGAAATTAGAACCACTGAAATAACGGTAAAATATCAAATTCTGTTATTGTTTAGTAACGAATGCCAAGCTTATAAGAGGATCGTGAGGGAATCTATCAAAGTCAGCTATAGAGCTTACCCGGAAAGAGCACGAAGCGAGCATGTGAACGTGACTAATGACACCAATAGGCAAATAAATGCGTACTGATAGCACGTAAAGTAAACAACAGCTGTCGCAGCCGCGAGGACGCATAATTTGTTACAACTAAAGGTTTGCATTAATTATATGCCGCAGTCGTGACGAATACATTTACTGAAATTATTCGTGTGCAGGTACCTATCATACGTTCGCATACATCGACTATTTGCTTCTAAAGGATGATATAGACGGTATCAATATTTCCTGTGTTTATCCAAATATTGCCGGAAACCGACTCACATCCCTTTACGATATTTTCTGCTTCCTCGTATGAAAAAATGTACTTTCTATTTACTTTTGATATAAACATATTTCTTGCAATGATTTATTTTTTTTTTTTTTTAAATCATATATTTTTTGAACTGATCTTATGTGTTATATTTACGTATCTTATACTTAGATCGTTTCATGTATATACACCGAAAGAAATAATCTTTCATTTTTACTCTTAAATTTGGAATATTTCTACTAATTGTTTTTCAATCTAATCACTTCATCAATGGATTCTATAAATATTAATGTACTCTATAATTTTCAAAATAAATTTACATTATCCAAGAAGAGCTATTGAATGGTACATAAGGCGACAAAAAAAAAGTGATTGAAAATGATTGAAAATGATAGTGGTGTAGGTACGATGAGATTTATGGCCAGAACAATGGACAAATTGAAGTTGAACGGGAAGGAAAATAGGAGAATTTGAGAAAAATAATAACGGCGAAGCGTTGTTGGCGGAACTTTTGCAAAGAATTCTCCTACCATCGTTGCTGCACTTTTTCGTACATGAACGCATATGCTAGCATATGTGCGTTAGAGAATAGAAGGGTTTTCTTTGTAGGAACACGTGTTACGGGCTGCACATACATTATTCATCGACAATGGCGTACAATTCTATCCACGGCAGGTGGCAAAGATACGCTTTCAACGATCCATCCCTAAATACCATGTCGTCCCTTTGACGAGCTATTATAATCAACAAACAAGTTCATTTGAATTAATTAAACAAAAATAAATGAGTAAAAATTTCTGTTAAAACAATTGACTTATTCCTCTTCGCTTTTCAAAGAACAAAAGCGACAGAATCTTTCAGTCAAACCAACTTTCTTGGAAATAGAAAACGGAAACAAAAGTAGCGAGGCATTTACGTTTTAAGGTATAGTTGGAAAGAATTTGGATACATATCAAAGCATTAGCAAGTACTTGCTGTTCATAAATTTCCTACGACTTACAGGATCTGATAACTTCGAGTCAAACGTTCGTCGCCGTCGCGACCACCTTTCAGAGTACATACCTGCATAGTAGGAGCCTAATTAACCGGAGGGTTCAGAGCTCCATAATCATTTGAATTGATAGGTCAAATCGACAAAAAGCATATGGCTGATTGTAGCATGCGTATAAAATCGTGCACGTAATATGGACGTTTTACACGACTGGCAAAATTGGAAAACGCCTCTTATAACTGCCCTCTTAACTACTTTTAACGTCGTTCTCTGAACTCCTTGATAAAGATCTAACACACTTGTATGTATGTACTATACATATATGCCTCTACATTCTGAAATTTATATACCGATCGCGTTAAAACATTTCAACCTTGACTCGTGACTTATTTGTTGTTTCTTATACAAAAATTGTTCCCCCATTTTCGTGATATCCTCAGATTGACGATAACTTGCCCATGTCCTACGCATCACAGGCTGTAGAAAAGTCACAGTATGAAAACATTTCACAAACAGGTACTTTATATTTATAGTAGTATTAAATTCATTCAATGGAAGAATTTATTTTAGATTATAATGATTAAACCGAGGAGTTTTATACATTTATGAGAAACAGGATACAAAAATGTAGGTAATAAGCAAAAATGTACGAAATATCCAAAATATATTATTCGATATAATATTTAACGAGTAAGATAAATTTTTGTCTAGGTTTTACATTTTAGTTGTGTTTATAAAAATATGAATTTGCGTAGATATCTACAATCTAAGAATAAGAGCTTTTTTATAATAAAAATACACTATGGTGTCTTCTCGTAGTAAAAGTTATGCGAGGTAGTTTTTTATATAAATCAGACATTCATTGCGATCAATCAAATAGCTGTAACCGAAAGCTTCCATGCAAATGTATTGAAAAAATATAACGAATAGATAAATTTAATGAAAATGTCCTTTTGCAGTATATTTAGACGATTTGTAATAATAAAAAACCATCCACCGATTTAATTGCTGTCATTTATCATGTTATATATTAATTTTTTTAGTTTATAATTATATTAAGATAAATACTGCGAGGGATTAAAATACAATATTTGATAAATTGTACTATTCTTAATGTCTGACAAATTCACATATACTACATTTCATATTATCGTATCGTATCCTGAGTTCCTTTTTCAATAAAAAGTAAACATTTTTATGTCAAACATTTCGATAGTAATGTAACAGCATTGCGATTTATTTTTTCACGAATGTTTTCCATATTGAAAATAATTACGTCGAGAATTCTCTGCAAGTATTTCAATCAGACTTTATACATTTCAATAAAATGGATCCACAAATACGTGAAAACACTAAAAATTTTAACGGAACATTCATTACTCTGGAAAATTTGTCTCATGGAGGAGAACAAACCTATATGGAAGATCGAATACGCTTTCAAATAATAATTCTCTTTGAGACATACGATCTGAAAAATTGTAACCATATTTGCTATTTTAATGACTACCCATTTATGATATTATTTTTCCCTACGTATCCTTACTTTTACGCTTATCAGTCCTGCCTTAAATTGGGGATATTTAAATTTGCACCTTTTGTCAAGAACGAAATGTAAATAATTTGAGAATAATATCGCTTAATTTTTTCAGTTCTCTCATTTTTTGCACTCTCTTTTTTTCCTCTTTGTGAAAGCCCTTCTCTTATCTGATATTCTTTGGTTCACAAATAAACAAAACGTACGTAGAGACGTAGCTGTAATAAATCCAATTCAAAACAAGAAATATTCTATTCTTGTGACCTTTATGAAAAAGGAATTTAAAGGTTTATCTAAGTTCATTCATTTTCATCTTCGAAGTACTATCAATCAATTTACTATAATTGAGATTCTCCGTGTTTTCGCATCTTGTACATCTAAATTGTTTAACAAAAAATGTATTTGGATACATATGTATTGAAATACATTTGGATATATAAATATGGTTTCCTTCAAAATGTGAAATTTTCCAATTTTCTAATAGTCTGTATGTAAATTTAATTTATGTATCTACGAATTAAGAATCAATTCATGGGAGCGGTATTCGTGGCAAGAAAATGGTAAATATGCATCTGCGCTCGGGTTCAATGTTCTATTTCCCACGGCAGATGCAAAGCACTGCCGGAATCGGCCTGTACAAATAATCATTGTAATCCTTTTCTTAGCTTCACGTCGGCGTATCGGTCTCAGTAAACCGCGGTATTCATGAGAAGAGGCAGACTGAAATTAAGAAAAGACACCAACGTTTCCAGTTGGAAGCTACACCAATCTAAATATTATGCTGAAACATTCCTCGAAAACAATCGTCCATTGTTTATCGTCTTTAAATGAATCTTTCCTCTTGCGCAGCACTATGAATCTCGACAGAAAGCTAAATTATCTTTTTCATTAAAAGAAATTTGAACTTTTCGACTGAAAAATACGACATATTGATTGAAAAGTTATATGCACTGAAGAAATGAACATTTCTTACATATTAAAGAGATATGATGTTCCAAAAACAGTAACATCAGCTTACGAAAACATCTTCGTAAATTACGAAAAGCTATTAATAAAATTGAGATATTTAAATTGCCAACAACGTTAGATCATCGTATCAGAAAATCATCGCGACCCTAAAACGACGCTAAACACGCATACATACCTATCTATGCTGTTAAAACGGTCGATATTGTCTTTTCTTCCTTAGATGCGAACTTTAAATCGATCTCAATGGTTTGGAAACGACTAACAACAGATAGAATGGAGAGTGCACGTCTTGCCACAACGTGGAGAAGCAAGAGTGACCCTGTGACTTCCGACAGAACAGTCCTACTTCAACGAGGAGAAACAGTTTACCTTGTGCTTGAACGCCTGAAGCAGATAATGGTTTTGTTGTTCCAGAGATCGATCGATCGATCGGTGCCGTCTTCACGAACCTCGCGTGTCTCCTCGTCTCTCCTTGTCGCTGCTCGTAATTCCTGTCGACGGGGACGATAAGTCACCTGAAAGGCAGTGAGAGCTTGCCACGATTCGATTCAGGGAACTTTCGCGATACTCTGTCCGTAATTAGTGAGGTAAAACTGCAGGAAGCGGTCGTTTTAGCTGATTGCTGATACTTTCATGAGTCGATAAGCTAGAAATTCCTTCGCGAAAAGATTACGAGAAGATAAACTGTTCGGTTAAATGAAACATTCGTTACAAAATCATACGATGATCTTATTGGGGAAAATTTATGCCGGATTGATATTTAATGGCCCGATAATTATCATGAAACGGTAGCAAGTGGATAAATTCATTCGTGAAATTATTTACGGGATATTTCGAATTATTGCAACCCTCGACTCGTTTTTCAACGAAGCGGAACATAAACCGCCTGTAAGCTGCAAAGGACTGTCTCGTTGCAAGAGACATTGCACTTCTCTCGTGTACCCAACGTAATTCGCAAATTAAGCTCGCTCTAGGAGAGTCCTACTCTGTTCTTGACGTAATTCACGAGATGTAACTCTCACGAGTTGTCGCTTAAAAATACTCGACTTCGAGTAAATTTTTATGTACTGCTGCCTATCCTCGTAGTCTCAGATTTGCCAGACGGTTTTACAAACAGAGTATCAACAATGGGTTAATCGTTAAATCTCGTGAGTAGAGAATACGATGCTATTTTTCTTTAAACAAACGAGTTATATGTCATTATTAAACGATTATAAATAAACAAAATATCGCTTCTAGTTGTATTATCTAATTCAATTAATTACACATACAACCCTATAACTAAATATAAAATTGTCTTCGCAATAACCGAGAAATCCTATAAACAAGAGGCGTAACATATTCGCTATCGCATAATTCTTAAAGAAAATTCCACAAAACAACTTCCAAAGTTAATTGAATCAGTTCCAGTTCATCGAAGATGCCGAACGCTCGAGAGCCAAGAAACATCAACAAGTACAAGATATCGACTCGAGGTGAATAAATCGACACACATCACGATCGTGCTGCGATTCTCGAGAAACAAGTTCATTGCCAGGCGCCAGACTGAAGTGGCTGTTATCGTTAACAAAAACCAGATCTACGAAGCATCTCTCAAGCGTTCCATAGAAAAGCCGGATTCCAAGGGAGGTCTAGAGATCCGACCACTTGTCATTCAACGTGCACACGCGACCAAGTACGCGCGCACGTATTCGTTTTTCGGCAAAGACCGAGGATAGATGTTGAATGTCTTGCTAGACGGTGTGACATAAAGTCTTGTGACGGAAAGACTGCGGTCGAACTAACTTCCGTACGTGGAAGACGGTAACACCGAGTAACCCCCTAACAAACCATCTTGAGCCAGCAACGCCAATAGCTCCGCCAGTTCAGTTTCAAAGTGGCGGTTTCATACGTACTCCATGCTCTATATGAGCAGTTTCCGAGTGGTTGCTGGCGCGAACTACAAACCTTTCGCCGAAGGGAGATAGACGTCACGTAAGAGGAGTTAGGCGTATCCTTTGGATAGGATCGGTTTAGCTTCTGAACAGACAAATGGGAGAAGGAGGAAACTTGGTGGAAGATAAAGAGAGCGAAACAGGGGAACGACGATCTAACATCTTATGAGAAGGTCTCTCATTGAAATGCGAACTCGTGCTACATCGGGGCATGTGCGAGTATGTCTGCCTAGCTGGATTAGAATACATAACCTATCTCCCGTGTCATCCACGTCGCCCGATTCCTTCTACCGGCTGCCGCTATGCCTTTCCAAGGGAACCTAATTAATTAACCTATCGCATCGTGCACGCAAACCACTGGTTCTTTGGTGCTCTCTGCAGCCCCGTTAAAGGACAAAAGCCCAAGATACTTGCTGCTGATATCTTTCATTCTGCAGTGCACTGCCATGCAATGGTTTACGCGTGGTGTTTTTATTAAAATCAAAACATTTCCCACCACCATTTTACTACTTTTGTCACGTGTATCAATGTACGTAGAGTATCAATATTTAGGTATTTACAAAAAATTGCTAATCTGAATAATCATTAAGAGATTACTAAAATCTTTGATAAATACTATTCGATTACAGAAGAAAAACTGTTGGTACTAATAACCTTTAACTCGTAACTTAGTTCCTAGTACTTATGAATCAGTGTACATCATTGAGTATGCTTATTACAGATTGCAAATTAGAAATGCTGAAATTTAACAGATCAATTTTAGAAGTGGCATCGATAAAGAAGCACGTATAAGTCGTAAGTTCAGAGCGGTTATATGAAACTATCGTGCTTTAAGGTACCTATCGTTACTGAAATAACATCACCATCGATTATCACGGAATGTAATAAGGTAGGTGAACCCGATTCACGGTAAGTAGAATCGACCCAGTGTTTAAAAGGGTCGAAAACGGTAATTTTGGTCGATCGTGAGATAGAAGTACGAAGTTTCATGTTCGTTCTGGCATTTAAACTATGAACGAAGTTTATAAACGTAGTAGAATACGAATACGAGGTAGCAAAAATAAAATTAACGATTTTTCAATTTCGTCCATATGTATGTAGCTTAATTGCAATAAGAGACCTCTGTTTATAACTTTCTCACATAGGATTAAATTTTATGTATGTTCTCGAAAGTATCGTGTACCGTTTTACTATACTTTAATTTAAAAAATTTAGCCACGGTCAAAGTAAAATTAGAATCCAGTACAAATAATATAAAAATAATACCTCAAATTAATTTGTGTATCTTTTATGTAGGTGCTATGCCTACGTGCAAAACCATAAAAAAGAAATTTTCTTACCTTGTTACGCGAAGAAGAAGAGCTGACTTGTCACTTGAATTACCAATCTGTTGAACATAATAATTTCTTTATCGAAGGACCTTGTGCTTTCAGTGTCGTTTCATTCCTACAAAAGAATAAATTATATTTTCATTTCTAAAGATTAAAACCGATTTAATTAAAATTTATTTGTCTTTATTAACTATTAACACTGTAATTTTAAACATTTCTGCTTGAAAGATAAATAGGTTAACAGAGTATATCAATACATAAAAGTTTGAATTTGTTATAGTATTCTGATTTTATTGATTAAAACTAAAGCATTAATTTCCTGCAGCTTCATTCATTTCCACATATTCTATCTTCGTTATAGCAAATATAAAAATATACATATTTATTTACTGTACTTAGTATACTTATTATTAGTTTAATTTTATATTAGATATTATTTATATTTCCAGTCAACTTATATTACTTATATTACTTTGAACTTTGCTGAGAAATTCAACCTCAGAACCATTATTTTCAACATTATCGTTTAATAAAGATGTAAAGGCATAAAAGCGCAATATTTCGACGAAACGTTTCGATAAAATAAATATTGATATACGCCACACCACTGCTATGAAGTACAGATGTTACAATCGATTATCCATAAATAATGGCCAAGTATCGGCGACCATAAAACTGTCTTTATATCCTTAAAATATCGATAATCCTGATAAATCGAGGGGGTTACTGTGTAACTTTAAGCGCCTCTAAATTTGCTTTAAGATGGATGTTAATAGGGAATAAAGAAACTACACTTCTGCGAAAATGGAAAAGTACTTTCATTTACCGTTTCATTAAAATGAATTCATGAATTATTTTTATTATTTCGTACCATAAATTGTTCGTCCATATTGGATTCTGGACAAAAGATATCATCAAAGACATAATCAACGAAAACATATTTTAAACTTGTTTAAGTTGCGTGAATAAAAGATTATATAATATCTAGAATGTTATTTTATGCTATTATAAATAAAATTAAAGACTATAAAGATCGAAAAGGCAGATTAAGAACTTGTTCCTTGTCAAATAACTTTAGTGATTAAATTTGCGCTTCCATATCTGTACATAGGTTTACATTTCAGATATATAAAAATAGATAAATATAATTAAATATAAAAAGTAAATGGGATAAATAAAAATACTTTAAAGTAAAATTACTAGTGATTTTTAAGAAGCAATAAATACGAAATAATGAAAAAGATAAAATATAAATAAATCATGCATACATAAACGAGAGATTTGCATTATACATAACCAGGCAGTGAAATCAATTTCAAATTTCATGAATTAACAATTATCATTAAAATAGAGTTATTTGAATTATATGTCATATGACGTATTGTATTGTTACTATACAAGTCAGTTATTTGTTGTAAATCATGTAAGTGCACTGCTTAAAATAATTAGTGAATCGTTCACTATGTCACTTACTTGTTTCTTACATACCTTGCTTCCATGATTGTTTTTATGGCAGCATCGCACAAATAATGTATTGAAGTCCACAAGAGTTCTTCGTTTCTGTTAACCTTTTTCGTGTAATAAAACTGTTCGTAGTAACGATTATTTAATTGTTTTGGACGGTGTATGTATGTCCAAATACTGTTTTTATAACATATAACTCGTTCGTAACATGAAATGTAATATAAACAACCGGGATCAAATATGTATCGAAAGTTCAAATGTTGGTAAATAAATCCTTTGGAAACGCGAAAACACATTTACTGTACCGCCCAAATATAATCGAATTGTAATAACAACTTCCACCAGGGTCGCTAGTGTCGTTGCTGCTAAACCGTGGGGAGTCGACTTCAAGTCGTAAGTAACTATATTTTTATTGTTATTCATTTAAAATCACAAACAATATATTAACTACTATGTATATATTATAACAAGTGTTAACATATACATAGGAGACAACTCGTCACATGTTTAATACATTTTAATACACTTTAAACCAATCACTTAACTGACGACAAAAAACTTTTTGTATCGTGTAAAATCGATTATTTTCTTTTCGAGTGTGCACACGATCAGTAATATCTCGAATATCTAGCAATAATAACCGTCAATATTTAATGACGATATATGTTTAATGACATTGACGATATTATCAATCGTGTGTGATCGATATTAAAGAACTGAGGTTAAATATCGACAAGAATTTATATATTTTGCAATCCACGTACCACTGGTGTTAAGTGGTGGGGATATCGATAATATTATCGATCCTGTACGTGCCTCTTTACCGTTCCTTTACGGTTTCTCTTTTCGATACTCGATAATAACGAGATTCGATTCGTTTGATCGAGTTATTCGTGGAAAAAGTTACTTAAGTAAATCGTGTCTGTTTCCTTGCAGGAACTTGCAACGTGAAGTTTTTGTACCGTATAAATTCCGTTTTTCGAATAAATGATGTCATAACCGCGAACATATCGCGAACACACGTGAATCCAGCGCAGATGTTGCGCGATCTACAGAGGGCAGGTGGGTTGTCACCGGTGTAAGAAACGTCTCCAGCTCAGGAACCAGCTCTGAGAACACACACAGCCAAGATCTCCCATCCCGATTTCTCATCACGTTCCGGTAAGTGGAAAGCATGAACAAGTTTTGAACACGAATGATAAGACAGTGGCGGCGAACTTTTACTGAATAATCTCGTCGTTTTCGCGGGTCCCTTCGACGACCAGAAACACAGTCGTTCTCGCGGCTGATAATATCTGTCGCACTTAGGAACGTAAGTACTCTGTATGCGAGTATACCTGTACTCCCGTCACGAGTTCCGTGGTTTGCCACTAGTGAATAGAAAATTCAAACTTGTCGAAACTGATCCTGAATATTTAATCGACAAGCTGATGATTTCTGTGCTGCGAACAAACTTCGTGTCATGTTCGTAGTAATTAATTCCCCGTTTGATACAGTAACGCATTTGCCACGTACTTCTTTATGAGATAGAATTGTGAAATTAATAGGGTTTTGCATAATAGAATTTATTCGTGGAAATGAAAGGAACATATATGTTACATTATGTCTTGATAGAAATTAATAACAGAGATATATTATTATATCAGTATGTTTTACTTTTAAATCAAATTTATTTAATTATACAACTTTTTTATATAACTTTATGCTATCTTTCTAACAATTAAGATTAATTCGTTTTATTCGTTTTATTTACTTCCCTCGCAATATTTTATTTTACTTTATATCGTTCAACAATAGCTTACACTTTCCTTTTGTAATCAAATATAGTTTAATATCGATGCAAAATGCAAGAATACAATAGTTGCTTTTTGCCTATCACCGATTAAAAGAAAAACAGCGTAAATAACACTTCCATTTGTTAGGTGAATAGAATGGTTGTGATAAAGGTGGGAATTTTTTCGTTTGTTACGTATAAAAGGCGCGTTATCGCTTTCGTAATATGAATACACGTGTTTCCCTGCTTCCGTCCGTACAGCCGGACATGTACAATGATAGAAATCGGCTGGCGAGGTTAACGCTTGCTCGAGGAGCAACATAAAAATTCCCGTGTCGCACTTAGCCACTCGTTCTTCGTCAACGTCGCGATTAACTGCAGTGACTGACTGGCTGACTGGCTGTCGTACCGGTACTTGGCTTGTACGCGAAGTGTAGGGTAATAATTCATTAACAAAGACCAACGATTAACGTGTTGGACACACAACATTAGTTTCCTCAGAAACGTGACTGTGCTGTACATTTCTTTGACAACTTAACGAGATAAGCAAAGGTGCAAAGATGCGTCGAGCTCATTTACGTTATGATTAATTACCGTATTTAATTACCACACTGTTTTCGCATTATCGTCCAGTAGTTTGTGACATACCTAGGTGATGCATTTTTTAGAAAACTTTTTCAGAGTATAAATTAATATCTTAATGTAATTATCAAATATACAGTCTTGGCGAAAGTAATTTTGCTACTTTTTGAAATTCATTCAACAACTGTATTAATAACTTTTTGAGAATTTATTTCCTACGCAGTATTCGCAGGTTATAATTTCGAAGAATGACTTTCTAAAATTTGACTGTAAACTTTCGGCATCAAATTCCAATTCCAAAGTTTTGCGTGAATTTTTAACGACTACTGTCGTTTTACCGATCATGAAAAGTTCATAAAACAAAAAGATTAGAGTACTGCCCACTTCGAAATTGATCGATTTTCAGGTCCGTGTCGATTCCGACTGTTTCATTTTTCTATGTTCAAAGAAATTAATTAATGTTCTGTAAATGGTGTTCAATAGAGCATAAAAAGTATTCACAACGATACGCACGATTCAATTAAGTAAATACATGTTATTACATGAACTACTAACAGCTCCATTGGATTATACAAACACGTAGAACCATGAAACGCTTGATTCATTTTCATCGAGTGCTCATGGAATAAAAAATAATTTACGATCCGAATTTAAGGTCGATTAACGATTGTTGTTTCGAAGTTGCGGGACCGTGTCCACAGATCAGCGGGTCGATGCGCCGAGTCACACGACAACGAACGACATTTCGGTGATTTATTTTAACTTGTTTCCCTACAGAGCGCGGGCCGAGCGAAACGAGCGTTTAATTATTTCCCGTACCAGTGTCAATTTGTGCCAGTTAGAGTGACAATCGAGAATCGAAAGCTGGCGGCGACTTCCTTGTTTAAGCATCCTCAGCGTCGATATTAAGCGGAAAAAGCGTTTTCTATATCGGCGAGTTTTCAAATTCCCGCGTTGTAAATATCAGAGAAAAATTTCAATTGCTAGCATTTTTATGGAACGACGAAAAATCGACAAATGTAATATAGCTCGCCAAGTATAATAAGAGACGTGCGATGAATTTTTGACACGTCCACGAAAAGAACAATATTTGCAAGTACACCCTTTATCACGAATATCTACATGCAGGCGCATTATCACGAACACGTTGTTGAAAGATAAAACAATGTCGACCATGTCGGACCTTACTCTACAGCCCTATATGTTCGACGACAAGCGTGCATTATTGAAGAAACCTTCTAGTTGTGAGGCATGCATACACTCACGGCCGCACAGTTTCTATTTGTTGCAAATTTACCATGACGGCGACGCTGACACGCTTCGCCGCGTAAAACCGCCGGACGTTTACGAGCCGTAGAAGTGTTCACGATCACGTAACACAGGTTCCCGTTTGGATGTCTCATTAGCGAAGCACCCTTCGAAAAATAAGTGGCCCCTTGTGTCGCTATACGAGACCCGTAAATGTCATGTAAAATCGAAAGACATATCCGTAAATTTCGGCTGCTCTTTGTTTTACCGATGAAGAGTGTTTCTCATAATGAGTCATAAAACTTGTTCGCGATTCGATGAGTATCTAATATTCAAAGAATGCCTTGTTAGTAAAGCTTCTGGTCGAGAAATGAAAAATCGTGCAAACGTGTATTTTAAAACTGGTACTGTGAATTTGTTCGAACGAATGGGACTTTTGAGAGGGATGGCGTTTATTTATACAAGTGTCTTAAACTTATGAAAATACAGTATGATTCCCTCTGGTTTCGTATAACGCCATTGGAAGACTGTTACGGTGTTTAAAAGGACTATATCGATACATTCGTCGTTAATGTTAAATATCGTAAAACGTACGAAATAAAGACAAAGAAAATAGTTTTAAAATCTCGCTTGTAAAAAGGATTTATAATATAGTAGATAGATAAATTGAATGGAAGCAAATGTACTATTCGCATTTTGTTCGCAATACAAATCGCGTGACAAATGAAGCAAACGTGAAAGCGCGAATATATCGAATACTTAAATTCAATCAGGCAGCGGCGCATTTCGAGCAATCGAATCGGTGGTATCGAGCGACTATGGGAGGTCCCATTAACCGCGGCATTCGTTTAAAATCCTCTCAAGGAAAATACAAAATTACATTTTCCTCGGCTGGATTGAGAAACGATCTTGAACGGGCCGGTTTGGCGGGAGAAAATCTGGTTTGGGGAATACGCAGTAGAGTTGCACAAACCAGCGAAACATCCACGTAGCCATTACTTGGTGGCAATCGTAACTCACCGGCGGCCCAGAAAGCCAGCTGTTATACGTATACACTATACACGCTGCGCCCCGACTGCATCAGCGCTTGAAATTGGAAACCATATCGCGGGATATACAGATTATTATGCCATTAGGGTATAATGGGAGGAGCATTCGAGTCCACCGGGGAAACGAGCAAGTAGATTTCGTAGCGTTGAGTCCTGGAGTGTGCGGCAATTAAAGCAGTCGCCGCTTGGGGACGATGACGTGAGGAAGGAAATTATTTTCCCAAAGAGTGGAACTGCCGACTGGAATACGCAGGCACAAAAAGCCGAAGTAATTAATGGAGCAAGATAGATTGAAGGAGTACGCTTGAATGATGCATCACAGAAAAGCAGCCGGAATATTAATGCATCATGATCATTAGTCTAATGCAGTCCTGATATGGCGTGCCAAGATGGAAAGCTGGAACGTCTATCCGTCGGAGGAAGCGAGTTTAGACTTCTGTTGAATTAGGGAGGAAACGAAAGAGGAAGCCGTGGAACCGTTCTTCGAAGACTACACGGGACGAATGTGATCGTTCCAATTTCTTCGAGGATGTCTTGTTCTTCAACGATCCATAGACATTATCGCGTTAGGTTTGTTTTAATTAGAAAGCTTTAATGAACGGAGAAAATTGTATCGAAATAAGCGCAGTCATGACCGCAAGTAATTCTGAAGCCATTACGAAACTGAGTCGTTGCCGAATGGCCCGATAAATTTTGCCCACAGTTGGCACTTCATATCGAGCCTAATGAACTTTTAATTAAACTTTAATTAACCATCGTAACGCGTACCAATTTAAATTTCGCGTGAACATCACGGAAGCAACACCATGAGTGCGAACGCGTACTCCGCTGCCCGTTATATTCGAATGCAATACTCTCAGCTGCTCTTAAAAACAATATCGCAGTTGGCTGCAGTTGGCGTCCTTAGAATAAAAAACGCGTGCAAGTCGTCGTCGTGCACTCAGCGTGAGGCTTCCTCTCGCTAAAGGTTGGAGCAGCCATTATTCACCGTGGCTGGTCCGAGAGAAGGACCGTGGAATAAAGGAAGCCGGTGGATGGACGAAAGGTAGACCAGAGACGTACTGTTTATTTAAACGAAAAAAGACAATCAAGAGCGCGCCACGGGACTTTCTCACGCGGCCCACCTTTCGTATTTGGCTCCATTTGAAGTGCGAATAGCCACCACGTAAAAAATAGTATAAATAAGTGTTAAGTTGCAGGACGATGAATGTACCTGGCGAAGAGTTTGTGAGACGTGTGTTGAAAGAATACGTTATCGCGCTTGTAAAGTTCACGTAAAGATTAACTTCGAGCTTTCTTCTTAAACATGGAAACGTGCAAGTGAATATTTTACATGGTTTCGCACTTTACATCGTTTACGAAATTCCAAGGTAATGTGTGCATTTCGGAAAATATTTCAGACGGCTTTTTTTTAGCACGGATCTCTTAAATACAAGTAATTTTCTTCTAAATAAAAATTATACGATGAACATTTTTAAACTGAAACAGTAGGCTTTGTTACAATAAATATTTTACGTCGTTTTATACTTTACATTATTTGGAAATTTCTAGAGTAAATGATGTCTGTTGGAAAATATTTTGGGCGATTTTTAAGCATTAACATTTTTTTAAGATATACACCCTCTTTTGAAAACCTTAGAACAGTTACTGCCTATATTTCCTTCAAAAGTGGGCAATGAATGGTTGAAAGATCACTCAGCTTGATGCTTTATACGGCGAAAAATATATTAAATGCAATTACAAATTTACGATCTACACGAAATACTGAGAGTTTATCAAGAATAGGCGTTTTAAGACTTTTAGGAGTAGGAATGTACTTATATTTAAATACGTACAACAACCACGTTCGTATTACGCATCGAATAATTGGCAATTGGATTTTTTTTCACAGTTTCTGAGAAAATACGCGATCTAATACATTTATTTTCTAAATCTTCCATTGTTTTAAGTACGTACCAAAATTTAATACCCTTTTAATGTTCTCTGACAGTGAAAAACATGTTTGCATTTATCTTAATCGGCGATACAAATCTGAAAAAGATAGTAGAAGCGACGTCGCGCCGTATCGCATGTAACATGGAGCTTATTAAAGAAACAGGAACACTTTTTTTCATTGTCTGGTTGTTGTGACAGCTGCAACCACTTGGACGCGTCGTAGCAGTCGTCATTGATCGTCGTGTTGTAACAGTTACGTTTATAGCCAGTTTCCGGCTTACGCCATTTAATTTAATCCCTCTTTTCCTTTATTCTGTGGTTACAGTTAAATCTTCTAATCAAATGTTAATCTTCGCTGTAGCTGATTATTCAAATGATACGTTTACTCATTTTTTACGTATACCGTTACATATGGACACCGTTACAAGTCGTGACTGTAGGTTTTGAGAATAAGATATTCAGTTCCTACAATTATTGTTACATTGTCATTATATATGTGAATCCTTAAAAGTAAGATATTGATGACGTTAATGTCACGTCTCGAAGATGTAAATCAATTATTTTCGATTTCTATGGTATTATATGAATATTTTATTTTCAATTGAATTCGTTATGAAGAAATAAATTTCTGTAACGTTCAATTATCTCGGTTATGTTGCCTCGTTTCATTAAGAGAAGGAATAATGATACAAATAATTTCCTACGTAAATACAGGTAATACATACATATAGATATGTATAATGTACGATCATAGCTTTCCATATCCCCATATTTTACACCATCACTTTAATTATATGATATTCAAAACGTAAATGAAATATTTTCAGCTTCCTTAAGACCATATTGGTATTTGGCTTCTAACATTTTCTAAAATTATCATGCGTAGAATTTTCTTTATGTCTAGTAAATTACAGTTTATAATATAGTTATGTCCTTCTTAGGATACAAAGATTCCAATTTCGAAACACTTTATAGACACGTGTTATCGTTACCAACATAATTATAGGCTCTTAAATTTACACGCTTTACGCTACTACCGCAATTACGTGTTACACAACAGCGTGACCACATTCTACGAGCACAGTAATAAAATTCCGTTCCCATTCACCAGAAGGATGTAACAGGCTAAAGAGACCTCGGCATTTAATCACGTTAACGCAACTACGTACGTACCATAAATACAGGATATATGTAAATATTGAATTACTGATCGTTCGATTAAAGCGGCATGTATTGTCACGCTGTTGTGACAAGCTTGCGACAAACTGCAATTTTTAGGCTCGTGCTCATCAAAATGTTGTTAGATGCATAATTGTTTCCAAATTATCTATGTGAAAGTTAGTAAAATGTCCGGTCGGTTTTACTTTAAACGTCAAAATCGATGATAACGTTCATAACGATGTTTCGTTCATAACATTAACTTAGTACATAGTAGATAGTAGTGCGTAGTATTAATCAGGTATTACGGAAATACACGATTCGATTTAGAATAAAACATTAAGTGACTACGGAATGTTTAGAATTACATTATGGCGGCAAGAATTATTTTATTTTTACGTCAATTATCGCATTGTTTCGTTCGAATATAAAATGTTGAAACACCTTTCTTTTATAATATCTTTCTTTTATATTCATTTCGCTATAAGTTTCTCGTGCCGGTTACAAAATGAATCCAATATGAAGCTTGAGGGCGCAATTTTAATCAACTTTACCCTCTCTGTAAAGCAAAAGTAACACGTTACCGCACTGAAGAGGTAAAAGACCATTAAAAGACCTGAAAAACCTGTGCGGCGAGATAATAACACTGCGTTATTTTGTCAGGTCTCGATTTTACGCGTTCGGCCAAAAGAAACATATCGAACAGGTAGTAAGGAAGCGTATCGATGTTCCGTCCTGCATTATGAGACGCGTCAGACCAACCAGACAGGTCGGCTAGCGTGAAACGATTCCGCAGGTAGACAGTTACGAGCTGACTAACAATATAAATACATACCTGACTGGCAAACTAATCGGTTGCTTGACGCACCGATTGCTTCTTTGTCCTGACCAAACTCTCCGACGCCGCACACACATTTTCGTTCGATAATCGTTTCTACCGATAGCACGACAGATAGAACCGCCTTTCACCCTTTCTTTGTGTATTTTGCTCCTTTTTCCTTATCATTATTATAGCGAAGTTCTTGAATCCGCCGCGTGATCGTTAAAAATCGAAGCAGTCGAGATGAGACTAGATAATTAGACACGGAAAAGTATGGGATCGGAAAGGACGAAGCGCCTAATAATCAGAGAATCTATAATATATCGATGATTAAAGCGAAGAATTTTGATCCAAAAACTTGTATTTTAACACTTACGAACCTACGAACACCTATGCTTTGTTAGAAAAATTGTAGTTTGAAAAAGGAAATTAAGAAAAGTGGTTTGAAATTATAGAATTGTAGCAAATTGGAAAATTGTATAGAACTGAAACAATTCTTCTCTTTTCGCAATTTTTAGCGTCTCTAATGACGTGTTGTTACTTAGTATTAAGAAAGAGCGCTATTTTGAATTGTGACACTGTTCCTGTTAAATTATTTGAAAAATTGTTATCAATTTATTTTACTGCGTTATCTCAGCGAGAATGTGTGTTATAGTTCTCGAAGTTATTTGTGTATTATTCATTTATAAAAGTATTATTCGTTTGTTATTTAAAACAAGACTTAATGCTTCAAATATCGTACCGATGTCGAAACGTATCGAAAGACATAGTTCGTAGAAAGGGTTGAGTAAATATTCTAGATAATTTAATTAGCATAGCGCGAGAAGGAAACGTTCGAAAACACGTAATTAGTATGGAAGTTATAATTTTTATTTTATGTAACAAACGATAAAGTTATATAACCTAACATTTCGAAAGTTTCCTTATCACAGATCCTACCTTTGCTCTTCAATTTTTAAACTTTGTATAGTTTCCTAACCTAATTTTTTAAAGTATAAATATTTATCAAAGGCATGAAATGTTGGACTGAACTACTTGTCGAATCTTGTGTGAAGTTCCTAATGACGCATGATCGATCATAATTTCGCAACATGTCGCGTGTATTAGATAATGATTCTGGCCTCAACCGTATATTTATTCCTGTCAATATATTTCTCTGTGTGGCATGTTTTTCATGTAATTACGCTATACGTGAAGTAAATTTTGCGATACGTGTACTTAGACCTTAATGGACGAGTTTACAACTTTACCGTATATTTTTGAGCTACTTATCGATAAGTAATGGTACAAATTACACTTACTAAATTGATTACCAAATTTCCAAGCATATAATCAAATCCAGCAAAATTCTTTGCTCCTAATTTTAATTCTATAATTATTGTCTTAACTTTAGTACAAGCTAATCGTCTACACTCTACAGGCTTTATTTAACAAAATGTATCTTGTATCAGTAAAAAATTCTCCGTTGTACCGATGTCTTTCCTTTTATTCTTCGATCATTTTTATTCGATAATTCTGTATTCGGAGACATTCTGTCTATTTACTATTATTTTTCCAGTTTCACTGCGATCAAAATCGTAAATTACGTATTTTTTTCCAAAATGAAATGTCAACACTCTAGAGAGTCTAAAGAAAGATAGGATATATCATCACATATTATATTCACAAAAGATCGAAGAAGGAGAACAAAATATTTCTTACACAATAGAAGAACAAAATCCCACACGTATTTTCCATTGTTACAACTAAAAATCGAAGCGTTCAAAAAACCGTGCAACGTATTGTTTACACTCGTGCGATGCAAATTCAATGAAAATTGTACCCGTTGTACAAACAGCTGAGGCAAAGAAATACAATACAGTTAATCAATCAACCGGCGCGCAGTACGTCGCAAAATAACTTTCGCGATTTTTCACAAATATCAATCCGTCCGATCTAATCGCGATCACCGGGAAAATATACCTCGTCCAATACCTGACCGAACGTTTCACTGAACATTTCGGACGGTCCTGTGAGTTCCTCGCGGGAAAAATCTGATACGTATGCACGTAGAGTAACGCAGAGAGCAGAGAATGTCAATTCTCAACGAGCTTGAACCAAATACGCGGATCATAGGCTGAGCATATATTTCTCTCTAAGTATATATTAATTTTCATAGTTCATGATCGTATTTTTTTCTCTCTCGCTATCGTCTCACCTCTATACAGATGCTTCTGCTTCAAAAAATTCGGATCTAATCTCGCAAGCATATACTGTTGTCCTTCTTCTTAATTAAAATATTTCGACACAATTTTTCGAACACTCTGTATATCGCGTTGCTTGAAAAAGTTACAGCGATGTTCATTCTTTATTCGATACAGATTTGTTTACCATGTTTCATATTACAATTTGTTCTTTGAAACAGCCTTTTTATCAAAAAATTGTAACAATCGTTAAAATGACCATTCCCTCTTTTCTCTGGTTTCGATTTTCCCAAGTTACTTTTGTTTCCCTCTCTCGTATATTATTGCCTTATTCTCTCTCTCTCTCTCTCTCTCTTTCTCTCTTTCTCTCCAACTCACACACATATACAGTTTTCTCCTCTCGTATTCCATGGCCAAACACCGCGTCGCGCCACAAGGAAAATAGCCGCAATCATCGGCCCCTGTTGCTACCATCCATGGAATTTTTTCTTGCCAATAATCATCAAGATATCGTATGAGGACTGGTTTTCGCACGCGGTGTGAATTTCGCTCCCAGATCGATCCGTGCGTTGATTGTAATCGATAGCTTTGAACGCGGTCACCTGAATATCCAATCCATCGCCTGTTCGCGAGATTCCCGAGGATCCAGGAATCCGCGTGTATCTTCGTGATTGATATCTCTTTGTCATCGATAACGTTATATACCTACGTCATATCGCGACGAGTTCTCTTTGGTTTGATCGTCGACTGAAACTAGCTCGCTCGTAACAGCCAAGCCTAATCGAGATTTCCTAACTGATTTGTCGTTATTTGCGGTATTATTTTAGATGCTAGTTCATTTCAATTGTTTTCGACAGACGTAATTCAAAGTACATGTTGCTGGAGACCAATGATGGTAGTCATGTATTAATTACAGGAATTCGTTCTTATATTATATATAGTTGTAGCTAAATTGAGTTCTTATATTATATCTAAATTCGTTCTTATATTATATATAGTTGTAGCTAAATTGAGTTATAGGGATTTCATTCTTGTATAAGTTGCACGACAGTCTATAAATGCGTTGGACGACGGCAGCGCAGTGGTTAGCGCCTTTGGTTACGAACGTTCGAGACCCGGGGCTTTCAAATTCCGGCGCCCATAGTCGTGTCCCGATCATTCCTTTCCGCGAACGTGCATTTGCAAAATGCAGAAGAAACAAAAGGAAACCAATTCAGTCCGTGCGAGTCTTCGAACAGCGATGGTATATCCTCGAAGTGATTTCTGCTATTTGGTTTCGTATGCGGACGAGAAGCTTTTTTTTTCTCCGGCAGTAATTCGAAAGAGGTCCCGGGGCATCCCAGCTGAGCGTCGAGCGGCCCACCGTGGGGTTCTAGTCGGTATAATCCGACACTACCCCGCCCCTTCTAAGAGCGTGGGGGTATCAATGAGGATTTCCCCACGTATAAAAAAATAACGTCCATAAATGCGAAAGCAGGGCAAAGTAACGTCGTTATAAACATTTTTTACAAATTACCTTAAAATTTCTACCATCTGTTCGCGATAAATAAGCTCGTGAAAGTAAGTGAGTCGATTTTTGCGAAGCTGGACACAAGTCACATACTCGAATGATACAATTCGTAATTTATTATTCCTATAAGAATTTAGTTGTCTTTAATAATAAATTCTTAATTTTACACGTGAAACTTCTTTTTAATCTCTAGTGAGATGAACCAACTTTAATTTCTATGTACTTACTTAACTTTATTTTTCAACTTCTTATTTTCCCGGAACAAATCAAGTATTAAAACCTTAATCCAAAGTTAAATCCACAAGTTAGTGTGCTCGTATTTACCAACTTGGCAAGTTCTTCGAAGTAAACCACCAGATGTAAATTTCTTCAAATTTTCAGTTCCAGTTATGACCAACAAAATACATAAAATAGTGCTTAAAATAATTAACATAATCTTAATCTCATAGTAAGGTTTTACGGCGTTCTTAAAGCTTGGAATTAAGACTTTAATTTCTAAATATCTTTTTTCTTTCACGAATCCAAAATTTAAGGAGTCCTAATTTACATAGAATCCTATAAAATAATTTTGTCTTAAACAAATATATATATATATATATATATATATATATATATATTTACGTTTCGTTACTAAAATTTGTAAACGCAAATATAACTTTTTCTATAAAATAGTATAAATCTGTAAAACATACGATTCCCGTTAATCCCCGATTCTAGTCCTCCCAATAGTTTTCTATTTTCCATTTCTGCTAAAAAAAAAAAATATGGCCTTCTTTATCTTCCGATATCGAAGAGAGTTTAATATAAATTTTTACGTCTGACTACGAGAGATTGTGACGAATCCATTTCTATCGCCTGCCACGGCTATTGATCTTAGCCTCACATCACTGAAACGTGGAAGGAAGCTTCATGACATCCTATTATTTGTACGTAAAGTGTATAATGGTCAACAGTTTGAAAATTAATGTTTCAGTCCGTAGAGAAATGTGCGGTACCATGAAATTTTCTATGTCAAACCGCATAACATAACACTGAGTTTGCTTACCGTACCGGCATAGATCGCATGGCCATTAACATTGATAACCCACTTTTCGCAATTGATATATATATTCTCTGAATCTTCTTCTACAATCAAAGAGTCACTATTCCGCATTTCATTGTATTTTTATTAACTCTTATTTTTTTATATGTGTATTCTCCTTGTACATTAACTTTATATACTCTAATGGGCTATTTTCGTAGACGATATACAATAAACAATACTTACGTGATCGATACTATTGTCGCTGTTACTTTCAACATTCTGGAAAGGCTGATACGTCGATAAATTGTTTTCACAACCTCACTGCTACAGAGTCGGCCGAATTAACTGCGTCTCTTTGTTAGCATGGACCACCGTGAAGTATTTACCGTCTTAGACCGAATCTGGCTCATGATTTAAACAGTCTAAAAGAAATAGAATAGGCCGGAATTGACAGAGGCATAGAAACGCGTTATTTACTACGTTATTTGAGATTTAATCATATAACAACAGACGATAATAATTTCAAATAAACTGATCTAGATTTGATCGTGATTTATACAAATTAAGAAGCTACAGGATATTGATTTCTTTAGACAGGTACAAATCGTTATGACGTGAATTGCTTAAATCGATACAATTTAATGCTCTCAGCAACCGAACCATCGATGTTCGAATTACAACTTCAGCGAGCCAATCGACTAATTTGATTTCTTCCTTCGCTTGCGAATGTTCTTCGAACGTTTAAGGGTTATTTGAGTAGCAGAGAAGATAACACGAGAAGAACAGGTGAAGAATTATTTTTGGCATATATATAATTTGAAATATGAGGAATGAAGGAATACGATAGGATTATTGTATCTTTAGAAAGAATTAATCTCGTCTCCCTTTGTGTTCCTTAATTATCCTTTGCATTTCTTTTTTGTCCCATATCATATCGTATGACCAATTTTCCGATCGAATTTCTTTCACAGCAAACGGAGTATCTAATGTCGAATCCACGACGCGGTCTTCCGGCTGTTTGAAAATGTCGCTCTTTCGATTTCAATTTCTTTGTTCGTTTTTGTCGCGAGTAACTCTAGTTACCGCTGTCTACGAGGCTTTCTGATTGAACGTCTCACAAGATGTCGCAGATTACAGTGTGACCGTTCTCCGCCCGCCGATAATTGTACGATAAGGTTTCGTCGAAATCACAGATTAGAGACCGTGACAGTGTACACTCGTTATGTAGTGGCGCTCTCCGATAGTTATCTCCGCAACGATAAAGAGTTTCATGTCGCGCGACTTGATTAAACGCGGTGGTTTCACCAAGTCCGGGGAAACTGAACTGAAATCTTTGTTACACGAACTAGAGGAAATGCCACGTCGCAACTGCTCAAATTACGATACGAACATTCTAACAGCCTATCTTGAAATTAATTCAACGTTTACTCCCGTTAATTGGCTCCTACTTTCGACGTCGATACGTCGAATGGGATCGGACACACGAAGCAAGACCACCAGGATCTCTTTAAGGGGCCTGCACACGATCAATGATTTTGTCAATCGTTGTCGATATTGACAACATTGGTTGCTGATGGAAACTCACGAATAATACGGAAACGTTTCAACAAATTCTTTTAATTTTCGTTTCATCGAACTGTCCATATTAGTGCATTGTTCGTGTGTGGAATGTGGACCCCTTTATACTCGATGCTACCGAACCAGATTTCAAACGAAGAAAAAGAAGGACACTCGCTCTACTCGTTTTTCGGCGATACAATATCTCTGGCTGTAATGACACACAATCCTCGAACTGGTATGCTCTTTTTTTACTTCGCCAGAAATTCCTCGCAGCAGCGATTTTTTCTCGTCTCATTTTCGCGGTTATGAAGAAAAAGACGAAGTGGCAGGTTCGGGCACAAAAAATCGAGCCAGGCTGTCGAACGAAAAAGTTGGTTCGAAAAGAGGGGAAAAAGAAAATATACGCGTGAACGGACGAGTCCACCTTGTCTACGATGTTCACCAATGAAACGCCCAAACGAAACGTCCAAACGAAACTGCATTCCTTCGCGCGTGCTGAGTGGCAGCCAAGAGTAGAGGGATGTTAAGGGCTTAATTATGCGGAGAGGTACCGGCGCTCGAGTGGACGTGCTCGAAGAGTTGTTTTCGCCGATCCCAATGTAATTCCCGGCAGCGAGTGCTTAATTACGCTCGCACGGAAATTTATTTTACCTACGAGCTCGTCTGCGTGCGCCCGCACGCATGCAGGCTCACGCGGCACGACGTCTATTTCTCTATATTTACGTGATTGTCCGGGTTCCGATTGAAATACAGTGAACAGTGGCTCGCTTATAATTAAAGAAATATTAGAAAATTTTTACGTTATAATCTTTGCTTTGTGCTACACTCTATCTATTTATTATCTCGAAGAAAAATAGAGAATCAGATTAATAACAAAAGGTGTTATACCGAATTGTTCGACTTAATGCTGTATTGCTACATAGATTTTATCTTACGCAGTACGCCATACAAGATATTAACGTTAAACAAAAGGATAAATATTATATTTGCTAAGAAATGTAAAGAAATTGTACCGAGTACAATTGTATATAAATAAAGTTATTAATATTGATAAATTTGAAGGAAATATGGTGACTCTTTATACAAGAAAATAAGAATGGAAAGTACATGGTAAAAGAATCACCGTCGTTGTAACGCGAATAGCGATTCGCAGAATGTTGCTTCAAACTTGAAACCAAGGCAGGAAGGAACGAACGATTCAGCCTGGCCAAAACCACAGTTGGAGTAGTATGCTAATTGATGCAATTAAATTAAGAAGCCATCCGAATAATTAAGGCCTCCAACGAAGTTGGTCGGCATATCGTATTCACACACGCGCCATATGTAAGCATATGGAGAAACGATTTTTAAAGGGCAGAAAATACGATAACAAGCGAAATTTCTCTTGGCCTCTTTTTGAAATTACTAGGGGGGAAATGCAGCAAAATTGAAAATTAAATGCTCTTGTTTCTCATTGCGAATCAATTATACGAATAAATTTATTGTTATGCGGAATATCAGTCGCGCAATCTACAATATGCAAAAGCGTTGTGCAAAATGAGACAGATTCATTTAAAATTGATGATCTATATGGAACATTCTAATTGATATTCAAAACTCATCATTAATGTTAACGTCAATTTAGTAGAATATTTAAATACGGCTTTTAAACGCGCCTTTTGAATTCAATATGTTTTTAAACTTCAGGCATAAAATTATGTTTATCTTGATCAACCAAGTTTATGTATAATAATATTCTCATATTATATATTTGAACAATGAAACTTTTAGCGATATCGCAGAGAATAGATTATGTATAGGTCGTCAGTTTTTAACTTTCAATGTTTCAGACGAAAATTTTCATTTGTTTCATTACCGAAATTAAACCAGCCATCATATCGAGGGAAATTCAAGCATTGATCGATTTCATATAAGTTAAACAAAGTTCGATCATTGTAAAGTCTTTAACAGCAATTAGTCGCAGCATTGGTAACGGCAAATAGCTGTAGATAATTTCAGGAATTTATTGATTTCTAATTACAGCAGGTAAGACTTATTGACAAAAGTTAATTAATCTGCGAAAATGTGTTAGTAATTGTGATTTAATAGCGTTGTGATTTAATTATTCTTACCCATCTGTCCAAGCATTTTGCACCAATTTGTATCAATTTACTATGCGGATAAGGCATTAGTTCAGAAGTAGAATAAACGTCAAAACCGATGTTTTTGACTTTGCCGTAAGCTAATGATCGAATTCCACCACTAAAGCAATTAAAATCGAGAAGCTTTTATCATTAATACGGTGATATCGATTTTAGTTTCAAGAGTGCACACGTAGAGCCGCTATATACTCACATATGCATGTCGATCACGCATAATCAGCAAGAACATCGATAACATACAAAACTCAGCGCTTCATTAGCAGCACATATTTTGCTATATACGGTATGTAGTAATATATAATTTAAAAAAGCTAATTCCAATATCGACTATTATCTATTGCCCCTTCTTAATATCTTGGTTATAATTAATAAAAAGAAAACATAAACATATGTATACATATATGTAAGAATCTGTAGTATCTCAACATAAACAAATAGTGTAAATTAATTATATCGTGATTTATCAACTTTCTTAAGTAACATACGGATCGTGTTGCAAATCAACGCTCGGAATATTTGAGTAACTCAATTTATCATTTCTTGAGAGAAATTTGTTACCTAATTCATCATATTTTTACATTTATTCGTTAGATCGTATTATTAACCGGTGTATCCTTTATTATCATTTTCGAAACAATATTAGCCATATTTTAAACATAATTTAGAAATCATAGTAATTTCATATTTTGTTGATTACTACAAATCGGAAATTCAAGTTCTCGGCCGAAAAATTGTTATTCCAATCGACAGAGATTACTATTCCAACTACGAGATACACCTACTTCAAATACACTCTTGTATCATAATAACTTTAAAATCTCTACCATCCAACTCTCGTATAAATTATTTTATAACATCTAGCAACACACCAAAACACATCTGTTGTGCGAATGTGTAACAGAAATTATATACCGTGATGTCCATCCCGTTGAATGTTACAAATTTGGGATTGATTTTCGATTCTCTGCTAATGGTATTCAGTAGTATCAATTCACACAGGAAATTCTAATATGACAAATTATGGGTATATACGTGGTACATTGCAAATGCATACAGTATCGAAACGAATTTGTAATGTCTTGTACAGAATTAAGATTTCATTGATAACATTGTTCAACTAGCATTTAGGAAAAAATAATAAAACTTCTTTTTTAATGTAATACGTGATCTTTGTATATCATATATTTTGTGAAATTTGTTAAATTTTGTATTTACGAAGACAACCTTCGATACATATTTTCGGAAAGACGACTGTTTTCCACAGATTAACTAATTTGATGGAAATTTTTACGATCTTAACGTCGCAGATACTCTCCGCACATGTAATGACGAAATCGATAATTCTTTTCGAGAAATGATAGCAATACGCTTGGATTACTAAAAATAACGAAGGTAGTTTACGGATACTTGGCTGGTGTTCCTAAAGGGACACAGACAGAATAGAATTCTATTGATCTAGTGTAGGAAGTTATATCTGCATGCTCGTTTACTCGTTCGTTCGTGTATTTTTTAAAAAGATTCAGCTTCACATTAAAGCATCCTCCCGGTAACCAAAGAGAAGCGAGTTACTGCACCTATTCTCGCGTACGTGTGGAATATTTAGAAATGAAAAATTGTATCAAGTATAACTTACATAAAACAAAAGATTATCACTAGAGAAAATACTATTTTGCTGTCGTTAGTTACACATTGTAAAATTCTGCGTATTCTATCCCATAGCAGAAGGTTATCGAAGATTATTAGATATAAATATCCAAAGAAGCGTGACGTGTGTTTTAATAAATCACGAGAAGACTCGTAACTGGCCAGAGTAACAACAGGGAAAAACCATCACGTTTCGTAACTTCTTATTCTGAATGGTAATTACCCTGTCAGTGTCATTCCAGGAACGATGGTATCTGTTCCGAAGAAGACTCGAAAACCTTTCACGAGTCATATATTACGGTTATACCCAATTAATGCACGTACGATACTCAATACAATGAAATCGATTGAAGAGCACGAACTGGCGGAGTCAGCGAATGACAATGAGAAAGTTCGACGACTGGGAGTTACTCTCCCGAAGGTCTACGATCCAGTCGTATTTACACTGTTATCCTGCGTGACAGATTTATTAAAGTTAAAGTCCTGTTCAAAAGAACCGGGCAGTAAACAGACTTTTATCGCTACCTGAACGACTATTCTTCGTGTTCGATGCTCAATCTCATCGATTTAACGGACTCCAAGCCAGTTACCTTCCATCTTTTTATAAAGCTCACCTACATTATGATTGTTAATGAAAACGGGTATGAATGGGTTGGCCGATTTATCCATCGATCGATCTCTGTTGTGCAGAAGAAAACGAACGGAGTTTGATTTAAGCTTCGAATGGCAGAAGGAAACGAAGGAACCGTTCCGGAGGAAAGCTCGCGCTTTTTCCCCTATTCTCTTCGTTGGTGATAAATCTTCGGTGTATCTGATGTAACATAGTGCGTTCAGTCACGAACGTAGCATCAAACATGTTTAACCGTTCTGCAAAAATGACGTTGCGATCCGAATAAATTAGAAGGAATGTCGAACGAGGCGATCTCGCTTAAGCTTATGATCGAACGAACCGTCTCTGTCGTGACTCGGTTATTGGCTCGAAAATAATTTGTCATCGGTGCTTCGATTTTTAATCGTCTACGGCGATTCTAATAATATTTTAACGAATGCTCGATCAGCTTGCTACGAACACTCTTCCGGAGTTTAGCGCGAGAGTAAAATTATCGATGACCCAATAGAAAATATTTAGCGTGTAACCGAGCAAATAGTATGCGATGCGGCTGTATAGCGGAATAATTTTCAATGAACGCCAGATAAATCAGCGAGATTGATCATATTTTTCCGGCGTTATTAGGGCTCGTATATTCATGTGTACGTAAGTGCGGGCAACGCGCATGCATCCGTGCGCTATATCCATCGCAGAGTGATGTATGATGGGAGTAATATATTTGGGTAGCGCAACGACGTATTAGGCACGATGTCGATATATTCGCGAACGATGCATAAATCTTCCCGGAAGGAGTTGCTCGTCGGCAAAACTATCAAGCATAGGCTTAAATCCTACCGTCAAAAAGTTTCATCGGGAAATTTCGCATAACGCGAAAGCCGCAGCTGCGCGTTCTCTAAAGTCCGCCGCAAGCAATGCATCTCAATTATGCTATTCTCTATACCGTAACATCTCATACGCGATTCCGCACGCGTAATAATATGTAATACCGTATCAACATGGATATCAAGGTACTAACGTGCCATGCTGTTCGGGATACGCTGTGCAAATCCTACGTTTTGTCGGTATGATGATGCGGTTGCCTGCAAATTACTGAAAATAACGCAAAATGGAAAATTAATCGCAAAGTAAAAAGCAGAACAAAAAATGAATAATCTGCTCTACTCCGTTCATATCTACATTTTGTTATTTTCACGAAAATCTAAATTTGCATAAATATTCACAGTTTAATTATCATTCTATAAGCTACACGAATAGCGCCATTTTTTTAACGAATATTACGCGCAAAGTGACTTTTCTGTTACATAGCATTACAAATTTTCTTCTTCTATAAAAAATTCTTCTATAAAACGTTCGAACGATGACAAAGCCTTCGGCAGGTGAAAATTAATCGTCATATCATATATAAACTGTCTGGAGAGAAAAATCTTGACTACCTCATGGACTGTCACTCGACGTCGCGCGTCGCCGTAATGTCACAATGTCCGTATGACATTTAGATCCCGACTCGATGCACGAAATTATGTTACGCGTAATACCGTTTGCGACTTCTCAAACGTCAATACGTACGAGCGTCGTGAAAGAGCGAGTGATATACGACACCGGTAATGCGTTCCGACAATGCAACGACCACATCAGTCGTAACATAGGAACGTAGCGAACAATGCATAAGTTAGTGGAGAAGTTCGTACGAGATTCAGGAAACTGGCCGCGTAGGATTAAACGGGAACACCAGGGACAGCCAGTAACGACGTTTGCCGAGTCCTGGCACTCAAACCGATACGGCGAAAGTAGTTTCGACATTTCAAATAATGCATGGGGCCGATGCTCTACGTTCTCTGCATGAATTCGTAGGATCGATTGGCCAACCAAACGCGGACTATTAGACGGGAACAGAATAGCGACTTGGCGCACACCTTGGAAACTATATCGACACTGTTTCCGTTATGATACACTGTGGTTTAAATTCATAGTACGAGTGAAATATAGGAGATTCTATGGTTTAAAATAAGCTGAAAGTCAGCAATAATAAAATTACGTCGCAGGTTTTGTTTCAGAGAAAAGAGAGTTTGATAACCTGTCGAATATATAAGAATTTATCTAATCATAACTGACAGCGATAGATAATTGACAGGAGATTATTCTTCTCGTGAAAATAACTTGAGAAAGTAGAGTAAAGATTTTTCGTTTAAGGCTTCGTTACGTAGAAGATAAAGGTTGAACTTTTTTCCTTAGGAATTAAATCGGTACACATAATAACTCTTGAAATTCACTCCTCTCGAAAACGAAACTTTGGGCGAAAAATTGTATTGTACATTTTCGATTTATTTTCACGTGTGAAATAACCTTTCGCCAATTGTTTGTTTGTGTCCAGTTGGGAATTCAACTCAAATTCATGTATATATACTAGGCAAATTTTTATATTGATTTTCTTGATTTCTTCACACGTAAAACTTTCAGCGGAATTTTATCATTTTTAAAGTATAAAAAAAATTACCTGGAAACAATTTTGTGGGATACTATTATCTACATATTCCCTGAAGTAAACCTGAAAATTTTTCCAAAAAATTGCTGATTGTTCTTATTTTATGAGACGATTGCATCGTCGGTGTTTGTTTCCAATGTTTAGAGATTGTCGGATATATTGGGAGAGGATATATCCGAGCCTGTGAATATATAATTGATATTTTGGGATTGCGGATCCTATTAGATCGAACCAGTGGAAATAGGCTTATAGGTATTGGTATAATTGTTTGTTTTATGGTTAGTACGTCGATTGAACGTCATCCGTCTCTTTAGCGGCTTGGAATTTGGTATTTAGCATTTTAAAAACGTGCGTATCGCAATTATGAACATGTATTTATCTCCTATAAAAGATTGAAAGCGTGTATTTTTGTATCTAATTCCAAAAATACAGGCAATTTTCGGGACAAAGAGACGATTGTTCTCTATACTATTTATTCTAAATTCTTCATCATCCTATAATATCATACGATCAAGAGGTTAAATCTTACTTCGAGAAAACATCTAACAGCTTCAAGTAAAATGCTATGGTATCTCGATTAACTTTAGATGTGTCTAATAATTTTATTATACGAAGCACGAACGACGATCGCAACGAAAGATAGAAGAAAAAAGGATCTAACTATCCAATCGGCTCGATCATTTCGAAACTCCATATTATTCTCGATATAAGCGGTCTGCGTTTATTACGGAGGGCGGTTCGGGAAGCATTTCGATTCGGTAAACGATCGTGAAACGATAAATGTCAGAGTGGAATGAGTTTCTGCCACGATCAACGATCTCTCTGTTCTTACGTCGTCGCGTCGGCTCGACAAAGGGAGTCGAAATAACCACTTTGCGAACGAACTCCTCTTCACGCCATGGTTATACGTTTCGCCACGTCTCCATTATCTATCATAGGCTGCACGAGTGTCAAGTTCATTTCGATCTTTTGTGCCACGACTATGCCACTATGCAAGATCATAACGTTCTGTAATATGGCTTCGTATCAAGCCAACCGTACGAAGGACATTTGAAGTTGTATAATCTTCAACCACTCTTATGGACAATTGTTGCGAATTCAGCAACGAGCTTCTTTCGTGTTGCACGCTAGACGATACTTATCCTAAATATAGCTTAGACTTTTTTATTATACATATCTGGACGAGGCGACACTTTACTACAGCCGTTATGTTACTTTGTTTTATGCACGTACTTTCTGATCTAGCGTCAGAGGTCGCTGGATTTACTGAAATATTTTTGTCAGAGAAATAACATTTTCGCTTAGGATCGTGAGATTTATGCGTATCTGTGATACGTACCTACCATTATTCTCTTAGATATAAGCCACTAAGAAGCTAATCCGATTATCTCCATAAACGTCGATCGTTTAGTTCTTGAAGAATTGAACTCTAATAACGTATTCTGAGATTGAAATTTAAAAATTTTCGAGAAACGAAGTTGGAGGTAAGCTTCTGAGTGGCTCGATACGTCAGGATTTTTCCTCGTGTTATTGGTCACCAAATTTTACGCGGCGACTTGTATTTTCTATGATTTTACATTTTTTTCAGTTATCGCTAATAAAAAATATATACAAATATATAATTGTAACAAATGAAATTTTACGGATGAATTTTACAAGCCAAAAATCGTCGAATGCTACCCTACTTGGTGTAAAACTAAAATTATAAAAAAGCAACCTATAATTTACTAGTCACTTGTCAATTCGTCGAGGGCCACGCCAAAGGGCCTAGACATCCAAATGCTTGTAAAGGCTACCGTATCGTTTATTTGCATTTTCTATTCACAAAGTACTCCATAGTAAAATCATTATCGGACCCCAGTACGAAGATCAAAGCGCGACGTTCGAAGTCAGACGTAAAAAGATCGGGAGATGAGAAAGATTGAAAAGGAACTTGGCCGCAGCAGGGGTAAAAGATTTTTCGTATTCGATAACGGCCGATGATTGTAGCCGGTCGAAGAGTAACGCAACGACAGGACAGAGCTTTGTGGCGAACCGCATCGAGCTCCCGGACCTGTAATTCTCATCCCTCATTACGATGCTCGTCTCGTCTTGTAATACAAGGTCTCCCGACTGCGAATCGACCGACCAGCGTGGGCTTTAGCAGTGCGAGCAGAGTGTTCGTAATCCTGAAATGAAACTTCTCGTAGTTGCTGGCACCGTGGGTTATCGTGAAGCGATGCCTCGAAGCGGAAGAGATACACGATGAGATGGCAGGACCCTGGTAAGATCTTGAGAGGAATGTCCAACTAAATGACATCTTGAGCACTCAGCTTTTAACCCGTTGCACCGCCGTTTCAACCTCCCAACCCTTCGCCACGGTTGGATGCCAGCTTCCTTTTACTTTGGTTAGATACTGGACACGGCTACGTGCCGATAGTGTCGCCTCCGAGAAACTTCCGGCGATGGACTTCCGATTCGTGTATCTCGGTTAACTAGCCTCGCTCGTAAATCCCAAATAAGGCTCCGCCTTCCCTCACATCCTCGAGGAGCGTGATCTTTGCAACTTTATCGCTTGTCCACTGTCGCTTGCGTGTAATGGCTTGTGCATGAAACTTTTGTTGATATCAGGCTGTGTATACGTGTGTATATGAGATTTTTGTTCGAAGGGTAGTTGTAGGGTTAATTGAAAGTAAGATTCTGCGATAGGGATAAAAAATAGGGGTTTGTAACGTTTAATTGTACCGCGTTCGTTGTATCGTGTTAGCTGTTTCTTTATTGATCGTTAATTTCTAAACTTAAGATACGAAGATACGAAAGAATCGTCGTTAATAAGCAAATGGGAAATCTAAAGATGTGTGCTAAAGTTTTTTAAGACACGTTGTTCTAAAACCTTGTCGTTAGTTGAAAGAGGAACGAGGTTGAGACATGAAAATTCGAAGATCTGTGTGTAATTGATTCCACATAATGTACGCAAGCACGTATGTGCCATGAATATAAATATCATAGTCAATGGTCAATCGGAATACAAATCGCTTAACGCAAAGCTGATACTTGGTATATAGCGCGTAATACGTGCAGTATTTATTGTTTACGCTCTTTACTATTTCTTTAAAATATTTGTTTGTTTAAAAGAACACTACGCTTGGCGAAGCAAATAACGCGGGTCTCGGATAATTTATATCGCAAATTAATTTCCAATTATTAAACATTCTTACTTTTTACGACTCTTACACGTTACGTTGCAAACGAGCGAATTAGGAAAAACGTTGATATTCTATTATAATATATTATTGAGTATCCAGGTATTGTTTCATTAACTACAGAGCAGAGTTATATAACGAGTTGTTCGTAGAATGAAATCCCTGACAAAATTCGTCAGCTCGTGTACGTCCATACCTTTTTAAAAGGAATCACCTCCTCGTTAGGAAATATACCTCAACAATGGCGAACGCTTATTAAAAATTTAATATTACAACAAATCCGGCATACCGTCGTGTCTCCTGACTATTCTTCCAAGATATCAACGCAATATTTCTTCGCAAGCAAATATCTAGACAGACATTCGGAGAAAAAGGGTCTGACGAAAAGGGGAAAAAAGGGCGAGGCGAACAGTAATCCGTTGGAAATTAACCTTAAATCATTCCTACCTCTTAATCCCGAACGAATAGAGTGTCTCGTGAAAAGGTCAATCGGGCTCAATCGAGAGATCGTAATATCTTTTCCAGATATCTGTAGAGAAAGCAACCAGTCACGGGGGTCGACGTTCAGCTTTTTCCTCGAGGAGTTGGCCAAAGGTCACCAAGATCGATTTCTCTTCCCTTTGAAATGGTCAAATCGTCAGGGTCCGAGCGCTTCTCTTCTCCCCTCGACGTTTCTCTCTCTTATATTCCGCTTGGATAATGGATGTTTACTCATCACGGCACAGCGATCTGCCGCCAGGTTCGTTGAAACGAATGTCACCGTTTCTTAGAGCAGCGGAAAAGAGGGAACGGTTTTCTTGGTAAAAAGGGTTGTGAGTTTCGGTAATCGTGGCGTTCCGGATGAGAGCGCCCCGTGTAATTACCAGTCAACGAACTGTAACTGATTGCGCTAAAACAATTAAGGAACGTGACTCAGGGCTTAAAATCTCGGAGAGACGATTATATACGGTTGCCGTCAGCAAGATGCCCGACCGATCTTCTGCATTAGCGATCTTGTTCTATTAAGTTTAGACGATAAAGTTCACGGTGTAAATGTGTATACGCGTACGTCGAATGCTTGACATAAATGGTCTTTCATGTCTAAAATATTAAATCTATGTAAAAATTCTTTCTGTATAAATTTAATGGCCCGTTGGAAATCGAAATGCTAAAAGGTATAATTAAAGGGGAAAAAACGGATGAATAGGATTTAACGCGATCTAAATTCCTTCTCTCTGTTATTTCGAAAAGCTACATCAACTTCGTTCTCGCGAAGGATTTTATAAAATTCGTGCTTTCCAGTTGGCCATACTGAGTTTTTGAACATCGATATTCACTTGGCTGAAATAACAACGGCGTAAGATCTGTTTTATAGAGGTCGATAAATCCTTTATAGCGATCGATACGGTCCAGTCGGTCTACCATTAAATAACGATATTTACGATCAGATGTTCCCTGACAATAAAGATTAAACAATCGGAAATAGGTAGTTCGAGAAGGCCTTTATCTCGCTAAAATTTCAAAAGGGAAAATTCAGAGGACGCGTGTGTTCTATTAATGCGGCGTAGGTATATAATCTATAAATCCCACGTGTTTAATGAATTTTTCGTTAATATCAGCAATTCAATCTACAAATGGCGCGCGGCCTGTTTTGTCGTGCTCGAAATTGGAATTTATAACTCGCAGGGCACTTTGACGTATCGCGCTGCATTGGTTATTTGCACGCGTTGTTCAATGTTTGGGCAAATACCCGCGGCGCGCCACGGCTACCCTTCTATTACGCTACAGTTATCGTCATAACCTGCGAAACTTGACGTCCAGGTTTCGACGTCCAGGTTTCACGACTGTTCCAGTTACGAATTCGACCGTTAACGATCGTTTAATCGCGTAGGTGTATTATTATCAGGCACAGAAAGTGTCAATTAAACTCGTTCTACACCTGAGGAGTGTACGCTGACCGAAACTATCCCGTGTCAGCTAGATCCTATTTGCATATCGCGTCACACAGCCAGTTTGCCCATAAAGAAAGGAGAAAATCGCTGCAGCGTCGGGAATCAGCTTTTTCGTAGCCGGCGCTGGCCGGGTGCTGCCGCAATAATACCGAGACCGAGTTAAAGAATTTTCTACGCGGCGTAACATTTATCAACGTCCTAATAATGTTTTCAAATTTTCACAGCCTCTAATTCGACTTCTCCTCGACTTCCCTCCCCGTTCTACCAGCTGCCATTCCAGCCATGATAAATGCCAGTGCAATTCCGAACTAACAAAGCGTCGTACGTAATAAACATTACGACGACCTTTCCATAGCGAAATTCGTAGCGAGCGGGGAGGATTACAAGAAATAAAGTATGCTGGTGCCGCGATACGGCGCGCAACGGCAATCAGACCGGCATTAAATCCGCCCTCGTTCTTTTAGCGTTTTGCGCGGAACTCGGTCCGGAAGGGTAGAGGCGCAGAGGGGGTCGAAGGTTCGGTGAGGTGAAAGGGACGAGAAGCAAGCGCGCGACACGTTTCAACGTTTCCAGGTTGCACGTTTTATGCGGGCATGGTATGCAGCACCGAATCACCGACGAATTTGCAAGCCCGTTCGGTTGCCCCGAAACCAGTAGTGTTTAGCGTCGAGCCCCGTCGATGATAATTTATTATTACGACCGGTGCAGCTATTGCGCGTAATCTGCGTCACGTTTTACAATTTGCCGACTACCATTTGCCTGCACACGTCCCTTTGCCTTCCATTCCACCCTTTGCCACCTGTATTGGTCCCCCTCCCCCCTGAAAACCATACTTTGCCTCTGTCTCTTTCTCGCTCTCTCTAAAAGGTCTTCACCACTTACACTTGCGTATAGCTAGAGCATCATCATGAGGCAACATGGCGGCCTCATAAATGCGCCAACCCTTTAATTACGCTTTTATCTGATGCATGGTGTAACGATGTTGCGAGAGCGTCGAATCGCGATGTATAACGCCCGTCGATATGTGTAGCTACCAACACGAGCGTACAAGGACGCAGGGATGCGTGCGAGCGCGCGAGCGTGAATGAGGATGGTACCGCTATGCCTCGAGATTGATCGACGTGTCGGGGATTAAATAAGAAAAGACTCGATGGCGATAATGCGCGGAATACAAGGGGTGATTTAGATCCCGGCCGGAGATTATCGTCATTCAAGGGAGGCTGGGATGAATACGTTCTGACTAGATTTACCGTGTATTCTGAGGTGAGTGCGCGGAGAGATTACGTTACGCTGCTCGGAGAGCACCGAGATTGTCGTTGATATAACGCATTCTGAAATTAAATCTGTTTCGCGTCTTTTTCGAGACAGGTTTGTAGGTACCGCAATTTCTACCAATTAGTATCGATGGCGAGATATCATGGGTGATTCACACAACATGGTAAGGCGGTATATTTTAGAAAATTGCAATGACAATCGTTTAGCTGAACGAGAAAATTACGCGTGCTATGCGTGGATAATTTTCCGATAGCGACAGCGAAGGTGGTAAATAATAGGTTGTATCATATTTTTACGGTCTTTAATTACGGAAATTACCATAATTACTTCCCGATTGATATAAGTGGATCGTGAGTTAAATTATTTGATTTTTATTTGTACTCTTTATATATATCGTACAGTTTAGTTTAATCGTACGAAACGCTAGAAACGATGCTATTACGATATAATAAAAATGCTACGATATAAAAGAATATATAACTGTAAAAATTTACCGATCGTAGTAAAATCAATATATGTACATACCGAGAAATGAAAATGTACGGGTTTTCGCGTAATGCTGTGTATCAATTACCACTTAAAATTCAGTGCGATATGTCACTGGTGTTTCCATCGAGTTCGGTGCGAATGTTCGTTGCGTGCACGAAACTGATCCCAGGAAGAATTTCGTATAAACATGGAATTTCAGCGAACCGTTCATTTAGTATTCCACTCGTAAAAATCTCGCTGGCCGCCTTGCTTTTTAAAACGGCCGCCGCGCCGCACCGCGGTTGCATGGATCGCAAGCTGGCGAGAAGAAAACCTTGTGAAATTATACTCGAAACGTGTGTTGCGTCACGCTTACGTAACGAGATGGACGATTTTAGTACCGCCGCTTTTTAATAACCAACCGCATCCTCTTCCTTCCAAACTCATTTCTCCGCCGGTCGGTTTATTCCTCTCGTTCCGAGTTTTGCGCCTCCAGCAGGTGTAACTCATGTGTTGCACTATCGTGCCCCGTATCACGTCGCGACTCGGTCAAACTTTTCCGGTTTTCAGGCGAGTGTCCTCTGATTCGCTATCCTTTTTCTTCGGCTACGAGCTTTCTATTTTTCCAGCCATCTTCTTCCTTCGTTATCCCCCCCTCCCCCTCCCTTCTTTTTTGCGTTCGCGATCCTTCACTGGCAAGAAACTTCCACAATAATTGAACACTATAGCGGAAAAATATGATATACACTATCGCGCATAAGTGTTTGGACATCTGGTGCAATTCGATCAAAATGTTGATACTTTTACTACACAGGGTGCACCGCAAATCGTGGTACAAGGCAAAAGGGATTCATCCCTTGTATACAAGTAAATCGAACACGATTTGATTTAATAATCAAAACGACTTAATTCTCGTATGACGCTATTTACGATGCAAATGAATTACGATATGAATAAAACCTAATGTTCATGCTAAAATGAGAAATAAACGATAATAGAAATGAAGTAATACGTATGCGATAATAATCACGCGAAAATAATTCGCTAAACTGAATCCAACTTATGCCCGTATATATCATGGGCATGTGCATCTGGTGCTTAAAAAATTCGAGCATCCTATTCATCGAATAAGTAATCTCAAACTTTTGAGTGGCGGTGTACTCGTAGATACATATATAAAACGCGTGGCAACTGAATTACGAATTTACTTCTTTCTTTTTACGATATTCAGAGTTATCGCGTTGTTAATATAATCATACCGTAATATTTTCGCGCATACATAGCACTTGGCTAAACGCAATTGGCATATTCATCAAATGTTAACATTTTGACGCCTGGGCACGTAGCTGTACGTGATTCCTCAATCATTCGAACCTTCATTGAATACCAATCGAGTAAATTTATCTTTTTCTTGTCGCGAATAATACCGTTCAGGCACAAATAACATAGTACGAACTATTGCTAGGATAACGACAGATATGCTCCATCAGTGAACTATTATTTTCGTTCTACGCTGTATTTTCGTGTTCATGTATATTCGTAATTCACAGAGAAAGTAATGTTCTCAAGGAAATTACTTATAGTTAATTTTTGTATAGTAAAGAAATTATGTATAGTAAGGAATTTACAGATTATCTTTAACAATTCATGTAACAAACATCATAAGCTATTACTATAATTAGTGAACATTTACAAGATTCAATTGTTTTAATCTTCTTACCTTGCACCTTGCAACGGAGCAAATAATTCTCTGAGAGGGAAGATGGTAGATTACTGTCGTTAAGAAGTTTCAACACTTTCGTATCTGTATTATTCTGCATTACATTTGTTCGAGATCGAAAATGCCCGAGAAAGCAAACAGAAAGCGCATTCTCCTTGTAACATTCATTTCTGGCATTAATATTTCTCAATGCTTTCTTTTTAAATTCCTTTTTAAATTCGCCCTTAAATCTCTGTTTCATTCGCGCGATCTTTAAAGTCTTTAATCCGAGAATCATTGATAGAGAAAAAAAAAGGAAAGAACACGATATAGTAGATGAGCTGGTACAAGTACGCGATAAATATTATTTATTTAAAAAAAAATGACGTTTATTACGTGTTGAAGTAATTACTTCAAGAAAAACTCTACATCCTTATCTTTGTATATCCGTGACCTGGAGACCGCTGTTGCGAAGAGAGAAGAATTTAGTGATGCAAAAATTCAAAACAAGGGGAGGTCCGTATTATCGTGCCCTTGAATATAAATGTTGTTTTGGGTTACAATGTCTAGAAACAAAAGAGCTATAAGAAGATTTCTATTGCTGTTTCTCGTAGCCTTCAGCTAGAGCTACACACCAAGGTTAACTTTTTAGTAACGTCCTTTGCTATAAATGTATGAACGTGCTCCCTATTACTTTCTATTGTATTGTAGCACCGAAAGAGTCAGCATACACTACACATACACTATCTGTACTTATACTTATACCTATACTTATTTCAATATATTTTTCTATTATTCTATCAGTCAACCTCAACATTGCGGTACTTTAGTCTTCTACGAGGATATAGCAAGAGTATGTATAAGGAAGAATTAGATGAATTTGAATTTAATGGTATGCGTTACTCTTGACCTAGCTAACCTGCTTTTTTATTTATACGTCAATCGTTGATTCCAAGTCTTTTTCGTTTGTAAAATTGAATGCGACAGAGCGGTGGCAGCAGCGATGTTCGCAAGGCATCGCATTATACGAGACTAATTCTCCCTGGGGCTCTGTGAATCCTTCGGTTCAAAAGAAACATCTTTCTCCCTTTCCTTTCCCTTGATCTGTGTTTTCTGAGCGTGGTAACGAGGACAAGTCGTTTCTCGTTAAGAGGAAAGCCTCGAGAGAAGCGGGGCCTAGAAGCAACCGGTGAACTCCGTATCCGCAGCAAATTCTCAGCGAAAGGTTCCTTCTCTTGTCTCTACCCTTTTTCTACTCTATTTCCACTCGTGCTTCTTTCAACGCTCTCTTCTTGCCTTTATTATGTTGATCCAGCGGATGTTGTCTACTTTACAGGTACATGTATCGCGAGCTCTCCTATTCTTGAAACGGCCACACACAGTCGTTTCGTCGTCTTCTCGTTCGCGATTCGAGCTTTCGTTATGAACGTATACATCGTCGATAAGATACCGTCGACTTACATATGTGCTCGTTTCAATACGAAAGTCGAGCAACGCGCTGTAAAGGTAATCACCGCATATAGGTGATTCCGGCAATAATAGGACTTCGTGCGTCACCGATGCTTTGTAATACTTCTGAAATCTTTTAGTTTTGGGGGCGGAGCTTTTTTATGTATTTTTTTTTTTATTTTTTTCTGTCCTGAAAACTTGGTCCCAAAACAGGACGCTTCGGCAGTCGCTTTCGAAAAATTAGGCGAACCTGAATGATTATCAAGAAATTATTAACGTTTTCGGCGAATAATTTTTCCAATTCGTTCGTCCTCGAGCTCGTAACGAGAAATTTGCGGCTTTACCACCGAAACGCGTTTCTCAAAGGAGCTTTTGTCGCGAGAACGCATAGCTCGAATTTATCGAAGCGTACGAGCCACTGCTTCGATACGTAATATGCTCGGTTACACGAGTTCGCGGCGCGAATTCACGCGTAGATGTTTCCATTCGATAAAAAATGATATAATTTCCAGCAACTGGGACTGCATCCACGTATCGGAACTTGTTATTGTACGTTGTACACAATGGTCGATCGTGTCCTGATCTGCGTCTCCTTTTTGGCTGCATTGCGCGCCAATCAAAGAGACGCAAACAAAAGGACCGTGCGTCGCTTACGTTTCTTGAATCGCGAGTCATCTGCATAATACGTGGCCCGTCCATGGGTTCCCATGACAGTGGTGCAGGTGCAATGCAGATGCGAACGGTTTGCGCGAACGCCCCTAACATTCGTAGCACGCGTTGTCCTTGTCGTCCATTATCGTTGCTCGAACACGTTTTTCAACCGCGGCAATCGAAAACTGTTTTTTTTTTTTATTCTCCCGTCAGATCTTTTGCCACGGGTCTTATTCTCGTCGAAAAACAAACATGAACAAGATCCAACGAAATCTTCCTTTAGATGTTTCGCACACTCTTTATCACCAAGACTCGACTGAATGGTCAGTAACGCGTCAGTACAGTATCGATGCATCAGTTCGCCGTTTATGTACACGACTATGATGAAAATACAGTTTGTTAGAAATCAGAATTTTTTTCGTACGAATGCACACGTCCGCGCAAAACGGAACGAAAGAACGAAATATCTTATACGTCTAATTGAACGGGTTTGAACGTAATCAAGTTTGCTAGGACGACTATCCTGAATAATTTTCCTGCGCTTGAAGCGATTTTTATACGGGAGCGGGATTAATGCATCGCCCATTAGTGGTTCGTGCTTCCGCGAGAGACAGCGCATAAATTATGTTAACATTATAAATAGAATATATGGGCCTGTCTATTTTTGCATTGCGAATTATACGTTAGATTTGCCGTATGGCCTGCAATCTCTCGAGATTTTTTCTTGCCGGGAACTTCTGCGTCTCATGGCGCCGTTAGTGGATGAAAAACAAAATTGAAGGAAAGAATGAAATGAAGTCACGAAGGGAAGAAAACCGAGGAAATGGAGGACAACGGGCGAGAGAGTATACGGTAAAAAACAAATGAAAATTATAGAAAAGAAACTTAACAAGTCGCAACTTCTCGCGTTTTATAAAGAAATAACTTAAGAATTCCATGTTTGTCTTCGTCGCTTTCGTAAACATTTCAAAGATTGTTACAATATTGCATTCTTGATCCGTTACGAAACTTATGGATTTTTACAAATCTTTCGCCAATCGAAGGATTTGCAGCAATAAGAAGGCAGATTTAAATCGTGCTTAAACATGGAATTTCTTTGGAAAATAAAAAGGGAGGTGCAGATTTGATTCTCAAGGTTTCATACGTAATGCAAAAAAGCTTGTTACTACGAATATCAGATATAGCTATGAATTTATAACGAATTGAAAAAAATGATTTGTTCTTGATCGGTATCCAGTTGGTTTTCGTCGAATTTACTCAGATTACTACAAAGTAAATCTATCTCCTTATCGCGGTAATCCTTTCAGCTTTGAAAACTTTGAATTTGATGAAGCGACAAAACTTAAAACTTTGTACTAACTCGCTGTCATTATTGCTGTTAAGTACTTTGGGTTCCCTAGTACTTGGAAAATAGGATTGATTTATTTGCTAAATACCTAGTTGCACGAACAGCATCAGCCTTAACAATATGTACACGTAGAAATCAAGAAGAAACGGGATAGAGGTAAAATCTTTTGTTTTCCGGATGGAAACTCGGTGTTCGGCACGGTAATCGTAATAACTATTCTCCTTCTGAGCTTCACCGGTAACACCACTCCGCGTAAACACCAACATAAATTTCTACGCGGTCCTCTTCCACCCACTTTTACATTACATCCTGACCATTCTGCTCCAACGTTAACTGTTACGGACCATCTAGTATTTCTCACCCTCCACTTAACGTAGTACCCCTCCCATTCGACTGGAACAAACTCACGGACCAACGTATTCCATTTATCTGATCGATTTCGATCATAACGACGACAATGCTGGCGACGCCTTACCTGGCTGACGCGAATTAAGCTCTCGTTAAGAGCTTAACATAACGTATAAGCACGTTCGAATCGGAAGGGTTGTTTTGTCTCAGTACGTGGAAGTTGAATGAAGGTGGGTTCTTTGAACAAACATTCTTTTATTTGCCGGCAGAAAAAGGAATTATGCTTTGTGATTCAGTGCTGTAAGTAGTACAAGAAGAAACAGAAGACATTATTCAGGTGGATATCTTTGTGTAAATCTAGTTCGTAGATGTGAGAGAAAAGTATGGTATTAATGTCGAATGGCGATCGTTAATTAGCTAGTGAAAAAAGCATCCTAATCGTTGATATTGAATATCTTAATCTTGAAGAATGATATTTTATAATTCTATTGAGAATTCAGTTTACTCGATGATCCATATAGGGGATTCGTATATCGAATATTTCTTGTTACAGGCAGCTACATCTAAATTTCCCAAGTTTTCAGTACAACCTTCAGTACAACCAGAAACCTATATATGCAAAATAAGAATAAGAGTTGAAACATCAATTAATCATAGTAGCACTGTTGCTTGATCGCAGACATCTCGATAAAGACCATCGATGAAGACGATAATTCGTTCACGAGATAAACGAACGAGATAATTCGTAAACGAGGAAAGGATGTGACTGACAGGTTTCATAGTTTATTCGACAAGTTGAAGATCAGACCAGGAAAACTTGCGATACAACATCGTATCCAACTTGTGCTTCGGGTTAACAGCCTGGGTGTTCGACGGTGTACCATGATGTATGACGTGGTGTCAGGTTCCAATCCTCTGGGAATGCCATGAAAGCGGGTTCTGTGCTCGATGTAAAATATCGTTGATCTGGCACGCGGTCTGGACTAGTACCAGACACACTCTGACCAATTCACCAGCAGCAGGTTTTGAATGGTGGTCACCGATTACCAGCGCATCCGAGTCTTTCGAATCCGCGTTCAAGTGGCTTTATCCCCGATAATCTGAAACATGGCTGCTTTTAACGACTTTTTAATGCTTTCCCCACTGAATCGGTACGTTACGCGGATTGTTTGTGTAAGCATGCTTTATGCTTTGCCAGTTTCGAAAGAAGATTACGGTCGTACGAAGAGAGAAAAAGCTTCGTGTGTGGGATTTCTAGATTGTTCGAACATGTTTATCTTTGCAGATAAATAGAAGACTTTCGAGAACTTCCGGGTTGTTAATTTTAGTGCCATTATGCGATCGTTGTACGAATAATTTTACTTCTTCGAATTGCATGCTAGATCCTATGTGGGCGTTTCAGAAGTCAAACCGATCGATTCCACCTTCTTTTTAATCTCCCAACTTCATTACCATAAGTATGTATACAATTAACGTCCAATTGTTAATAAGAACGATTTTCAGAAATTAAAATTCCAACGTATGCTTCATAAAATGACACTCCTAGTATTATCTCTTTCCTCTAGTTTTCAATTTTGGAATACATCAGTGTAACTTGCTTAATACTATATGATCCATATAATATTAAGCAGAATTAATATTGCGTTTATTAGTATCATTTAGAATAGATCTCTTTCTTATTTTTAAGAACAAATAACATACAAGGTATTTAATTATACCCCTTGTATTTGCTTTATACACATTATAATGCTTTTTCTATTTTTTACTTTTCTCATTCTATCCCTTTATTCATAATTTTAAGGATTGGTATAAAGTATACCTATATACTCTGATAATTATTTTCATATGATATAGATTTTTGCTGGTTTAAAGGGAATATAATCGGATCGTATTACAAATTCAATTATTTCACATATTCATTAAAAATGGATAATTAATCATATTCTTATTGTACGAACGGAGAGTTTCCAAACGTACGACCGTATCTCCGTATATTTTTAAAATTATTATACATGAATCACTAGCCTAAGCTAATTATACTGCAGAATATTTCACATAGTATACGTATTATACATTAGGATTCTTAATCTCCGAATTCCTTAATGAAGATATATTTATGATCATTTGGAAAAGGGAATTTGTCATGATTTTATAGCTTGGTGCCACCTAAGTAATGCATATTCATAGGATATTAAGTTCGGGAACTAGGGAACAGAAAATGGGGAGGTCTTCTTCGAATATCTTTTATTTTTTTAATAGCGACGTTAATCTTCGTGTATCATGTCGCGATTAGTTGCTCCATTAGCAACGTATGAATACCAAGCATAAGATTAAGAAATTTTTCATGTCTGAATAAATATATTTCTTCGAATCAAAGTTTTTTACACGAGTACGGCAAGAATTTTTCAAACTCTTAAATCATGTCTTTCTTTACACTAGTACTTCTGTCATCCGGACATTTTCTAAATTTCAAAGAATTTGTACATTATTTTATAAACAGATCTTATATTATACTACGTATATGATAGAACACGTACTGTGTGATCAGTATGCCTTATTCCAAATAATTATCAAACGCATGGAGAATCTAGCAATAGAGAATCTGAAGCGGCAATTTTTCTGGAAACTTCCACGGCGTATTTTCTCTTCCTTCCTTAGGAAAATACACGGTATTTCAAATTTCCTGCAATGACATTAATCTTTGACTATTATATAGTAATGAAATAACATTGATTAATGTGTTCGTGTATTGTAGTGAGTTTAATCCAAGGATTAAAACTTGGTAGGAAAGCTAATGGATTCTACATAATGAATAATCATTGTCAATCAGTAGCATAACGAAAGTACCTCGCCTTTGCAAGATTAATGAGCCATTGGTAAGTACATAATCATAGCTAAAGTCGGGACACGTTACTGGCGTATGTGAGTTTCTACAATCCCGTTCATAAGTATCGGGACACTGTTTCGTTTCATACAACCGATCATGATTTGTATTCGTGTAAGATAATCACGTAAAAACTTTGTAAGATTCGCAAGAGAAACGCGAGCAACATTAATTACGAGTCATAGTTCGAACGAAAAGTTTCGTACGGATTAAATACATTTATTTAAAAGCAGTTTATTTAAATTCTCAATTGAAATTCGGAATTACGATAGAAAATTGAATAATGCGAATTGATTGAAGCAACGATCGTAAAGTATAGTGTTGTAAAACTTCTATAATGTTTGTCCATCTTTGCATAAGTCTCAATCTCAATCGGGTGAACTTATGACAACGAGTGTACGTTTCCAACAATTTAAAACATTTTGCTTACTCACCGATACAGCGATTGGATATAATCTGGTAAAACATTGACGAATCGCACTTTCATTATGTGTAAGATACATAAAATAACGCTTGAACAACGTGATAATACATTTTGGTCATGGAAATTTCTATTATAAAACTGATAAATAATTTTACGCATAAAAATTCTTCTCTTTATTCTCCAGAAAATATGAAATAAAATTTTTTAATTTTGCGAAATAGTTTCGACGAAATTTTGTACAGTCTTCCAATGTAAATACAGTGCACAGTTAACAATTTCCTATTCGTTGCGACAGGAATGATTTGTTTTCATTTAATTATAGTAATTTAGTCTTCTTTCGGCTTTCTATTTCCCTCTTCTAATCTTCTCCTCTTTGCTTTTTGAATACCTAATACATCGTAGTATAATCTATGAATTAACGTAGGATATACAAACGTTCTAATGCTTATGATAAATTGATTTTTGGCGGCACTGCAACTTGTGAGTTCTGCATAATAAAATAAATTAGTAATGGTTAGCAGGATAATCCATCAACAAGTTCTCTTAAACCTGTTAGGTAATGGATCAACGTTATCGGTTATGGTCGTTATGGTACACCGTTTTCTCGATTAATATCTTCTCACCAGTAAACGTTTTTTTAAAGCACGATTCTCATGTTCGTTTTGTACTTTCAAATACGTAATATTTATTCCATATCTGAATTGGTTGCTTGATAACATAGGATTAAGTTTGTTTTTGTTGTATGAGATGTTTCTCGAGAAGTTGTATCCTTCGTGTGCAAACAATTTTGGTATTCGATTTAGTATTGTAAGAAAATTTCGAGTGGCAGCATCGAAGGAAAGATCAAACTTTCGATAACTTTTTCCTTTCACATCTTCTTCTTTTATTGTTTCTGTTTTTTTTTTCTTTTTTTTTTTTTACTGTAAAAACAATCGGAACTTATTCTGTGAATTTCGAACGTAATGAAATTAATTTTTGTTGTCCAGATGTCTTTCTGCTTTGAATACGTATTTTTACATAAATAAAAAATATTTGAAATCTTCGTAGTATTTTGCTTCAATTTACCTTTTAGAGGATTTAAATCCATCGTTTATAGTTTCAGAGATCGTCTCGATAATTCAACTATAATTTTTTCACGCCGTAATAATTAATATAATTATAAATATAATCAGTGTTATATTTTATATTTTCGACAGTCCAAATTCTATTTGAAACAGTTTTCAAACGAATAAAAGATGTAAAAGCTTGCCGGTATCATCTTTTTATTTTCCATTTTTCATTTTTCTATCCCTGTCGTTGCCAATAATTTTGTGACTCGCGGTAATTCTCCGCTTCTCGCCAGCAAGGAGAAAACAATTTTCCAATTTGAAGGGAAATTGAAACTGAACACCGGCCTCAGTTCGCAAATTAAAAACGCAAGTGAGAGAACGCGCTCACAGTACAGCTATCTCGATGTAGATAAATTATTGTTGATCCTGACACGTTGATCTGCTCACGGGCACACATCGATCGTAGTCTCTGATTACAATTCGATCTCGCCAGGCATCGAGACTTTTTAAAAAGTACGTTAAATTCGATAGCGTGCGAGCCACACGATTAGTTTTCACTGCAGTGACTGAGATTTAAAGTCGTTCGAGATTTCTCTGATTCTGATATGCGCTTAAATTAACGATGCATACGATACATGCGATACGAGAAAGCATTATCACATTATCAGGGACTCGGTCGTTAGGAAGAAACAACCCATAGAAACAAAGTTAAAATGAAAGTTCGGATAAAGTGACGGAAATTAAAATAAACGCAATAAGAGACTGAAAATATGTTTTCTGTTGTGGATGAAGTTATTTGTAGACTACGGTTGTCTATGCACCGATGAAAAACTGAAATTGTTGTAATTAGACTTATAAAAATTATATACGTGATATTAAACTCGTCGTTTATCCATTTGTCATGCAAGAAATGGTTTCATGAATAATACCATTTTAATCATGAACGTACAAAGTTGCGATACGATTTAAAATTACGATGATTTGTTCATGTCTTTCAAAGATTAAAACCTGTTCTCGAGATAAATGTCTCGGGGATATATTCACTTAACCTCAGGGTTAAGGTGCGATGCTTACAATAAAACCTTAATCGAGGCTGGTTCGTTTTAGACAGTTACAGGCATATCGCAGTTCAATTTGTTCCACTACTAGCAAACTGAACTATAAATCTTCTTTCGATAGGTCATTACTTAATTAATCGTAAATCATAACGTCGTTTTAAGTCCTTAAAATCCTATGATGGATTTTGCTATATATATCTAGGTATTCTTGTTGATTTCTTATGTTCTAATTAATATTATTACCCTTTTTTAATTATATATATTATTTCTCTTTAATTGTAAAAAAAAAATATACAAAAATGTTCCAAGGAAATATTTTTATATCGTTTTATCGATTCATTCAAAATCACACACACATATATATATATATATATATATATATATATATATATATATATATAATTTGAGTTTATATACGTAGCTTGAAATATCTTGTATACAATACTAGGCCTGTATGTATCTATTCTTGAAATTTTTGTTTTTATAAGTCTGCTTTTTGAGCAGTGAGGACATAATGCTCGGATAATTACAACTTGTACTATTAAGAAAGTGAGAAAGTGTTCAAGGCAGTATTTCAGATGCTATTTTACAGTATTAATACTTCTCGCTAATGACCGCAATAATCATCAGTGACGATTAACACAAAAATAAGCAAGGAGAAAATTCCTACCTAATTTGCTCCGCTCTAACACCTAATTTTTTTTTTCATATGACAGCTCTTCAGTTCAGATATCCTCTTTTCATCTCTTAATGTCCAAACCAGAATTTATATCTACCGTATCTTTTTAATTTTAACAAAATACCTTCCAATTAACGTGTACGTAATATCTGATTTTATTATTCTATCTATAGAAGTAAAGCATCTTTCTCAATGTTCATAATTCATCTGCAAAACGCACTATACGCATACTCATTTAATCGTTCGATAATGTTATCAAAGAGCAATGAAATGGTTTCACGTGAATTCCCAAGAAAGAAAAATTTCACCCTACCTAGCGTTACAGATCGCGAACGGTAGGAAAACAACGATACACATAACTAAGCCGGGAATGTTCTCAAACGTTCAAAGGGGATTTGGGAAAGATACCTTCACAGATACCTACTCGATGAGGATTAGGAAGTGATTTGCAGGCGATTCCCGATAGCGACGGAAACACGAAAGCCGGAATTTATCGTGATCGCAGAGAGTTCTCGTAGTCATGAAGTTTCGAGGGGTGTTATCTCGCGCGTGCACCACCTATGCACGAACTATCAGTTTTCATGAACATGTTTATGACGCAAATAAGCGTCCTACCCCCTCTGAACCCTTCAGTGTTCCAATCGAAACATATGTTTCGTGATGCTCATTAACCTCGTTCCGATTTGGCCGCGCTTAAATCTGTAAACGGAGCATTTAAAGTTACCATCGGCAACGCTGGTGAAACGTATTTTCTGTATCGAACGCATTAACTTTCGAATTGATTCTCACCGATAATGCTTATCACGGAGTTATAAAATTAGGAGCTCGTTTGTTGACGTGAAATAATTTTGAATTGAAACTCTTAAAGTAACCACTGTTCACAAGGACGAGTATCATATACCTAGAAACGTAGCCATTTTATGAAAGGTACTTTGTAATGATTATACACACAGTCACAAAGTTAGTTAATACGTTTAATATGCGTTATGATCGCAGTCAAGTTATAGAAAGTCTGGGTCAAATCAAAATTCCTCCGAATGAAAGTTTCCTTTCTTTTAATTCACATACCGTATTCAAGATTGAAACAGTTTCGATACCAAAAGTCGATAATGGAAGCTTTTATGAACGTTGATTCAAAGGCCATTGAGTAGGATCCTCTTGTACAAAAATTGATTAATTAATTAATAGTACTAGTAAATTGAAAAAGTACAAGTTATAGATTATAGGATTCTATTTTATGAGTCACATTAGTAAGTTGCTTACGTGTGTATTTAAATACGTGTAAATGTAAATACACGTGTTTATTCCATTGTTCCTGTGAGTTTTTGCAAATTTCCACGTACTGCTTGCATTCGTATGTTTCTAAAAATTCTTCACATTATGTATGTCTTACGATACGATACATGTAGGCAATTAATTTATTCAACGATTTATCATTTGATTATTTAATATATTTCAAGAATGGAAGAATTTTAGGAACTATGTGCAATACATAAAAGCTGTGAATTTGAAGAATGCGAGTAGACAGTGAAGCTCCTGGGTGGTAGTGGCACGTGCACGTGCAGGAACGCATATCTATACGAGGCTGAGTCTTTTTACAGGAAAGTACTGTATGATGAATGAGAATTTTAGAAAGAGGAGCAGCGCCTTTATAGAACGTAAACGAGTGAAGTGCCTATCCAGTAAATTTAGCAAGTACGAATTTCACTAGGCGTAGAGTCTTACGCTTGAGTTCATTGTATCGCTAATATCTATTTAACACGTACTAAATTAAAGATGTTTCTTAATTGTTCCAAATTAAATACCTTTAAAAAACTCGAAATACTCCAAATTTAATACCTTTGGGACTTTTTCGAGCTTTCGACAACTTGTTCAGTCGTGAAAGATTAAATGATTTCGAGATCGTAAAAGATGCAACAAGCTTTCGTTCTGACGAAGAATTCGAAGACTTTTACAAAAGAGGCGTGACACAATATCCATATCGATGTATATCGTAAATGGAATTTCTTCAAAGTACGATGATTAATCGTTACATAAAAAGAGCAAGTGATAAGAAAGTAGTAAAGCTATACGGTTAGGTACATATTTCGAAATAACAGTCGTCAAGGAACGAAAAATAATTTGTATAGAGATACAGGTGGATACAGAAGTACCGAAGAAGCACAACAAACGTGTAAATAATGGCGAATTTGTATTATCACTGACAATGAAACTAAGGGTCATATCACTGTATCATCACTGCACAATATCTTGCCTTTACAATGACTTGGCGCAGACTGACAGAGATTAATGGAAACTAATAATTCTCTACTCCATGTTTATAAAGACAAACACGAATAGTAGTACTAGGTCGTAACAAGATTTATCGATCGATCTGAATAAATTAGAAATTGAGTGGCAGTCGCGTGATTTTTAAAATCAATTACGAGGAAAGATCCGATAGGACGCATATAGATATTTTATACAGTCGGAATCTCGAAGGAGTTAATAAATAAAAATCTTGTATTCCGAGAGAAATTTCAAACACAAGCAACGCAGATAAAACACCTGAAATCCTCATAACCGTATTTCTCGGTATGCCGGCATAAATATTTTATGGGAGAAAATCTGATTTGTCGAAGATTCTCCAAAGCAATCTGACCCTAAAACACCATGAATATTAACCAATTCGCATGATATTGCGAGATGAGAGAATTACGGTCGTCATCGACCTATAAAACATATTAATTTCGCAAGCGTTTAGAGTGGAATAAGCGAAGAGGTCGGCTCGCCCCGGATCTTATATAACGCGGCAATTTTCAAGAATTTCAACACCTCGCGTTCGGCGTTAGTTCCTTTACTAATAAAAACCTGTCTCGAAAATGATTTAGTCGGAACACGGCTCTCGAAGACGTTCTCGCGGCAACGGTATATTACCAGCTTTATTAAAAACCAACGAGAACACCGTTCAAATTCCATATATACAAGCTGTCGTTCAGCCGGCGCGAATTCGCGTCACCTTGTCGATCCTTCGAAGATATTGCATGCCCTGTACTGCGGCGATTACGACGATGGCGGCTCATTAGCCCCGCCGCCACTAAATCATAATGATCTCAACGCGTAGTGCGTGGTGGAGAACGCGCGTGGAAGAGGCGAGAAGAAGACCCGGTCCGACCGAACGGACCGTAGGAAACCGAGAGAGAAAAGCAAAGATGGACGTAGCGCCAGCCGAGACGAGGACGGATTGACGAGCGAGACAGAAACGTGAAACGCGAGCGTGCCCGAAGTCGACCGAGTAGCCGCGAAGGCAGCCGAACCGGCTTGCGGTGGTCCTTCACGCTATTCAATGGTTTCAGTACCGAGCCGCCACGGGTCAGGACTCGACGTGGTTCTATCACGTGGGGCATTTCTTGTAAACTCGTATTCGAGTACGATCACAGTGGCATTGTGTGATCTATGAATTAAAATCGTGCCGAGACAACGTGATCTCGGCTTCTGCGTGCCGTCACGTTTCTCATCTGTCTCGCTCGATCGATGACCCGTCCGACAAGACCGATGGCGAAGACAGACTGACACGAAGCATCTTGTCTTTTCCTTTTAAAAATGTAAATGATCGATCATAGTGAATATGTTGGACAATGTGATGGTATTGTGTACGGAAGACAATTTGCCGACGGTGCCTGACTTCCTGCAACAATCGTTAAGAAGACTTACACACGTGTTTACGCTGCGGTAAATGCGAAATACAGTTAGTCTGGAAATTCATTTAGATCTGATTCACTGTACGAGACAAAAGAGAAAGTGGAGAGAAGAAAATCAAATAAAATAAAATTAGAAACGAAGTTTCGTGTTTGGAGGAATAATTTGCGGAGAGTCGGGTTCATAAATCTGATCGCGATACTCGTGGTCGCCGGGTGACCGAGTAATTAACTTAGTAACGTTCGCGGACTCAATTTCGTTGACTGATTAATATCGATACGCAGGGATTTAATTACGAGGACCGCACGAATCCCGGGTGGATGCCTCTGCTGTGCGAATGTCCTTCCGTGTACGCGCCCCTCGAGTAGCGACGCGAGTAACGAGCCGTGAGATAGGGGCAAACCGACGAGTTCATTCGGAGCTAGTGGTGCAGTAAACTAGACTCGTGTCCGGAGCGTTACTTGCGGTTCAGTGCGACCCGTTTCGAAGTCGACCAATTCTCGCGAAACTGGCAATTCGAACTTTGAATTTTGAACGAACTCGTGATCGTCGTTCTGCACTTTTGCTGCTTTCTCTTCGCAATAACATTGCGTATTCGATACGAGAAATATCCAGAAGCTCGACGTAGTTCCACCCACGTTACGATTCGAGGACAAGACAGTCTATCGAAGTCTATCGGACGTGGATGGTTTTGTGCAAGCACGGTACGATTTCTCAGGGACGTTAGAAGGAGTCAAACGCGTCCCTTCAGTCTCATACTTGACGTGCTTCGCTACAGATCACACTGCCGCCTTTTCCACGATTTTTACGCACAGTGCGTAATACTACTGCCGAATTTCAATTTCCTCGAATTCACGATTGAATTTATACATCAAGCTGGACGATCGAAGATCTAACGTCAATAGCGTGTACACATACATCGATCTTGAACTTAGACCGTAATTCGACAAACTCGAAGCGATACTCGCGTCTCTCGGAAGTGCGTACAAGTTTCGAATCTTGCGGAGATTTTATTACTCAGCCCGACGTCGCATTAATATTTAACATGGTTCACGTTTTACGGTGAATACATCGAAGGACACAAAGTTTCACCTAACGCTTCTAACTGCCATCGAAATCCGACCGCACACATTTTCTAACGAATTTTCTCAAGAAGAATCTGCCAACTCTGCGACGCAGCTATCCCAGCCTGATATCCAACGAACTTAGTACCAGTTAGAAAGTTGCTGGAAACTTCTTGGCTAACAATCGCGCGAGAAACCATCACAACGTTCGAACACCTCTCGTTCAGTTACTATCTTACAAGTGGATTAATTGAGACTCCCTTGGAAGGTGATCTCGCCACCGTAATTGGAACGAGTACTCGAAGGGAAGGTTACAAGATCAATTGGTTCGTCGAGTCGTTGGAAGAAAGACTCGGGGAAGAAAAGACTCTCGGGGATAGCAGAGGGAAGCTTTGGTTCGTAGTGTGTTGTACGTCGATTAAATGGTCGACGACGAAATCATTGATCACAGTTGAAATCTCCGATCGAGTGACAAAAGTGGTGATCGTCGAGGGTGTAGCGAGGAGTCGAGGAGGACAGAAAGGCGTCGAGAGGATGTCGACGACGGCGGCGCAATGCAGCAGTGGCGGCAACATCGGCAACAAGAAGGAGAACACCGACTGCACCGGTCGCGGCAGCAGCAACAGCAGCTGCAATTAGTGCCGGTTCACGACGATCGTGAGACTAGGTAACCGCTGAAAAGGCGGCGAGCGCGGGGGCGGCTAGGTCGGTCGGGGTGTTGGTTCGACGGTGTGTGTGCCAAGAGTGCGCGAAAAGGAGACAAAATGTGGTGGTGGAGGTGCCGGTGGAGTGTCGCGACTACGACCACGGTGTTCGTGTTGGGGATTGCCACGGTGTGCTCGCAGCTAGAGATATCTGATCTGGATAAGCCAAGTAAGTTGTACACAGTTATTATTATTTATATCTGATGCCACCACGCTGGAAGATAATCAACGCCTTTGTCTCCGTTACTCGAAATTTTTTGGCAACTTTTGACCAAGTACGAAGCCAAATACGAGGACAAAAAAGTCTCGTGTTTAGCTCGTCATGGTTCAAGTATCGAAATAATAGGCAAAGTTTCAGGCAACGTTATTGAAGCAAGTTATCGTTTTGTCAAGTTACAAAACGTGTATTATAGAAGCCCGTTGCACAGGACGAAGGTCGAAAACGAATTTTTAACATTCGAAAAATATAGTTTATCATAGCTGGATAGAATACTTCAATTTCTTCTTTCATAAACTCGTAGAATCTAGTAACGAAGAAAATATCGAACGAATTCTCGAAATTCCTTTTCATAAATAGGATATGAATTTTATAGAATTGTACGATACAAGTTCACTACAAAGGAATTACGAGTGAAACGTTACGTTCATACAACTTTGGTCTTCAATGGGTAAACTCATTGAGTATTCGTATAAGGAATACGTACTTAGCTTGTTGCATTCTACGTTGAATGAAGGGACATCTTATAGGAATTACCATTAAGCGAAGCAAAAAGAAATACATAGAGGCAACGATTCGATTGTTACACCAACTGTGCAGTTGGAAACCAAATTACAAAAGAAACAGACGAAGGAAAAGATACGTATTATCCGGTCTGTGGTATAAGTTAAGCACCTTGCTTTCGAATTACGTCGTATGAGAATCAATTAATTACGTTTGTAAGAGAAATTTGAAAGATCAAAGGGCAACGGGAGAAATTAAAGTATACGTGCGTATACACGGCACACGTATAGCTATTCAAAGTGAAGTCATGTTATAAAAAAGATGAACATCCGTTCACTTTTGTTTTTGTTTCGACATTTCAGTGAGCAGACATTTTACGCTTTAGCTTTCACGCTTGAGAAATTGTATTACTCTGCAGATTTTATTTCGATCATGTATATGTATGTACACGTATTTCGTTGTATTTTTAATGATCGATAAGTTTAACAGAGTATGGCCATCGAAATACCGAAATTAAAAAAGTATAAACTAGACAGTTGTTTTTGGACTTATCGAAGAAAATATGCTTGAAATATTTTGTTCCTGCGATGTTGGTCTCAATTTTAAGTTTTTTTTTATGTCGGACTAACGATTCTCAAGCTTTTCCGTTGCCGCGTAACCTCAAGACTTAGCTCAAGACTTGAATCCGCAATGTGGCAAATATGTATATTTAAAACACTCAACAACTGGTCATCGGCAACCTTCAAATTTGAAGAGAAGAATTATTATAAGTAAATAAATATGCGTATAAAAAGTATTTTTTATTCGAATAATAAATTATAATACCTTGGATCTCGCGGTCTTCCGGAGGCCTGCGGGCCATCGGCTAGGAACCATCGTCTTAAGTCAATCTCTTTGCGGAAAAGTTTTCTTGGCAACGATATTTATAGTATCTGTCTTTCTCCACGAGATAATTTATCGCTTGATTTTCAAATTCACCAATTTCGTTTCTATCGTTTCTAAATTTTTCGAAAATTAATATTTCGTGTGTAATTTGTATAACTCGCATAAAAGTTAAAAAGTGAGATCTTCTAAAATGTTAAAGCTAACATTGTTGTATAGTTGGAACAAAATATTTTTATAAGCTGAATATATCATCAAAATAATTAGAGTAGATATTACGATTTAATATTCCGTTTTAATAATATTCTATTAGAATATCAGTTATTATAAACTTCCCTTCACTGATAAATTCTGATATCCCTGCGGAATTATACTTACGTCAAAGTTACTGTACGAAATCTTAATTCAGAAGTCAATATTGATTATCGAGTTATGTCAGGCATCGAAAGGAGCATAATTTATGTAGTTAATGCAAGCCACCGTCTGTGGAGCTTGAAAGTTTCCTCAACAGTTGGTATTTTAGGAACATCGACGTTAATTATGCTATGAAATTCCTTCTTTTAAATGAAACGTAATGGAAAACAATGAAGATACATTTTCTTAACGTTCAACCTTGTTTGCATCGAAAAAGCAATAACTGCATCCGCAAAATTTTTCCTACCGTTCTTTTTTCTACATAGCTACACATACTTGCAGTGTATCGAATATTGTATTTCGATAAGCTTGCAACTATTCTACAACTACAACGCCAAATACTTTTACTGTTCGTATATCTCGTTAAAATTTTAATTGCAAGTTCGTATATCGGCTTGTCTGGAAAGTTATATAAGCGATATCTCAAATACTTCGAAACAAACGAAAATTCACGTATCTTTCAGACAAGTTTTATCGTATTTGGTTAATTTTTATGGAAATTGTAATATTTCGAAGACGAAGGAAATCGAATACATTGTGTTCTTTCAAAAAGGAAAAGGACTCACTGAAACGACGATATATAAAATGCGCGATGTTTCAAGAAGTCTTTTCCTCTTTCTAAAGACGAGAACTTTGGCCATAAGTTGAAAGACGCCCTTTAAAAAGCTACCTTCCATCGATCAAAGCATTAATTGCAAATAATTCAGAATATATCGTACAAGAAATAACAGAAAAATTGTAAAAGAAGAAGACGTCTTATTTGTTTGCAATATACGTAGCTCCTCGTTTATCTAAAAATCGATCCTTCCAAACAATTCAATAAATATATAATTATTACTTCCTCGTAATTATTTAGAATAAATGTTTCCATTTTTAAGAGGAAAAATTCCTGATTTAAATCGATTTCTTTCCATCAGAATCGCGATATTATTGCTTTCAAGGGACCATCAGGGTACAAGCTCTGCCTTTGTAATATTTACTCAGCGAAAACGAAAAATCACACGTAGAATTTTAACATAAACGTTCAGCCATGTAAAAGCAAGATTCATCGCGTTGCAAAACGATATTGCGTGCCATTGAGAAACATTTATAGTATCTATTTTCCATTGAAATAAATTTCTCATTGCGTGTTCTGCGTGAGAGTAAAAAATAGCCAAGCTGTTCTTTGATTGATTTAATCTCCATTCTCTATGGATAATGACAAGTCGAGGATAGATATAAATGCACTTTATGCAATCCGTGTGTACGAATATGCGTAAATTCCACGTCGAAGTCTCCAAGATGACGAAGACTAAGAAAACGTTTCTCAGAAATTGCTGACAGGTTCGCGGTCGCGTTTCTCTCATAGGGAAATTATTCGTGACCGAAGCGAAGGCAACAAAATAAATTTTCTACTGGATGAAACGCTGCGAGATGGTAAATGTCAGAACCCTTAACTGATCGCGTTCAACTTGGATTTTACCACCTATCGCGAACGTCGATCGAACATTTAATGGCAACACGTCTCTATCCGGCACGGTTTTAAGTTGATAAAGAAGCTAAAAATTACATTCGAAACGCGACCAGCTTTTAATAGTGTTCTTATCTAGCGCAATTGCTAAAGCTACTAGCTAACCGATTTCTCAATACCGAATGTAATTTAAAGCGTTAATATCGCAGTGAATAGTTTCATTTCGAATGTTTTATTCGTAGAAGGACGCAACGTCGGATAAAAATTTCCAATAAAGCTGGATATTTGGTCGTTTCCCGTACGTAATGGAGTAGGCCCTCCTTTGTCACGGAAAATTAATATTAAAGCCTACAATCCGTACGTAGATGTAATAAAAATGTAGAACGAAAGCCGCGTTATCGATTTGAGTGGACAGTGTGGAACAAGCTAAGTCGAAGGAACGGAATGACAGTTAAACTAGTTTAATTAAACCGCTGCTCTAAGCCCCTTCTGAATTTATCGTCAAATGACAAAGGAAAAGAAATTCCCGGTCCACTGAGAGAAAAGGAGAGGCAGAAAAAAATTGGAATTTCAATAGCGAAGTTCAGCTTTCTGGGCTGTAAGACGGAAAATAATGTGGCACCGACTTCGCAACTTCCCAAACTTCCTTGTAAAAGTTCTCTATTTATTAAAACGGCCCTTTCCTTCGCGAACCCTTTAATCATTGCGTTCTCCCTCTCCTCTTCGTTCTTTCTTTTCCATTGTTACTTTTATGATTTAATTATTCGTTGCAAGCGGCTATCGTTGAATGACAATTGTTACAATGAAATATCTAGTATTAGCATCGATACGAAGCTATAATTGGTTGGATAAAAGGATTTTTTAATAGGATTCCAGCTATGTAATATAGTAAGATAGATTTCATATTTCAGATGTTATTACGCTTCACGCACTTAATAATATTCATTTCCTATAAAAAATCAAACGCAAGTATTCTTTGTATCTAATACTCGACATGCAGAGAATCTTTGTAATAAGGAAATATTTGTGTTCTTGAGTCGTTCGTTCTGAATTCTTCGTTATATGGCTACAGCGTTAAACGATTAGGGAGAATTCGTTTTTCGATAGAATCTCGGGGAGCATCGGACAAACTCTGTGAATTGTGGAAAGAAAAAATACAATTTTAACTCGGTATAGGGAAACAAACGTTGCTCCAAGCGAATTAATATACTACAATACAAGCTTCGTAGTGAATTCGAAAGTGGTTAATTGCGATTGCAATTGCCGATCGCGTTGCAGTTACAAAACTGTGCTATGAGCGTGTGTGATCGAACGTTATCCCCGTGGTTCAGCCGGGTTTGTTGAACATTTGTTTCAACAGGTGCTGGCAAGGATGAAAAACAGAACGCGTGGTAACTTTTTCGTTCGTATGTCGTGTTAATTAATAGTTTTTACACCGGTTTACGTACAGAAGGACGTCAGCGATATCCAATATGGTTTTGCAAAACATCGAATAATTCGTTTTGATTCGTATTGAGAAAAATAACGAACAGATACGGTGATCGTCGTCGATTCGAAGATTCACAGTGTCCATACTCTGATTCAGATTTGCTAGTTTGTACACATTGAACTTGATCTCGTCGCTTTACGACTCATTTGATATTCGAGTAGCGATATTCGGGAATCGTAGAAAGCGAAGGCTAGAAATTTTACAGGTTTTCGCGGCGAACAGACACGGTACCGTTAGAAGACATCCCAGTTCTGTGATATTGTGGCGTTGTGATTAATTTCTCAATAAATTTCGATTAATTTTGTGGTCATTCAACAAGTAAGCCAAGCAAGCAGTTTACGGCTGGAAATAACTAGTCTTAGATTTATGAGTCTTGTAAAGATCGAGCCGATGATACGCAGTGTAATTCGGAATAGAGCGGAACGATTTAGCGATATGTGGCTGGTTTCCCGTAACGTAAACAAACGTTTTTAGAAAATATATGCCTGAAAATTTGCACGAATCGTTTATTTGCTTGATAATGATGTTATACCCTATCTAATCTTAATAATAAAGTACAGTTACGTTAATATTCGGACATAACATCATTTCTGTATGTATTTGTTGCATAGTATCAGAGGATACGAGGAAATTTAAATGTCATGTTTAATTTTATTCTACAAAAATATCAATAATAAAATTAACATGGGTAATGAAGTCTTCCTTTATCGTATCATCGGCGTTCTCTTCTATGCTTAAAATTACTATTAAGTATGTATCGTGCTGTTTCAATTTATGTCATAGTAAAGTGAATCTGTATAAACGTACGAATAGCTATTCACCGTCATATTCATCTGCTATCTCTGGTTTATTACCTCTGCTACAAAATATTGTCTGATCTCTCTTTCATATGACGTCGTAATTGTTTTTTAATTTTTACGCCATCCATAACTCGTAAAAAGCTGATACATTGAGACCATACGAAGGAAAGGTCGTAGATGGCTGACAATCACTGGTTGAAGTTCCTTTGCTCGTTCGAGGAGGAAAAGTCGCTCTTCGATCCATTTCCATTAACGCTCATTTCACATCGACCGAGTTTCGCCGCATGATATTTGCCTGCGATTTTCAAAGACGTGCCCCTTTTTTATCCGCAAGCTTTTACACGACTGCCGCGTGGTAAAACACACAGAAATCTCCGTGCAGGACGCTGTATCGTGGAAAACCGCGGCGCAGCCACCTGAACGCCTCCATTGAAGACCATCTAACGTCGAAAACCACCGAGGGAAAACGTATCTGTGGTTCCTTTACCGCTGACTAACGGTTTGAACGGTCTAAATAGAGGATTAAAAGCGCAGATGGTTTTGCTTCTCCTTTCGCGAAATGCGCTACATCTGTTTCTTTTTTCCTTTATATGCGTTCGTACGTACGTACGTAACGCGATCGAACAGTAAAAAGTGCGAGTAGCACTTTGATGAGCGCGATATTAAAACTCGAAGGATTTCATATATGGCATTCCATCTTTATTTCCAGTGCTAGAGTCGGATAGAATGTATCGTTATCAGAAAACCTTTATTTCGAACATAGATATACAGACAGTCACGAAAATCTGTATATACAGCTAACGAATTTTACGTATTTGACTTAGCAGAAAAAGTAAGAACGCATTTTGTCAGCGAATTATTTAGGCTTAGGTATCCATACAATTATTATTAATTTCATTTCGTGGAGGAAATAAAAAACTTGGAACATTTATCTGATAAAAATCTTTCGCTTCGTATCTACCAGCCTCATATTCGATATAAAAATGACACGTTTTTTAATAAAACTCAGCACGATACGTAATTCAATTTAGAAAACAGCATGAACTCCACGTAGGTGCAGATAATTAATACCTGTTTTCGGTCACACCCATACAATCTATAGAAATCTGTTTCACTACTTACATGCGCTATTTATCAGAAGGAGTCAGTCATGGCTTTCAAACGTATTAACGCGGCACGACCTCCGGCCGGGTGATAAATTCCGTTCCAACACGTTCGCAAGGATAAGAGCGGCGCATTCTGTGCGTCCTGGTGACTGGTCGAAGAGTCGATGACACTCGAAAACGGCAATTGCAGCATCGCGCGGCCGAACGCTCATGGTAATTAATTTTTTGCGTGCGACTCTCGTGAGCGAAGGAACCGCGGAATGACCACGAAATCGGTCTAATGGCTGGTCATTTGTCATTTTATGAACGGCGGATGGCGGAAGCCTTTTGCACATCCTCGACGAAAGACAAACGATAATTTGCACTCCGTCCACCTTCGTAAGTACACACTTTCCGACCTGTACGACTTAATGAAAACACGAGTAACGTTGCTCACGAACTTCGTACCCGATAAATGACGCAGCCTTTTTCGTCTACTTCCGTAACACGCACTGCATCTGACATTTTTATCTGAAATCTGACGATGGTAGATTTGAGAGGTTGAGTTTAAACGTCGTTGTCGATCGAGGTGGATTGAGAACCAAGTGGACATTTGAGGTTTGTTTAGGTTTCTGCCGTTGGATTATGATAGGTCTGATGGAACGTGGTCTGGGATATTTGGAAACTTTTGAAAATGTCTCTTGGTAGTCACTTTAGATCGTACAAGTGGTTACGCGAGTTTTTCTTTTCTTTTTTTTTTTATGCATGTTATTGATTTTAATAAGTTATGGGAACGATAAGAAAAAGATGGAAGTTGTTAGCTTTAACAAATCAGGGTAACGATTATGCGTATGCATGTTCCTCGGTGTTATGCTACTTGAATGCACGTAAGTTGTAAGATTTAAGACACGAATTTTGTTTGACTTTCAGTTTTCTTACCTGTCTCTAAAAGGCCTATAGATTGATTTTACCTAACGCATTCTCCGCAACTGGATTTACAAGTTTATCGTAATTGCAATCCTAGTGTAATTATTTTCTACAGATCGTTAACATCGTAGATATACTCAATAAACACGACAATCTTAAGAGTCTAACTAGCTGACACCTTCTATCGCAATAGCTAGGCAACAACGCGATAACTTCAGCGATACAGAAAGCACAGATTAGTACTATTTATACGGTCTTTACACGCTAGTTGCACTCGACGTATACGTTTCCGTCCAATGATATCTGCTAATAGAAACACACGTGAAACACACACGAAGCAATAGTTGAAAAAAAGAAAGGCGAATCGCTCGTGTTGTTGGTCACGTCGCGCGTCCTACACGTGAGTTAGGAAATACACGACGGAGAATTTTTCCGAGGAATTTTTATCCTCTTTTTTTTCTCTGTTCGTCGTTCGAACCCAAGTTGGCTTTAACAGCCGCGATTAAACGTCGCAGCATCTCCCGGTCGATACGGAAAAACCGAAAATAAAAGCGGAATCGACGGTGTATACGCGACTTGGTCGGCACGAACCGTTTGATCTAGGTTTTTGTGAAAATAGTACGCTATTCCTGTAGTGTAAAACGCGAGTGGGCGGTCAAGTGACATGGCGTGTTCTGTTTATTGAACGGCGTTGCGTCCCATCTAAAGAGCTCTTAATTCGAATGTGCTCGTAGAAACGGGGCATACCGCTGCAACGTCTCTTGTCACGAATTACGCTTTCCTGCCCTCTCAACGGGCAAAGAACACGTTGCCCTCCGTCGCGTCGCGTGAAAGACGAAACCACGCCGCGGAATGTCGCTGCACCATTCACCAAATCTAAAAGCTGTTCTCACGTAAGATCCATGAGACTAATATTGATCGATCGTCAAATTGTATCGCAAGAAATGTCGCCTATAAAATTATTCTCCCTTTGTCCGAATTGGGCTTTTTCCATGCGAACTGCAGGACAAACCTAACGTATTTTGTTACGCGAAGAAACTTGGGGAAAAATTTCGATTTGAAAATCATTAGTACAGAGCATGAAGCGTAATCTATATCTATTTCTGATAACGATATATATGCAATATACATTGTATCTATGATTTCATTTTCTCAGCAATGTCTTTAGACTAGCGGGTCTTGCAATTATTTCTGAGATTCCATCATACCGAGTAGAAGTCTAGTTCTATACAGACCGGTTCAGAGAAAATCCACTTACTATAAATAGAGAGTGTATATACATAATTCATAGATCATAATGCAATAACGTACTAGGTTGCGTAATAAGTTTGCATCTTTTTAAGCAACGACAAATAAGAACTATCTAATCAAAGACGCACGAATCCAGCGTTATCTATCTGTTTGTGCATTCGAGTAAATAACACTCAACAATGTAGCACCGCAATTGTTTAAACCGACAGTTCTATGTCACCTGTTTTCACAATTTGCCAGACAGTTTATTCAATTAAGTCACGATGCGTGCATCAAAACGTTCGTCAAATTACAGGGATTATACGAATTACGCGTAATCGTCGTATCTCTGTGGTTCGTAACGAATGTCTGTTTCGATGGGACCCCCCTGTCGAGGATCGAGTGCGCATCTCTGTATTATTATAATTCATTATGTGCCACGCAATTATGTCGCTCGCGACCGATGTTCACGTTTCGTGTTCCGCGTATCTCACGGGTGTTCACGTGGTTGATGGTGAAAATGCGGAGTATCACACCCGCGGGTCTCGTTTCGCAAAACTGTGATGCAGGTAACAAGTGGATCCACTTCGCTGTTCCTATACCGCCTAGCTAAACCCGTAATCCAGACTATGCTGGAATTTTTCGCGAATTTTCCCTAGTGCGCCGTGAGCAGTCGAACGTTTCCCATTTGCTTAGCAATCGTGCAGATTTCATTGTGTTTCGATGCTTAAATGTTTACTAAACCCATTGCTCTTATGTTTTCACCGATATTAAGGGAAACTTCAACCTGGACTATGTTTATCGTAACTTTACGTTTGCATAATTACACACTTCCATAAATATGTACGAGTGTCGTACGAAATATGTGCGTATATCGTAAAAGTCGTTAAGAATAACTCGAGTAAACTTAAAACATAGCTACTAGTTTTCTTGATTTCAGAATCACGTTTTAAACATTTGAAACATTTTCCCTGGCAAACATTAATTTGCTTGGCAATCGTTACCCGGAGCGTTTACAAATTTCATTTTTCTCGCACCACTGTCGATATTTACTAAACATCCATAATTTGCAGAATTAATTAATCTTAGCAAGCTGATAACTTCAATTTTCGTCTTCGCCATTGCTGGTCAAAGCTACGTTAGCGGCGGTATAGGAAACGAGATTACATTAAATTTTAATTAGATCTATTTATTCGAATCTCATTAACAGATCCATGTCAAAGAGACGCGCAGTTGCTACTTTGTATTCATGAAATCCTCTTATAGCAAGCTATCAATTTCAATCGGTCACGCGTTCTAGCTATTGCTAGTGGAAGATTCGATCTTTTCTCCTCGACGAATACGACACCGAGCTGCATCCCTCCTTTTGTTATTCTCGTTTAACGGTAATTAGTTTTCGCGTCGCGAATCGATACTCCTTCACGCGTCGTTCGATTCGATTCGTTGGTTCGTTCAGCTGGAACTCCATCTTACCTATTGGAAACAGAAGTTTGGCAAAAATCTGCCTGCCGGCTGTTTCTAGCGAAGTAAGTTGGAATTATTCGGGGAAATGAAAAGTTGTCGTGCCGTTGCACGAAGGAAAACTAACCTTCCTTTCGGATTAATCAATAGCGCCAAGTTCCTCGCCGATGTACCGACCGCGACGATGAGATATTCAAAATAACTCGTTTAACAATTCATCGATTATTTATTGGTTAACCAGCGAGTAATTGATTTATGAGTTTATCAGCTGTTTTAAAAAATAAACAAACAGGGATATTCAACATCGAACATCTTGAAGGCACGAAATTTATCGTGTGTGTTGCATAAATCGAAAACTGGTTGACAAAGTATAAAGTATACAGGAATGGAAGTTACGTAATAATAAAAAACGAGTCTGTAAGTAGGTCGATATTACACGAACCTCGTTTTTATAAAATCTACGTGTACTTCCTTCTGATCCTCGTGTATTTGTATACAGAGGTGTCTACGAATACATGCCTGTTCGTAAATACTAAAACATCCTCTGGTCTCATACAGAACGCGATAATTGATTCAGATCACTAGGCAGATTACTAATCGGTTGGAATCCTGTGTTTGTGCAACATGCGAAACACATGGTGAAGACTGTAAAAACAACCTACGATGATCTTACATTTTAGTTCAGCATCTTTGACGAACTGAATTTCAATTTTTTAACGATCGATCGTATTGATCTTCTATTTCGACAGTTGCGTATTTATTCTTGAGACTTTATCGTCACGGATCGTGCATTTTGTATCACGTTCAAACGTTTCGATAGCCAGTAGGTGGATAATGCGCGCAGTACGACAGCGTCGAATTCGGAAAGTTGTCGGAAATATCCTTTCGCAATAGCCACGTATTTTAGCATATTAAAAGCGATAACCAGAACCCGTAACGTAATTCGTGCATCGCTAGCCAAACGGCAGCTGCTTTTCTCCAGGTAGCGATAGAAATTTTGCAAGTTACGCGTTAATTCGTAGAGAAACTATTATCGTAGCCTCGCTATCGGTCCTCCCGGCCATAGCCGAGTAGTCGCTAACTAGTCTGACCGGGAGTGTAGGCGAGTGGAGAAGATGCATCGGGAAATGGTTGGGAATAAGGCTGAATTGTCTTGAGTTCGAACGATTCGACGAAATGGCTGCCGGCTACTCGTAACAATATCCGAAACAGGTTGCCCGTACCTGTTCACGTAGCTTAGCTTACCGCAGATTACCGGTAATCCCTCGGGTTCGGGTAACAGTTACACGCTTTCAACGAGAGACAGGGAAGTTTGACCACGCTCTATGTCGGCCCGCGGCGAAACGAACTTCCATTCACGCTGACGACGTCGTTGAATCTCCCCGTGGTATTCGTAGGCCGCTGGGACAAGCCGGAGGACGAATTTCCCCGCGTGATACACGCGTACAGTGCGTCTAATAACTTGTTAGCTCTGGTAGCAATTTTGCTCAAGTTTTTGTACGATTTATGATTTTTGTATCGTTAATTGACGTTCTAGTTTATAACGAAATAACCGTAACTTGTTATGTATCGAGTTTAGCTATTACGAATTAAGATTCACGCCACTTAAGGTGTTCGTCGTGCGACGATATCCCTCAAGAGGAACACGCTCTGAGATTCGAAAGTCACAGTCTTCGTGCATGTAACAACGAAGCATCTTCGCGATGATACGATATGACGATGATATAATGGCAGATAGTCCGCCGCTATTTAGCCTTATCGTAATTTATGGCTGGGCCAAGGGATTAATAAGAAGCTCGACAGGTTGCTCGAGCGAACGTTACGATTCGAAGTGGCCGAACTATGAGGCGCCGATGTCGAAGATACGATTGTTTGGAATTTAGAAGAATAGAGACTCTACCAAAGCCTAAGGCTTTCTTAAAAATTCCTAACATCTAATACGCGTGTCCAAAAGTGTCTTCTTTAGGAAGAAATTTCTTGGCTGCCTTGTACTTTCTACGCACACACACTAACATAACGGGAAGTTCACGTTATAACATACAGCAGTTTGGACGACGAAGTTACCTATACTTTGTATATTACTTCATATTACTTCTGCTCGAAAACGGCGAAGCGAAGTCTACATTTCTTTTCGAAAAAAGATTCTCCTAGCCAGTTTACGTGATATTAGCCTCTTAACAACTTTGTAGGAACAGCTTTTTTTTGTAATTAGTCAAAAAGTAATTTTTACAACGGTTTGCCGCAGGAATTAAAACTTTCAACTTCGAAGACGAATATTTCCATCTCGGTAAGACTAGGCTGTGTAAAAATTCGATCGTGTATCGATAACACGTTGGTCGATTGTCAAAATTTCAATGGAATTGTATGAAATTCAGCTGTACGCTACGAATATCTGAAACGGACAAAAATTGAAGTGGTTAGGCACGAACAACAATACTCTGTTGGCAACTGCTTTTGAAGTGTCCCGATTATCCGATTAAACGTTCGCCGCTTGACGAGCAACGTACGTTTAATGGGGTTACTTCGTTTTGCTCGGCTCTCGTGTAGAATTACCCGTGGCGTGGTGTAAATGAGCGGTAGACAGGGGTGAATCGGTTGCCAACGGATTAGAGGCCGCTACGGAAGTCTCGTATTTCCAGTTAATGGCAGATAAACTAGATCGAAGTTCCTGATACATATTTTTATATGTGACCTCATGATTCCATGAACTTATGCGTGCTGTTAATCTGAAAATTTTCAAATCGTTGTATCGCGTGATGTCGACTAATTGATCAAAATCTTTACCGCTACATTTCAAGGATTTGAAGCGTAATAAACGAAATTTGACGAGTTTATTAAGTAAGTTTATCGATACATAAATCGTGCGATTTAGATAACGCTCGAACGCTTCAAGTACCAGCTATACGTTTTAATATATCTTAATTATCAAACACAGTGCAAACAGATACAGCGGATTCCAGTTTTCATACACCTTCGGTTCGAGCTAACTTGTCCCAATAAAAAATGAATTTCAACGGACAAAGTCTAAGCAACGTAAAAAGTACAGCTAAAAACGATTTATCGAAGAACGTATGTAATATTTGCTGTTGAATACATGTGCCCTTCCTTTTCCGTGTTCTTCCTTGCTTTCTTATTATTCCACCCTTTTGATTTTTTAGCTTCGTCACCCTTGAAATCGTAGATTTTAGGATACCTCTTGATGTTTACCAATTGATGTAAACCTGCATTGGGTGTTAGCCCTATTTGCATTTCATCGAGCAAAGCGATTTTATCGCTGAAGGTTAACCCTTTGCACTCCGAATATTATTTCCATTTCGTTGCCAGCAGCTCCCAACGCTTTTAAGCGTTTTGTTTGAAATTTACTTTAACTAAAAAATAAGACAATTTAAATAAATAAAGGAAGAAAGACATTCACTTAAATACCAGCTTTATTCGCACTATTGTTGTATTTTGTAATTTTTAAGTGTATGATATATCTTGAAACAATTTCCAGGATGCAATCCTGCTTTTCCTTCGCACGTTTCACAAAAAAAAAGGTGGGACTGAAAGAACGTCGAGTCACACTCGATATAGGAATGCAAAGGGTTATATCTCTCCTAAGCAGGTTGGAAAGGGAATACGAATGACAAATTCTTTGCATGCAATATATGCAATACACAATGAACATCTCAATCGTACACGTACGCTCACCTTTGTATCTTATTAGTAACGGGTCAAAACGAGCTACAGCAGAGCAAATTATTCTCCGCCCCTCGGGTAGCCTCGCTATACCGATAAACAAAAAGCTATCGCTGAAGCTGTGATGGGAAGACGCGTGTCACGCCCCTCGTGTCACTCGCGTTCTTGTGCCAGGGCTCGAGCGTGTCAACCTGATCTCGTTTTAATCATTTTAATATTATACGATTCCGACTGTCGGATCTCTTTCTCTTTCATTCACGTTGCCCTCTCCTACGTTCAAGCCATAGCTATGCTTCAGATCAGCATCGCTACTTCGTAAGTTTCGTTCTATCTGCAATCGTAAACTATACGAGCGTAAGCTGTCGCGATAAAACGGCGGTATGTTCCATATAAGCGAATTGAAATCGCATTGTATTCTAGCTTTTGTTTCCGTTCTTCGATATTTGTCCCAAATAAACGGTGGTTCTAATTAACCGGCGTCCCGCTTAAGCGGAATCCACTGTATAAAATCAAATGTTTGGATCGACATTTTGTTACCTTTTGGTTAGTATTTGTATGATTAAATGACAATTCGAAATATTTATTTTTCATCATTGTTACGACGAATGTACGGTATAGAGAGAATGGAAAGTATGTATAACGAATATATGAAAATTGTTTCATTTGAAAAGGCAGAGACCACTTGAAAACTCGAAAATATCTCCATCTAGACGAGAAGAGTTTTTGAAATATTAAATAATATATGAGATAATTGTGTAGAAACGTTGCAATGGAACGGTTTGTCAGAGGAAATCTATAAAAACGGGAGACGCGTCACCGATACAGTGTTTTACTGTTTGAAAGCGAAGATGGTTCGTTAGGCTGAAAAAGAGCCCTTTGCAAGGGTATGGTCCGGGAAAAACTCCTTGAGGCCTACTGCAAATTGAAGCGCATGGTGCCGGAGGTAACGGATTCACTGCACGTGGCCCCTTGTGGGTAGAAATAAAACGCGGTTTTTTCAGCGATGGGCCCAATTTCTCTTACAAGCTTTTTGTTACGCTTAATTGCTAAATTCAAAGATCCTAAAATATCTGATACAGGCTGAATCTCGTTACGTTCAAGTTATTTTCGAATGCTTTAGTTCTTAGTTCTTTTGTCTTTTGTTACAAGTTTCTATTTTATATTAAAGCTTTTCCGTAATAGCAAACGTTCCTTCGTCTTTTAAAAACGGCATCAAAGTTGAGAGGAAAAGATGCAAGGACTATAGCGAGATCGAAACCTTAATAGTAACGTTGTCCTTGCATTTTTTTTCGTAAAAATACATATTTCACGATGCTGAGTGAGTCACACAGCTATTCTCGATGAAATTACCATGTTCAGCGAGGAAAACGCCGTCTGACAGACTTTTCTAACGAACCATAAGCCGTATTAATCCAGGTATATGTTCGATCTGCTCATATTTCACGCGAGAGACGAAGGCGCAAAGGGGCGTTGCATGACTCTTCTAAAAAATAACGAGTGGGACGTTCGTCAACTTTGCCTTTGATAGAGAACCGTGATGACGTGCTGCGACAACGGTCGTTAACGCGACGTACCTTCGCCTCGACTCGGACCAAAGAATCCGAAACGCGACGTCCATTAATTCACCATAGAACAAAGTAGGCATTGATGCACAACGGTCAAGAATCCTCGTTAATCCGTGTCAACAGGATTAAACGGGGCGCGGATATCGTGAGACGGGAAAGAAAACTGGCCTGTAAGGGGTTGTGGAGAAAAATGCACGCGACCAGAGTAAGGGATGAAGAAATAAGGGATGGAGGGTGAAAAGATACTCGCTGGGTTTTCCTACCCTCTACCGTTTACCGTGTCATATTCTTTTTCCTCTACTCAACCATCTCTCCTCTCTCGCCCTCTTATTTCCTTTCGCCACTATCGACCTCTTTCTCCTTCTCATCCCCCTCGACCAACCCCGGCTCACCCGGGACGTTTCGACGACGTCTCCTTTAATGAAATTCCTTTATTATTTTAATAAAAGATATTCCCCCGTTAGCGATCGGTACTCGTCACCGACTCATTGTGCTTCGCCAGCCTCTGCTCCCGTTACACGCGATTCAACTGGGCGTCCGCGTCTTTGTGCCATTTCTGTGAAAACGTTCCGGCTTACGTAAGTTCGCGGCGCATATTGCACGCCGTAAACTTTGCCGACCAACACAGCTTGGTGCTACGCGGTCGTGAGATACGCGCGAAACGTTATTCCGTATCTGTGTCTATTTATCTAACAGGTATTGATGATCCATTCTCCTTTTCGCCAAGCAACGGAACGAACGCAACTACGTTCAACCGCGACTACCAAGTCCTGTAACAGGTTCGACAAAGTTCGACCAAGTAAACTCCCTATTTTCTCGTGTTATCTGACGCCGCGTGTACCACTTAGGTCGTGTCACGACGGAAAGGAGATACTAATCGCGGAATCTGGTTTCGATCGAATCGGGTGATTGATGCGAGAGAATGGACTTGTGTCGAATTCATTACGCCTTGAAGCGATTGATATAGATACAGATCTTTAATTGTTTTCTCCGGATAATATTTTACCTTCGAGACACCGAATCGATGAAATATTCTTTAATTGATACATTTGAGATAATGACATAAGTTTGGAATGATTCTTAAGCGACGCATGTACTCTTAACTAACTACGTATATTGTATAACATAATTGTGTTTATTTCGAAGAAAGTTGGTCGCGTATTTAAGTATACTTATTAAGTCTTCCTCGTAAAAATATTAGGAATGATACGTTCTGTTGCTAATAATTAGTAAAAATGGTGTTTTCAGTTAATATCAGAGCTACTAACGATTAAAGCATAATAAATATCTCGTATAGCCCAAGAAGAAAACTATGCTTTCATCCACATACATATCCTTAAAACTGCACCTTTGTGAATCTATAAAATTATGATGATGATATATTACGAATTCGTCGATTTATCCATTTTGATAATTTTGGTGTTAAAAATAATTGAGTACAGAGTACAGTACACATTTCTATAACAATGTTGTGATTTCTCTTTTGGCAAAAGTATGCGAATGTGTCTTGAAATAATTAAACCTTTGATTCGTGCGATTGAAGCTCTTTAAACCGAAAGCTACCTAGAATCTCATTAACCTTTTTTGCTGCAATATTTTCATTTGCCTGCTAGAGGATATATTTATGTTTTTACGTCAAAAGCTTCACAAATATTTCAGCAAATGAATTTTAAGCTTTTTTCTTTCTGGTGGCTTATAAACGCCGCTTTTTGTCACTGTGCAAATATTCCTATGGAGCGAAATATCACTGGGTCGACGATTTCGATAAGTTATGAAAATTATTCGACATTTCCCCGAGATTTATCGCGTTTCAGAAAAAAAAAAAACGGAACGATAGGTACACAAGATCCGTGTTCGTGTCGAGGATTTTGTTACGAATCTCCAAATTATCAACTAATTCGTTACTACGCTACGCTGTCTGTACATCAGATCAATTATTTTTCTACAAATTTATTCATTCTGACATTCGATCTCCGAAGTGTCGACATTTTTTCTCGCACGACTGTAACTCAAAACTGTATGTATCTGGTTTTATTTGGTCTGAATCACGCTGTAGCAGGAACATCTAAAGGTTTTTCAAAGCAATCAATATCAATGTAACTTGCTTATCTGTACATTTTCAAATTTAATTCCACTTCAGTACTTGGAAAATGCATCTTTATTTTATTTTTTATGCATGTTTTTTTTTAGAAAAAGTTTGCTCTTGACGCACATTATTTCATAGAGAAATGCACTTCCTCCGTAATAGCTCGTTAGTTAAGCGCGTTTTCGTGTAAAGCGGAAAAATATATGCGATATGTCTTCTGCGTTGTGCTGAATTTATCCTGCATTGTAGAATTTATTCCGTGGATAGATAAAGACGCAAGATTTTGCAATTGTTGAATTATATTACTGAATTATACCCGTTCTGGTAGAATATTCATTTTGTTCGCTTTTAGAGCAAAACGAATAATACAATATCACATAGTCATATTTTATTGATAGTAATTTTGATTCCCCTTCAAATCTAAATTTTTCTTGTAAAATCTATTTGAATAATATTTGGTATCTCTTTTCCATTTGTTTATATTAAGATTTTATTTTGCTAATTTTTTATTTTAATATCTATTCTCCAAATCGTCGTTTCTTTTTCACCCTAGAATTATCTACTTCTACTTCTACTTCTTTATCTTACACTCTGCGAGATATTATTATTACCAATACCTATAAATATATCGAAGTTTAAAGTTATTTTTTAATCCGTCCTTTCGTTTGTATTATAACCACATTTCTCGTAAAAAATATTAATTCTACGTTACCTCTGCTGGAGTTTGCATGTATACGTGTATCACAGTTTTCTTGTTCTCTCGTTTGAAGCCCGTACATCGATAAAACATAACGAAGTATATACTCTTTCAAATGCTTCATATACTATTACCATTCCTCTGTAACGAAAACAAAGTAGAACGAAATAAGTGTACGAAGTAAGTGCTTTGCCTGTTCTCTTTTACGTTATAACGGTTTCTTCTTTTTTCTTAACTTCTCTTTCACCGCTTAAGAACTTTCAAAGGATCAAAGGGACTTGAGAGAAACTTAGGATTAACAAATTATGTGTAATGCTAGAGTACCCTTTATTACTGGCACAATATCATAGAATAGAATATTCCTACAGATATTCTAAGATATTAAAGTAACGTTTCAAATATATTTGAAAATACATTTGATATATTTATATTTAGAATAAATATGAATGAAAATGTATATCTGCAAATATAATTCGATACTTTCTCAGCACAAACTGCATAGAGAGACAATTTTTTTGGTTCTTTTTTTCTCTTTCTTTCGCCAGATGCCTTTTCCTGATCATTCTCTGATTGAAGCACTTGAGCAATTTACTCTAATGCTGGCGCCTACTTGTTCGCAGGTGTCAGCTTTGTAAGCAACCAAAGGCGTTGATTATCTAACTAACTGATGAGCACAAATCAAATAAGGTACTCCTGTATGCCTTGATCACTTTTAATTCCCTTGTCACTATGCGTGAACGATGGCGCTGATTAAAGGTGTTATTCAAATCCTATTCTCCGCTACCATGCTTTCCTACGTTATCGTTACGCATGTTAATCCAATCACTCAATTCTTCTTCTTTAGCTTCAACATAAAGGCAGCTAGCTGTTGTAGTAATATTTCGTCGAATTTTTGAACATCAGCTGCTATACAGTACAGTCGAGATAAATTTTATACCAAAGGAGCGATATATATTTTTAAATAATATCCTATAAACTATTACTAAAGGTGTAAAATTATCCACCTTGTAAAATTATTTCTTCGAGAGTTATCGCAATTTTAATCGTCGATTTCTTTTAAAATATAAAAAAAAATAAATCCTTTTTTCAGCGACAAGAAAAACAGATACGATTTCTAAACATTTTCTAATGTCACTTCATTAAAACAAAATTAGTTAAAAATATTATCTTACAGATAATAGGATAACTGTTTGAAACAAAAACTGTAAATTGTAAACGTTAAACGAGAAACAATGCAAACTGTATCTCTAATCTATTTAATGTTATTTCAGTCGAAATGCAAATGAGTAAAGGAAAAGTATCGCATACCAAAAGCAATATATAGATAGGGGGATGAAATTAAAAAACTTTCGACTTAACACGTATTTCCATAGCGTGTGAATTTTTAACTAGAATTTCTGTAAAAAAAGGGGGGAGGGAACGAACGAGCAATTTTTCTTTTCTGTTGAAAAAATAAATTAAACATAAAAACCAATGAAGTTGGTACAAATTCACGCATAATTAAATCTCGCAACGTAGCTTTTTCAATTCGTTTACACTTTCATTAAAGAACTAAAATTACAAAAATACAGTCTGTTGGGCGTGTTAAGCAACGGCAAGAGCGCATTACTAGGAAAATGTTCTTCCTACCGCGGCATTAATTATTTAGAATCTGTCACGGGTCCATTAGCGTGGAAAGTTGGAAAACGCGAATTGCAAACTTTTCTAACGGTTCTCGGCAATCGCAGTGATACGTCGTCTCCTTTCATTTACACCTTGCAATCTTATCGTTAAAAAGGATTATACGTGTAACGTGGTTCTGCGTGTTTCCAGTATTGGATTTCCAGTTTAAAGGATCATTACACTAGCTTAATTAGTCCGTTTACGCCGCTGGATCATTATTACATCACGAACATAACATCGTATCTCGTAAGCTTGGCAAGTGAATATAGCCATAAATTTCCGCGCGGTATTAATTAATGACACGTATTTAATGCCATAAATTATTGCCCGGTCAGTTCGTTTCATACTGGATCATTTACAAAAGCACGCGATTCGTCATACTCTTGGTAATGATCTTATGAATATACATATGTACGTGGTTGCGTGATAAACTTGTCTGAGAAGAATAAACGAGCAATAAAGGGAAAGGGAAGAGAATCGAACCGTTTCATTAACTTCGTAACGTAACGTAAGTTTTCCCCGATTTCTCAGATTTATATAATCAAATTTATCGTAACAAGAAACATCGAAGAATAAGTAATAATAAAAAAGAAATAATAAGAAGGAAATAAGAGAGCTTGAATTTACGAAAATCAATAGCTAAGATAAACTTGCAAATGATGGACGTATTAGCTACACGCGATATACCATCTTTGTAGACTTAAAATGCGCAAAGTCTGGTTTGAGAAACCGAAACCGTTCGTGCACCAGCCTAACATCTACCGCTGTACGCTGTACAAAACGCTGTACAAAAATGGTGTAAAAGAAGAGTAGCGCAAAAAACGCGTCAAAGAGTTCGATAGCAAAAGAGAAAGTATTGAAACACGGTTCTCCCGATTCGTACATTTTCGATACGTAATTCTTTCAGAAGCACACGCACCTTAATTACAATGGAACACGTGTATCGGGCGCGAGACCTGTAATTCTGAAACAGTGAAAAATCGGAGGCACGACTCGCTCGGCAACGTATAAACCATAATTTGCTTGTTTCACGACCAGGGACGTACAATACACCGTCCCGTTATTTTACGCGGCACCAAGCGTAAAAGGAACGAGCTCGCGCCCAGTTTATTGCAGCCAGATGAATGGTTACACGGTGGCTCTTGCGGATAGTCGGAGAAACGTTCGGAAACCGAATGTCGTTCCGTTGGATTAAGACAATGAAAATTTCTATGGCTAGACGCATCGAGAGAGAAACGAAGACAAAGAGGGTGGCGCGATCGTGCCGCGAGGATTAACGCGCCAGGCGGAGGAGAAGGCAGAGGAATATAAAGTGGAACAACAGGCGCGGTAAATGATACCTGGCACAAAAGGATTTCAGTATACCTGTCTTACGTCCAATCTGCGGTAACGTCGATAAAACGTTGGATCTCTGTTGGCTGAAAACATTCAGCAACATTGCGAACATTCCCTTGTTGAAGACAAGAACACGTAAAATCACGATGGGATCGCTTTTAAGGAACCGACTAGGCCACGATTCCCGTTTAGATTTTTATGGTGTTTTACCGGATAATCTCGGCTGAAACATCCCCTTAACCGACGAATGCCCGCATAAACTGCGTAAACACCGATAGCCCTTTTTAGATTGGATTCCGATTCTTAAGCTGGAGATCGTGCTGGTATCGAGGATTATCCTGGGCGCCGCGCCTCTCTCTACTTGAGAATCAAAGTAACGCGAGACTTTATCGGCGTTCGTAAAGAAAGAACGGATCTCGAGAAATTATCTGCGAAAGGAATTGAAAAGAAACTCGAACGGTAGCGCCTACCTTTTCGAAGATCGAGCTCTTCTTTTCGAAGTAAAATGTTCGCAGTGATCTACTTGTATCGCGAAAGAGCGTACTAAAAAATCGGATTTTCTATATCGATAGGTTTACGATTACAGACGTTTTCTTTTAGCAATAATCGATCGTCGTCTATAATCGATGTTGTTTTCTTCTATTAAAGCAATTTGAACTTGTACGTAGACATTATTTTCTAGTACTTAGGTTCTTCGTTGTAAGACAAAGTAAGTGCCCGTTACAGAAGAAATGTAGCTTAATCCACTTTTCCTCTGAAAGCTTCGTACACTATATATGTGTTATATAACCTACACGTATATTATACAAGGTACATCAACGTAAAAGATTTATATTAGATCTATATAAATATTCTCTCAAACGAAGTACAAACAATTTGTAAATCCCATCTCGCGAAATTGCTTTCTAGAAATCTTGAAACCTAATTAAAATCACCGCAGAAGACTGTTTCGTGAAAGAAAAAAAAAAAAGAAAGAAAAGATATACCGACAAGTAGCAAAGAACGAAGTTGCCCTCGTAAACGATACGAAGGTTGAACGATCTCGTGATATCACCGTAATCCTTGTCCACGTTCCCTCGAGACAGTGTCACAGTCATGTTAGTTAACGCTGTAGTCGTTGGTCAAGTATCCGCTATCCGATCCCAGAGACTCGTGGGACGGATGGCGTTACATCGTGACCAGCGGTGTGACGAATTGTACAGGCTGGATGGCACGACCCAATTTTCCAATGTCATAATCCGACGTTAGATAATCTATCCTGGTGACTCGATCGTCGAGCGGGATTGTTTTTCTGCTGGTCCACACCGGTGCGATGTGTGCTTGGCCACCGCTCCGTTTTGAAGGTTTTGCCTTTGCGTAATGCGCCAGTCGCGCTGGAACCGACTTTGATTTACCTTTCGTTGTGATTTATCTCTCCATTTCGCTTAATGAGAGGAGAGAGCCATCGGAACCTGTGGGTGAGTAGGCGTTCAGGGAATTCGGTTAGCTAACCGTTGGTGTGAACAGCTACGAAATTGGATAACTGTAAGAAAATTGTTCAGTGACGATTAAAACGTGACAGTCCAGAGATACTGCGACCACAGTACGCGAGAATACAAAAGTTTCTTTTTTCTTTTTTTATCATGGATGGAGGTTTTTTAGCTTTCTGCGTTGATATAAAATTTTAGAGTTATGAACATGTTACTGTTAGGTTTTGGGTGTAGTGTAACGGTTCATAATAGAAGGTAGTATAACGCAATATGTGCAGTGTACTATACTTTTATACAAATTAACTTTTTTATGAACGCCATTAAAGAAGTAGAATTTAGATAGAACGACACTTAATTCTTTTCGAATGAGATTGTAAAATGGCATTGAGCAAACTGGTATTATCCTTTCGAGTGTTTTAGTAGATAATTAACGCTGCTTAATTACATGTCGGTTATAGTAGAAAAGGTAGAATTTCTTATTTATGAACAACTTTTAAAATGATTTTATTTAGTTAAACAGATTTACATTCCATAAGATGAAATGCGTAATTAATTTCTGCATTTCCATTTACTTCATCAGTTATACGGCAAACATTTCGCATTTTCAATTAGCTTATTATGTTACCGTTTTAATTAAACTTATTAAACAAACTCACCCTATCAAACGTTCGTTTTATATTTTTACCAGTTACGATTTTTAGATACGAAAGAGCAAAGTCGAAAATATTTCGAACAGAAGAAAACTTGTATTGAAAAAGGCAGAAAGCTCAAGTTTAGATGTTTAATTACAATTTAATTACGCGTTTTACGAAAGTAAAGAATAAAAAGAAGAAATTAATATTTATTACGACCTGACGGGCTTTTCTGCACAATAATTTACCAACTCATAATATTTTAGTAAACTGACGAGTTACGGATTATAAATTCTACACTTTTCTTCTACAATTTTCTAACTTTATCGAATAGAACAATTAGACAACTTGTAATTCGTAAAATTTTCCTGTAAAATTTCAATCTGTGCACTTTATATCTTAGATGTTTGACATCTCTACGATTCGTAAAAATTAAATAATATTTCAATCGAAGATTACACGTAATAATTTACCCATTGATAATATATTTTTAATTTTCACTCTCTAAATTATATTACCAAATCCCAGAAGTATATGAAGTACATATATCATCCGACAAGTATCTTTTATATTTTTATCTCTTAATAAATTAAACATAATGTTGTGGGTGAATTCGTATAGTAAAAATCGGTACTTTCAGTGAAATACGAACTTATAATAGGCTGTAGTGATTTTATGTCGACGCCAAATATCCATGCACTATGTTTCTGACATACCTCTACCCGAGGGAATACGATGCAATTTTCAGTCGTAATATTACGATTTACGTAACCGCATACCGCTGCTATGAACTGTAACGTTACGGATTACGGTAGTTTCTTTTTTCGATTTCTTCTATGCACATATGTTCCTGCATACTATTCGATTCTTTCTTGGGTCGGACCCTCGTAAAAACGACGATATTTGTTCAATATTATCGATACAAGCATTATTATCGTCTAGAACGAAAGCTATGATTAAACATATTACGCGAAGAATAATTTCTACTATTAATAAGCGTTGTATTTTACCTACTGTATTTTCAACGTACATTCTTTTTAATTTAATAACAAATATTCTTTAGATCTGACTTGTGAACGAATATCACACGTAAATTAACAGAATCGATCGAATGCCGATTATTTATTTATGTATCGTTGTTATTTCTATACTCAGAGATAGGATCACGATAGTTATTATCTTGTTGACTGGATAAATCTATCACACCGTTCTGAGCCAAAGAAACCTTTATTGCACTCGCTTACAAAAACTAGGGATACAAACAAAAAAACATCTTAAGTCTATCGATTAAATCTATCGGTTGTAACTAGGATTATCTTCTAGTTACTATTTCTTATAACTAACGCATCTACATATGGATGGCGAGCACGAACTCACGTTGTCATTTTCAATATGTATATTCTAATTTAATATAATTCCAGTATCGCTTCGAAAAAAAAGGTATTTTTATTCGTTTCACTTCAGAATATTAAGAAACGACTAGGCCATTAATATTTGATAATCACAGGCATAAGCGTAGCTTAAAATTCAATACGTGTGGTTTGAACAAATTCTATGTTAGCAGAATTGTTCTCCGTTTAACTTTCGAATCGAATATACATATGAAGGCTTCACCCTGCAGAATTCCACGGTATTAAAAATCAACGGCATAAATAACAAACTATATTGCCATTCTGAAACGCGTGACTTGATATCGTTTCAAGAATTTTAAATTTACCTTTCCTCTATGTTTATTAAGCTGAAAGGAAAAACATCCTTACGAAGAATTACGTGGCTTTAAATTATCCTTTACGTAAATTTCTTACATTATAAATTTATTATTTGTCGAGGCGATGATATTTTAACCGTCGATTAGAAAATTCAAGAGAACACCAATTGTACCCACCGCTAAACTTGGTTCCATTTTAATGTCTTTACTTTACGAACCAAATATTCCAGCGTGTTCTCGTGTATAAATCCTACATTTTCAATTTGTCGGCTCTCACATTTGAATATAAAAATATTTTATATAACAACCAAATCCTAACCGATCGTTCGCGTGTTGCCTGCAAATAGACTTGCAAATTGTAAATTCATACATCAGCTACAGCTGAGAAGTATGCAGATTGACTTTGAAAATTTCATCATAGCCAGCTACGTGCTTTCATGACATAGGTACATAAACGAAAATTCCTGGTTTTAAGGTATGAATAGCCCGGCAGCGAAAAATTTTAAGGGTGATACGTGTCTGTGGTGTTTGCAGAGCTAGAATCGTAGTACCGTGTTGGTGTAATTGACACTCGTAACTAACAAGTCTGAATGTGTTTGTCCTCGTGTACATACGGGGTGAAACTTCTTTAGAGGGAACAGTGCTTGATGAAAGAAGAAATTTTAAAGCGGCAGTTCGCAGACAGAGAGAAAGAGAGTGACAAAGAGAAAAACAGCGAGAAGGAGAAAAAGCTGGAGTGAGAAAGAAAATTTTTATCTCAGACTTCCTGTAATTAGGTTTATATTAACACTAGACTAGTTAATATCAGTTAATCGTTTAATTGTTAATCAGTTCGAAGTATACAATTTAGTACGCATATTATTACATATTAGCCTAAATGCAGGGTTAAATGATAATAGCTGTTTTCAAAATTTGTACGATAAAAATTACTGAGAAAATGTTAACTTTTCTTCAAATAGAAGATAATAATCGCGAAATCTTAGAGATTTTTCAAACAATTTAATGATTAGAGAATATTAATTTTTAAGTGTTAAGTAACCATTTTTTTAAGTGTGTAAATAACCATTATAAATAATCGAATTTTGTTCCGAATTAATTTGCTTATGTTTTTATGTGATTTTATAAAACTCATGGAAACTATTTTTCGTTAGGGATCGTCAGAAAAAGAGGAAATGCAGTTCCGGTGAATGTAGACGACAAAAAACATGAACGTTAGGAATAAGTGAATAGAGAGAGAGAGAGAGAAAGAAAGAGAGAGAGAAAGGGCAAGAGCGAGTTGGAGAGTAAATTATACGTCGACGCTTATTAAAGGTTGCCGTTATTAGCTTTTTATCGGCGCCAAAGTTATCCCTCGACCGGTTCAGAGAGCGCGTTAACGAGCTACTTGCGATTACGATTGGACCTCTGCAATAGTATAAATGAACGACACCATGACAGAAAAACGAGAAATGAGTTTGCTCGATGACGTTTCGCCTCTCTTTCGTTTGTTCGTTTCCCGTCTTTTCTCGAATTCTTCTCTCTTAAAGAGCGTGCAACATTGAATCGAAGAAATTCCTTTCATTCAGCGTCGTCAATGATTATCGACGAAGTAACCATGATTTATTCAAACGGCGATAAGTCGTATAATCACATTCGTGCTGAACGCCTCGCGAGGGCGTGAATTAGCGATGATATTACTCTGGCTGAGAAAAATCCTGCTTGCAGATTGAATCGTTTTAATTGCATCGTAGAGATAGGTAGTTATTTGATCTCTGTTAATGCGTGTTAAATAGAAGAAATGTAGAAAACGTTAATTATACTTTCCAACAATCTTTACGTTAACGTTTATTAATAATTGTTTGTGTAATTATAAAAATATTAAAATATAAAATTATGTATATAAATTGTCGTCGTGGTCCTGAATGGTGTCAGCCTAATTTTGATATCGTCGGCTTTTTTGGGTTTTTAACTGTCTGATTGCGATTTTAAGGCCGTTATGAGGTACATATGTAGCATGCATGAGATCTCTAAAATCTCTGAGATTCTAAAAATTTATTAAAAACTAAGCTCGGGATATAAAATTTTGTTTTATACTCTTGATTCAGGTTTGCATAGGAAATTACTTGCTGCTTGCTTCTACCACACTATCATCCACACCCTCTATATTCTACATCATTATAGTTCCGTCGTTCGTATATGTAGCGTAGCAGTGGTTTTCTACAATAACTGTACAGCCAACGATACAGTAGCGAAAGGAGTTACGGAAATAGCATGAGAGTTAGCTTTGCGTAGATCGTCTCCTTAGTTCTTTGTTTGTTCTAAAAACATCGTAGTGTTTAGTAGAGACGATTGTCAAACTGATTCTTTTGAATTTTCCGCGGTAACAATTTTTTTTAGAAGGTTACTTGACGACACTTTGACAAATGGATTATTATTACTATACAAGTGGATTAGCGAATTAGTAAATGAGACATTAATTTTAAATTGTACGATGGATACGATGTCTATAGTTCAATAGTTATAGAAGTCAAAGAACGAGAATATTTGCGAAAAGTATGAATTTTTTAACACGATCGATCTAAAATTGTGCTCCTGTTCCGGCCTAGCTGAATAGTGGCAGATACGGCGCGTATGTGTGGATATGTTTAAGGTGTGAGATGAAGAGGGTTCTTAACTGTGGTCAGTGCGTGGTGAGAGCGGAATTTAGCGAGTACTGTGAGTGAAACGTGCATCCTGGAAGTTTTTAAAGAGAATAAGTACAGTAAATGGAGTAGAGAGCTTTAGAGCAAATATTCAGCGTTATTTAAAGAAATTTAAAGAGCGAAATTGTATTCATTTCATTAACGTCGCGTCGTGTAAAAATTCTCATCATCCGAATGTAACGCTGTTGAGATAAATAGCGTTAAAATTACAGTTTATAATACCGGAAAAATGTAAATATTAGCAATTTATCGTAAAAACGTTTCTGCAATGAAACAATTATATTGTCCTCAAGCAATCTACGTCATATTATACGAGAAATTCATATCGAAAGCATTCCGGATTATCATTTAAATATTTTCCAATTCTCCGTTTGTAACAGTAAAATATAACGATCAAAGTGTAAGAAGATCAGAAGCGAATATTTTGCCAAAAGTACATGTTAATTAAATATACAAAGGTTAAATAAAATACATATCTGTGAGATTGGAAAGTAACGTTACATATTATCAACTACGCTAATAATTCGTATTTCTCGATTGAACGGTTGTGCGTGCTCTTCGACGGTAAATATCCCTGTGAAAATATTTCTTAGCAAACAAGAAGAAATATTAGATGTTATCGTTAATAAAATTTACCTTCTATCTTGGAATGGATCGGGAGACAGAGAAAACGAAATAGAGTAATCAATAAATAAAGTATGTCATCGCCTTGGGATCGCTGCAAACTCGGGGGTGCGTTATATCACGCAACCAATCTCCCTTTTTGATGCATGTCGATCATCTATGGGACACGTATAGCAATGATTCTGTTTTTCTCGTTGCAAACTATGTCACGATTCATGAAATTCTCTATTATGTTATGTTAATTATTCATTTAATAATTAATTAGTTAATATCGGCGAATACAATTTTGTAGGTTTCATATCTTTCATAGTTTTCTATTTTATAAAATTCCGATGAATAATTTTTGCGGTACACGCAAGATGAGGGGCCAGATATAAAGAATTCATTGGATATCAGAGATATAAAGGAAGAGTAATATTGATAGATGTTTTTTATTTAAGATATTGATTTGATTGCAATGTCTCATATCACAAGTATAAATAACGATATAAATATGCCGAGTGAAACGTGCAAGAGTATTTTACACCGAAATTTTCTTCCACAATACACTGAACGTTTTTCATGCACTCTCGCTCTAAACTCGTTTTCGAAAACCACTGTTACGGCGTGCCATTCACCCTTAAGAAGTTATTTCTACATTAGATGGCCACTCACAGCGGCCATTTAGCCACACTGCCGCCTGCACGCGTTTCTAAGCTCTTCGCTCTCCAACTATCGGAAGCACATTTTAGTTTTAAAAATTTCCCTCTTTCTATTATACGTATATTTTAAATATATTTTTAACGTTACAATAAAAAGACATTTCTCTTTTATTCCAACGTATACATATTTATGTTCGCTTAAAACACGAAGTAACAAAAATGTAGAACAATATTTTGTGCCTTGTTCCTCCGCCACGCTAATGTCCAGCTATTTGCGGTATTAATTTATTAAGAAACATGTAACGAGTACGTTTGTATATAATTTTATCGATTTCACGCAACACATTCCAGGTGATTACGACCGCTCCTTGCAAATCAATTTCGCTTGTTTTCTCCTGTGCACTTGCCAACGGTTTTTTACGTTGCTGAACGCAATTTCAGCTATGGACATTTCAAATTGGACCTTAATGTATAACAATGTTACTCCGTATGTTGGGAGAACGATGAATAATGTCGTATGAAATTGTTGCAACACGTCGTTATTACTTTTGTCATGAAAAGATATTACCACCTTTCAAAGACGCGTTTAAGTTGAAATGATTTTACTGCGGCGCGGTTCTTTTAGATAAAAGAAAATAATAAATCTCTTCTCACTACTAAGAGGGTAACAAGTCCTTTCATTTAGGAAATACGCACAAGAATAGAACTCAATAGGCAGTAATTACCAGATGGCGAATATTCGTACGAAATCATATTTTCATTTAAAATTTAGAAAAGCGTAAATAAAAAAATGGATTCCAAATACATCCTAATCGATTCATTTCATTCGTCGCATACTATAAAGTACAATGACTACTTCACAGCGAATATTTCCTATTTTTCTGTATATTACGTACATTTTTTACATTTTTTTTTATACATGTATATGTAGTCTAATTACATTTATCGTAGTGTTAAGTCTGTTTTTACTTTATTGTACGGCGTTACGTGACGTCAAACTGGCAAAATATTAAAGATTCGCTATTTAATTATCGTAATTAAATTTACGATTTCTTGTATCGTGGATGCAAGAAAATTGAAATTTCTCTTCGCTCATCTATATATGTTTCATAAACTGAAAAAAATTCAACTGCAGTTAAGCATTCAAGCAATTCAAAATACACATCCTGTTCAGACTGAGGTTCGCCGTGAACGAGGATAGTGCAGTATTCCGATTGCTCGGAGAGCGGCCGAAACTCTATGGTCGAAAAAACCGTGGCTTAGACCATCGAGCGAAAAGTTGTACGCTTGCATTTTTATAAAGCGCTCGCAACCCCGGTGTCAGCACCATCAGTTAACCGTGAAATAATCTGTTTTAAAAGGATGACGAATACCGGTGCTCTCACGGTTGGTGAAAAAGCGCGAAGAGAAAGAGGGACAGAGTGAAACGCAGGAAGAGAGAAAGAGATAGAGCGGTCATTTTACAGGCAGAGAGCTCCCTCGTGAATATTGTACAATATAGAGCGGCTGTGAAGCCACTCGGTTGCTTGAAAAATGCAGGATATCTGTCAATAACCCCACAACCCTGACGAACTTTACGACGAGGTATATACATGGCTGGTGATTTTAAATTGAAACCCATCGACAAGTTATTAGCCATTGAAACGCATGGATCGAAGGGAATCGACTGGACCTTGGTGATCCAGTTTCATATTTTCATCGGCGGAAATCATTTTCGCCAGTCCTCTTTCGTCTTCGTCGATGTATATCGATAAAATAAGTAAGTGCATACGTGGTTTCGATATTCTACTCGATGAGAGTGGATACGAAAATAATTCGGTGGAATTTTACGACAAAAAAACGAAACGCTTTTTCCCTTACACGATTCGTTGACCGAGAAAGGCGGTTTACGGTGCAAACATGTTATGGCATCCGAGTGTATTTCATTCGGAGATTCTTTTCCCAGGATCGAACATTCGTCAATCAATATAAAACGAATCTACTACTAATAATAGAATTATTACCACGTTGGAAGACAGTTCTTGTATTTTTTAAAAGACCGATGTCTTCGAGCTGGAAGTTTGGAGAAAGTAAAGATATGCAATTTCTTAGACACTAATACGCTTGATAGAAATAATTTCTGCCTAATTCTATGCACTACTACCAACGATTGCAGGTTGTAGGATATTCTTTTCTTATGTTTGACAAAGTATTCGCACAAAGTTATGTATATGCATTTAAAATTACACGGCACATTAGGGTGTATAGTAAAAAAATAAAATTGCATTTCGAACATAGGTGAGTACGTGGATTTACGAAGAAGCACAGAGCTATAAGTTGTGTAATGTGGGAAAGAAAGCTTTCCTTCTATCCAAGCAATCGTCTCCTCTGCGATTTTCTCCCATCTGTATACCAACATAACTCACCTTACTGCATAATCGTCTATAGACTACATTGTATATTTCAGGTCAGAATTATCGCCATTTATGAATTGCTTATGCCAGTTCATCGTTCTTCTGCGAGCCACGTAATGCTATTTTTATGAAAAATTTTCAAATCTCTGAGAAAATAGTCGTAAAACATGCACGCCTTAGGTACACATTATGTATTTAGACAAAGATAATAGTTCTAATGATAGTATATGTTAATGCTCGATAAGAGCTAAATTGACGAAAATAGGTCTGTACGGTATATAATTTATACGATATTTCAGACTTCTTTTATTCTAGTTGCCGTATATGCGGATTCCGTAGAACGTTGTAACCTTTGGCTTGTAGAAGTCTGTAAAAATTGACTTTCCTCGGATGACAAACGATAACGTCGACGGGGTCCTTGGTTTATCTAAGTTCGGTCGGATTCGTCGGATTCGGATGCTGCTTTGCGTTCAGCTTTCTCTCAGACGTCGATTAACGCGTTCAAACGTTCACGCATGTCGCGTGCAACGTGAGAACGACGTTCCAATATTCCACATCTTCGATAACTTCATAGGCTTCTCTTTTCACGACTTTGTTTCCTTCGGTACACAATGGAACAAGATAATCGCAAACTGACACGATGTCAGATAATACCTTCGCTAGTCTTTCACTTTGATTTAAAAGATTCCTTTTATTTATTTGTATTACTATCGCATATTTTACTAATTATTAATAATAATACAATAGCAATAAAAATAAACATACTCGATACGAGAAGTCACCATTCGAAACGATGACTACTTAACGAAACGAACGAAGGAAGATGGCACGGAGAGAAATTCTCGTTCCACTACGATCGACAGCGTTCGTTTCGTTTTTGAACTGTAATTACCTACTTCAACATTCACTCGAGCTTTGTTCGATCTCCCGTGTTGAACGGGCTTGATAAGATCTGGAATATTACCTTTTTTTCTCTTTCCTGGTTTTTGTAATTAGCCTGGGAGACCAACTCCGTTAGGGTCGGCTAATAATAGGCACGCGTTAGTGTAAGTCAACCGAGTTTAGATCAATATCATTCCTTGTGGGTCAATGGGACGCCGCTACCACCGTACGAGTCGATCGTGTGCATATGAGCTTCTAATAGAGAGAGGTCGATGCGATTTTACAACACCGATACATGCCACTTTCTATAATACATCGACCGCTCGGAGAAAATTATTACAGCCGTTTCTCACCAATATCGTATTAATTTTAATAGCGGTGCCCAATGTTTCCCATTTGGAATAAGTACATCGATTAGAAAAGTCGAATAAATAATAATTTACGCTGGCTACGAAGCAGCATTTTTGTAGTATGTGGTTCGTTGAATAGTGACACGAACAACATTTTTTAGGTCGAAGCAATTCTTGTAAAACGTTAGAATGGCTGACGAAGGTATTTACAATGGGAAATTTGTACGTACATATGTACAAGTCTCTTAAAAATATCACGAACAGGAAACGGTAAGCAGCCTAATAATCGAAAAATACTTTCATCCACAAGACCGAACGTTTCATGCTATCGAACATCTACTACGCTGTTCACGGAGGGTGACGACTCTGAGATTCAAACGCCGGCACCAGTGCTGTGTGTGTCGCGAAGAGAGTTCTGCGTGCAATTGCAACAGTATCGCGAAAATGCCGCAGCCGAACTCAAGCCTGTTACTCAGGTCGGTATTGCGCGCAAGCAGCGGAATTAAAAACGAAATCGGTTACCGGAGTAACATAACTCGAACGCAACTAATTACCCTGGGCTGGCAACGGCCTCGATCTTGTTGCCGGGGAAGTTACGGGCCCTAGGGGCCGGCTAGAAATATAAAACTCGTTATTCGCGAGGGAACGATACATCTCCGGTTCCATTACGGTTCGCTTTCAACCTCCTCCCATCTTTGCCGACAAAAAGTCGAACGAAGAAGCCATGGAATCTCTCTCCTTCTCACCCCCCCCTCTCTCTCTCCCTCTCGGTGGTGCGGGTATCGCGATCAAGAGTTGGAAGTCACGGGATTAGAAGAGAAACAAGAAGGAGAATCACGGATGGTTAAGAGACACGTCTATCCGGTCGTATCTCTTTGTACCTCGATCCGTATCGAGTTGTCAGTCGCGATTTCTCGCAGCGGGCGGTTTTCCCTCGAGCGTAATGCCACGATGGAAACCGCCTCGGAAGATTCTAATCGAGGTCCTAATCGACCCTTCTAACACCGATTAATATTCGCATTCGAAGAGACCCAATTAATTAGACTGCGCTGCTCGTGGGCGTTAATCACGCGAACCGATTCGATCTTCTCCCACGGACGTGGCTCAGACGGTATGTTTCGTTATGCTTGTATGTAGATGTAGATATATTGAACGCGATGTGGATAATGCCTTACCTTGGTAGCCGATTTACGCCTTCGTTCGTCAGTGTTAGGACACCTGCTGGCTTTATATAAAACGCGATAGTTGATCTGGATCGTTGAGGGAACGATTGATCGGTTAGAATTTATACAGCACGGTGATGCAGAATATATAGGAAAAGTTTCGTTCAAATTATTTGATAACGTAGCATTTGATAATGTAGGGAACACTCGAAAGATCGTAATAAATTAATGGATTTACGAACCAGTTCTCGTAATTAACTTTTATTATTCAACATGAATTCCTTTCATACGCTATTAATAGAAAAAATGATTCTTTTAATTCCAAGATTACACGCCGTTGAAGCTGCAAACATCTATTCAGCGACGGTTTCAAAGACTACTTCATCTTCGTTTGAAAATCTAGATTACAGAATTGAGCAGGGGAATGGTTCTAGAAGCGTCCTTTCGTCAACAGAATGCTAGCCGAGTGACAATACTAATGCAAACTCGTTTTACAGTGAACTAACTCCGATGAATGTACAAACGAGCCCGTTGTTTTACGGAAAACCGAGGGTTCTGTGAAATCGTATTTGATCGTTAATCTTGAAGCGAATCGAGTATCCTCGACTTTCGGTATCTGTGCCGGGGTCGTTGCCATCTTTCCGCTAGTAACGCGTTGTTGTTCTTCGTCGCTCATTGTTCGCCTGTGACAACGACCGCTCGCAAAAGAGGTCGAAGAAAAAAGGGAAGAGTCGCGGATTGTTGAAACACGGCGAACAGCCAGCCAGTCGTCGAATCGTTGCTACGATTTGCGTTTGAGTCTGCTTCGCGACTCTCCACGCTCTCTTTATCCGCTAACGAAGCGACGTATTAGTCGCTAATTAATAACAGATCCCTATGAACACGTATCGCGTAGTTTCTGATCCGAGTAGCGAGCTCGTTGCAGACTGAAATATGGGAATTATGTTGCTGCCTAATTAGAGCTTCGCCTGTCGTTGTCTTGCTGGCAACGTTGTAACTGATACCTAGGTAATACGATAGCGTCACTTGAATCTTGTTTCCACGGTCTGATTTCTGATTCGCTATTTTGAATTTGAGTATCAGTGAAACGATAACGCACGGCCGCTCTTTATTATACGAAGAAAATTAGTTCGAGTAGCTGTAGTTTGAATACGTCACAGAGAAATGATAAAATGTCAGTTATTTTTGTAGGTCATCTAGAGAGAAGATTTTATAACACGTAACGAAGGATGTTAAGATTAATCGATTTTTTGATACTGAAATGCTGGGAATTTCAATGCACCATTCAGTTCATCCGCGTACGATTTTTGCGTGTTTTCGATAAGTTTCCTCTATAAACTCATAATCAATTTATCGTGTATTATTGAATTATTCGATACACGTATTATGGAAAGCGAAGGATGGATAAATGTTGCGCGATCATACGATCTCAAAGGTTGATGTTACGTCGTGCGACATTCTACCTAGACCAGGCCACACACCGCTGACAGGATGGCAACTAGATGTCCGCACGCCTTCATTGCGTACCTTCGATAGTCTTAAGAGTCGATCATAAATCTTAGGAATTTCTAAGGTCCTTCAGACCGAACCAAACATCTTCACTAAGTCAGTGTCTAAAGGTTATTGTTTATTACGGAAAGATAGGAGAAGTTCGTTTTTCTCATGTACGATGTTTTACACTAACAACTTTCTCTCCGGGGCGGTTAACACCCTTCCTCCACCCTTCCACACCAATCCAGAAAATTAACCAATTACCAGAGAAGTCCTTCCCTCACTCTCCCAACAAGAACTTGGTCTTAACAAATCAGCTTTTCTCGCATCATTAGACCCACCCATCGCAAGTGTCCTCCGCTGCATCATCGTTACAGAAAGTCAGTCTTCATACATTTTTTGAACCTTCAACATCTAAGCGTGCGTCGCGTACAACACCTTGTTACTCTAGTTATCAATCGAATTAATCGTACATTTCTAGTTAAGAAGTTGTTGGAATAAACATTAATTATATCTGTTAATTCAGTGTTAATTCAACCACCCCTATTATCGCAACAGAAATCAGGGGATCGATCATTTCGTGGCGTCGATTATCCAATCGTAACGGGAATTTACGACTCCCGTTGACGTGCTTTCTCGCGATCGCGTCTGCCCGCGAATGGTCGAAACAGTTGGAATATGTTTTATTTGAGATTTCATGCATGGTGATTAAGAATCTTTAACGTAATTAATTCGAATGTTTTATGCACAATATATAAAAAAGATATAGTAGGGCATGGCGGAAAAGTGAGCTTCGAACTATGTTATACGATCTTTTAACAGAGTTCTCTACACCATAGAAATTCTTCTTCGACTTATACATCTTGTACGCTTATATTTTTCTACTTATATTTAGTTAATTATTCGTGTCTACAAAATTGACTTTGTTCGCTGTTTTCCCAAAAAACACAGGACCATTTTAACATTCAAAACGGCGATTTACTGGACAGGATTCTGGGAAAATGTAAACAAGATGAAACTGCCATTTCGCCTCTGCTAAGCGGATTTATCGTGCGTGACAGTGAACTAAACAGACAGGAAAGCGAGAAGCTTGCATGCTGTTGTTAGGCGAGGTCTGTTGGCGAGTCGAAGCAACGTATTAAGTCAAATCTCAAAGTTTCATAGTAGCATGGCTCCTGAGCTCGGCTATGTTGGTTAGGCAGGAAACGCGAAGGGTCAAAAGTTCGTGGAATTTGAACGTTTTCGACTTTGGAAAGTTTTCACTGCCCCTCGGCCGTTCATCCGGAAACGATTACACTGGCTGGGATTATTGCAAGCTCTGTTTGCAGCTCTTGCGACATTTACAGTGATTCGAAGGATCAAGGAAGTTGATTAAGGGATAAAACTATCTTAGTTCATGGTACTTTTCCTTTGGCAGCTATCCAGGACTAGCCAGGATTCCTAAATATTTGCACTTTTTCCTCTGCTTTTCCAAGTTTTAACGAGAATATTAATACATAGATAATTGTATTCCTACACGAATTTTCAGCAAGTTATATTATCTTTGGAAAGTTGGTTTATAGCGAGAGTTACGAATTCCATTCGAGTGTTCTTAAGTATTTCTTTAACAATCAAGTACTTAAGTATTCTCGTTTACAGTGACGAGCATATAAATAGGATAATTTTTATTCCATATTTTATATTAAATACATATCACGTACTTAGTTTATAGATTAATATTATTATTTCATGGAATATAAAGTATTATATTTTAATATAATTATTATTATACTTATTATATATATTTTAAGCAAAGATGTACACTGTTGGCCATGAAAGGTACCTGCTGGTGTTTGATATATGTATCTGGATTGAATACGTTTCACTGCCTTCGTTGTCTTGTTACTTTATTACAAATTTGACTTTAAAATATCTAGAATGGTTACTACGTGTAATTTTTGTTAACCAAGTGTATTTCTAAGATAGTCTTGTATTATTAATTTCACAGTCCCTAGCAATTTGGGGAATGTGTAAGTTCGCAACACCCCAGAGAACTGATAACAGTTCTCTTATCACAACTATGGTCAAATCAGCTTACAAACTCAGAGTGTTACTAACTTTGGATCCCAACCACGAGTAGTTTCAGCTCGAAGAACACGTGTATAAGATGTTTCTTTGCTAATAAGTTTCACTCTGTCAATGAATTTGTTCCGGTGGAGGAAACCAAAAGTAGATTTATTTCTATTAACTTATATTTGTAACAACGATCGCTCTTCTCTATATTTTTATATAAAACTTTTATTTTATATAAATCAGATAATACGCATAAAATAATCAGTACCTTTTTTGATATTTTTCAATTTTTTCACATTCCATTCGTTCTAAACGTCTATCGTTCCAGTCGAGTTTTCTTTGTTACACCTTTTCCGAGGTGACGTTGCTTCAGGAGAACAAGAAAAATTTGTAGAAGCACAATTCGACGATAATGGCTTTTACGCGGATAGCAGAGAAAGGGCTCGATAAATATCGGAATAACGTGATACGAACGAGACATCGCGCAGGAATTCCTTTCAATAATCTGCTACTTTATGCGAATGTACACACGCGGTAGTGCATTATGTAAAGTCTATGAACTGCTCGATCCAGATGTATTAAAATATATGTTTAAAGATTCAAAAGTCGTATCCCGATATTTCTGTGTTACGATAAAAGCGGCTGGTTTGTAAGATAACAGTGGCCGAGGTACAGTAATAATACATTACGGTAACATTGGCATTAAGTCTGAAATAATACCAGGCAATCCTGGTAGCAAAGCGTACCCCGTCATATTTATACTGCTTAACGCTATGCGAGAGTATTAAGCGTTTGAATACAAGGTTTTACAATGCAGGAGCTAGGGACCTTTCGGTATAACGCAGATAGATGAACTTTATCTTTGGTTACTTCTTTTTTTTTCATTGATTTATATATGTTTAACAAAGGAGGGAGCCGCTATAAAATGACATGGATTAATAACTGCTATGTAGATGGCGGTAGGACATAAATCTCGATACGAGATACATTCGAGATAACGGTTGTTTTTTCAACATTTGATATCTCAAAATATCGTTAAATGTTACGTTCAAACGTCCACTGTTTTAATATTTCAGTTTGGTTTATCGTGACATTAAAACGTGGCTTCTGAAATATAGCTAGCTTTACGTTAGCTTTATCGTAATATTTTGGTATTGTGGATAACAAACGTATAATTAATATTTAAGATCGATTATCGTGCTACCGATATCATGATACATTTCTATGAATTTTTAATTATTAAGAATAAAAGGGAATTGCGAAGGAAATAAAGGAAACTGACGCCATATCTTTCAAGATGAAATATCCTTTATGGTAATTCGAAATATCGTATTCTGTTCTTTTCATATCTTCATTTATAGATTATGCTGTTATAGTTTGTTCGAAAAGTTTTGTGACGCTTCCTGTTCCTGATAACATTCTAATACGGAGAATCACTGGCTGCGATATTTGATCGTAATTTTCCTAGAGGACCAGGCGACTGCGTACATCCTGTGCGTCATGTTAAAAGGGTGCATGTCGGTTATGAAGTGCATTGCACTAGCTAACTAACTAATAGGCAATTACAACATAGTGTAGAGGTGCTATCATTACGCTATCTTACTTGGCCACCCGTTACACTTACGCCTGTACACAGTGCTTCATATACGTATAATGTCGCTGACCACGTCTCTAACCTTTGACCATTTAAGTTAGTTACTTCAGCTGTAAACGAACGCGCATCGATTACCTTTGATTCGAAATTAACGTCTGTCGTTGGGCGATCTAACAGGCAAATTTCTCTTCCAATGTCCGCCTCTGATCAACGATTTCTAGCAATAATTATTTGCCTTTTCTCATTTGTCAAAGTATCTCTGCCATATTTTCAGATCGAATCGAAGATCGAATTAACTTTCTCATAATAGAAGTTTATTTATCGCAGTCGATTTACTTCAAAAGATTGTACTTGAAATAATACTTGCAGTCGCGATATATTTTAAAACGTCTCTTTTTATCACTTTGGCAATGAGAAATTCATACAACGTTTGATTCTATCGATCTTTTAATCGAAATGTACAATTATTGAAATTCAAAAAGAAAAAATAGAAATTTATCATTTTTCACAGTTTCGTTAATCACGATATCATTTCGACATGAAATACACATCGATTTCTGCGAACATTGTTGTTCCACGGTCACAAGTTATTACTCGAAAGACAAAGTATCCGCTGAAGGTAGATTAATCGGTCATCTAACCATGAAAATATCACGCGTACCATTTACACCGAGATAAAATTCAAACGGTGCAACTAGTATGATAAATGTACCTGCTCTCGATAGAGGCTACATTCGCGCCTTAGTGAAAAAACGCGGCTACGCGAAACAATATTATCAGTCGTGCGACGAGTGCGATTCGTCCGAGCGATTCGAAATTCACAGTCAAATTTCATCGCCGCCATTGTCCCTTCGTATCGCCGTTTTGATTACGAAGAACATGACACGAGTAACGCGATTCATAACCCCGTGTAAAAAGGAAACGAAAAGGACGAAAGGAAAAAAAAGAAAAAAAAAACGATTAATCTCGCGTGAAAAAGCACGCGAAGCACAGAGTTTCTGGTCGAAATATCCCCGTCACAGAATACATTTGGTCGAAAGTGGTTTTGCGATCGGAAGAACAGATGCATGAGAAAATAATGATCTCGTCGGGAAAAGGGGTGGAGACGATGAAGGGAAGAGCGTAAAAATAAAAAAACGCGTGAGTTCGTTGGACGGCGTTCGGAATTTCGCAAGGGCTTTTTAATGAAACGAAAATCGTACGACGATTCCAACCGGTCGATATGTCGCTGCCATTAACGTTGAAATTTTTCCGATTCGTCGTCCACCCGTTTGTATCCTGCCGCACGTCGCCCATCCGTCAGCTTGGCTGGAACTTTTTATCCAGCCACCCGGTATTATTGCGTGCCGGATATCAATCACTGCCGCTAGCATTATTGGGTTAGTACTTTTCTGTTTATTTGCGGAGGATGAGTATAGCGTGGAAGGTGGCGCCGGGTGCCACCCCCCCCCCCCATTTTCTCCGTGCATCGATGATACGAGATCGATTTTTTTTTGATCGGTCGAACGTAAAGAAAATGTTTATTCGATCGTGCTGGCTTGTTTGGTAGTTTTTATCAGTCGCTTGTTTTTGGGTCTACCTAGTTTCGAGAGTTTTGCATTTCAATTGAATGCTGTTGAATATCGGAGTAGGAGGATCATAGACAAAAATTTCAGTTTTCTAAGTGCAATGTTATATTAAATATACGAGTTAGAACCACGTGTAGAGAGTTTACTTCTCTAAGTGCGATATTGTATTACAAACAGTTTGTAAATATCTCGTGAATTAGAGTAGTAGATATGAAAAATACGAAAAATATATATATATAATAAAATAATTGCGATCAGTCGTATATACGTAGAATCTTGTAAATTTTGGCAAATACCGCGATCAGTGAAAGGTATAAAATAACGTGGCACATCGCGGTTCGTTCTGTTTTTGTACGACTTTCATCTCGAGCCACGTGTACCGGCAATGGTACACGTCGTCGCTTGTTTTACACGCATTGGAAACATCCGCGGCTTGAATGTAAAATTTAGCTTGTACAATCCGAAATCTCTACCCCATTTAATATTTGAAACGGCGAATGGGAATCGTTTTACGTCGTTTTTAACTTTTCATTCTCACATTCTCCCGACTCAAATTCTTTTTAAATTCATTTTTGCCGTATTTGAAACGTAATCGTTAAAGAAGTATCCGCTATTTATTCGTAGCAATAAACTTCTGCAGTCTGAATATGAAGCCATATCTGTCTCTCGCTTTCAATAAATACAATTTAAATATTGACGCTTTCTCCTGTTGCATACTCTTCGATTCTCTCCGTCTGTCAGCAAAATTTTCTCGCGAAACTGCGATCCGACGACACAACACGTTCAAAATTGCAAATTGCGAACAGCGGTCAATAACCCAGGCTGTCGTCGTGGATGCAAGGACAGTCATTGTCCGTGCAATTCGTTGCAAAAGATCGGCAAACTCGTTGCACGAACAGAGGGTGTGAAGAGTGACTAGGGGTGGACAGGTGCGGGTGGAAACTAGCATGACCGTTTCGACAACGGTAGTGGCGACGGCTTTCATCAATATTAACGGCGTTTTCCGTCGTTGTAAACGGCGCGGCGGCCGAACAAAACGCAAAATAATGCCGACTGTAACGTCACAGCATCCCATTCGAGCTGGCGGCCATTTGCCAGCCCCTTTTCGCGAACGCGTTCTGCCCAGCAGCGACGCTAAATCATCGTTTGCATCAGATTACACATGATTTCGGAAACAGCGCTTCGATTCGCGTTACGATAGAAGCACACGGCCTCGTGCTCTGGGACCATGCGATTCTATCCGTTCTACGAAAATCTGATTACGTCACGCGCGTATAACTTGACTGCAAGCAACAGCCTCTATTCTGGTTGGTCGTTCGTTTGCTCGTGTACGATAGCCGGCAATGTTTAAAATTACGAGCCGGTTATTAGAATCGTAGTTATATGTATCTTGCGCTATTTTATTGTAACATCCTACCGGGGGATTAATCAAGGAGATATTTGGAAAAAAGACACACAGGACAGAATGATGAATGGAGTAACGTGCGTTGGAAGTATTTTACTTCTAGCCTTAGATTTTTAATATTAATTACAGCGATATGCAAGAATGTTGGATCGGATAAATTTTTCGTCCGGCATTTTACAAACGATAGAATTTGGGTAATATTATTTATATAAAAATATATACAATTATGGGAAATTTGAAGGTGTAAAAAGTACTCAACGCATTCAAAGCACAATGTGCGTTATAATGTTTAGTAGATAAAATAATTTCCGGCATTGCAAGGGACATATTTTACTTTCTTATTATATTTTGTTAACGCTTGTTTGTTATACTTATCGTGCTTTTCCTGTATTTACTTTCCTCGAAGTTGCAAAAAATATATTCGCTTCCTTTGCATTGTCTCTCTCTTTCCAGTATGTCTTTCATCCATGTGTATCTTCCTTCGGATTCGACAAGTATTCTCTTTAGATTTTTTCCAGCTTTTTCTGCTTTCTTACATCTCCTCGCTGCATGTTCCAATGTTTCGTCTACATTCCAATTGTCAACAACGTTAAGGAACAAGTTCTAATACCATTTGGCCGTTCATGTTTTCCTTCTGTATTTTCCTGTAATCACAGGCTGATTCCTTTCTTTGCTAATTACTAATCGATCGTTACATACGTATCTTATTATTCGCGAACCATTAGATATCAAGTATTTAAGAAAGAAAAATATATAATTTGTTGGTCCTTCCTTCTATCGTCTTTTTCTACGTATTATTTGCAAGATCTTATTTTTACTAAATAAATACTGCGTTAATCAATAAACGAGTAACCGAGTTTATCAGTTAACATCATCAATCACGAACACACTTGCGGAAGTTCTGTTAGCTCGATAGAAAAGTATCGATTAACTATCTTCCACATTCTGTGTGCATCCTCTTGGAACTTGAGCGATGAGTAGCGAAAAAACAGATTTCAACGAGCGATCAGTACCGATTTGTGACCAAATCAGTCACTTTACATTTTACGATTACAAAAAAAGAAAAAAGTATTTTTATCAGAATAATACAAAATACTTCGGTCTCTTCACATTTCGTAAAAGTGTGCGATCTAGACGGAAGAAGAAACAGCAACAAAAGGAATATCGAACAAATCCTTAACATCTCTTGTTAAGAGCGCAATGTGGATTTAATAAAATAGAACCGACTTTGTTCTCGATTGGATCGATGAAATTAAACGAGTACCTAATTGAATATTTTTTCGGCGATGTAATTCATCGTGATTTGTTGTAAAACATACTCGATCGTACAATATATTCATATCGATTGCATAACACGAATCCTGTTTCGCTTGATTCCAACACATTCTGCTTTCAACGATATCATAGCACGTATCTGCGATGTTATAAAACGCTCTGTTCACGCATGACAGAGAGAAAACAAGTTCCATTGTCGGACTCGGCAGCAATAAAAACTGATAGATTCAATTGCAACCAACGGGCGTTAAAAAAATCCAATTGCATCGCAGCTCGCGATGTGTATCGCGTCACGCTACTTTCAACTAGAAACTTTGTGATATATCGAACGTTTTCTGTCAAATAGTTGTGGAACTCTGCGTAAACCGTGTAAGATTTTTATAAATACTCGCCATTCGAATCCGAACATCGTATTTTATAACTTACAATTATGGATGTGATTTGCTAGATCATGACAGATGCTACGAACTAGTAAAATCGTCTGACAAGCTAGTTAGGACTATAATTTTTCTTAAAAGATGAAAAACGTATTTAGAAGAACTTCAGGTACTTAAAAAAAATGAGAAAATACTAGATAGAACATCGATCGATCGATTCACGCTATTTCAAATCGAAGGCTGATTCACCGTCTTAAAAACGTATTATAAAAGTGTAGCATAGTCCATTAAAAATCAGCCACTAGCATGTTCTTTTCGATTTTTTATAAATATCTTCGTGGAACATAAATTACACGAACTTTGGACGATAGCAAAGGCTTAATAAAATTTATGAATACCTACTGAGCATTAATCCGCGCAAATATACGGATATCGAAAGCGACGCTGGCGGGAAAGTAAAATGTGTACATTTTATAGGATTATTCAATTTGTATACAGTCCGTGAATCATCGTTTGCATCAGATTACGCGCAATTTCGGGAATGGTGTTTCAATTGAACGTAGCACCACGAATCCATTAGTCTACTCGTGCGACCGTGATAGTCGGGAATTTTTCGAAAACTTGATTACACTGTCCAACGTACGACCACCGTTCGACATGAAAATTATTACATAGGATCGCCGTGAACCGGGAACACTGTTGAATTATTCGTATTCAAGTTCGTGCAACGAATCGATCATCGATGCTGCTGAGAATGTTCGTTGCTGGAATAGCTCCATTTCAACAAACAGAGGTGACCTTAGTATGAGCTTAAAAAATCGAAGGTAAAAATTCTTTTTTTCACGATGATATTCTACGTAAAAAATGATGATAAAAGTCTCCTTATACTTTTGTTCTGTCACTTACCGTTCGGTAATTATAACAAATGGCACCTATCGACGCCCTGTGTATTAAAAATATTATTCTTTTACGTCATCATTCGCACAATATTAAACGAATAAAATAAATTGAAATTTGTTTTTAAAGGAAGTTATATTTTCTATAGAACCAAGGTTATTAATTTTCTATATCTCAGAATATTAATTTAAATTACACGTAAACCTTTCGCGTGCATCTAGATTCCACTTATTCGACTCTCAGTTCATTCATTCGCGATTACGCACCATTTGAACGTATCAAAGTAGTACGTCGTGTTAATATGTTGCCAGGACTGCGCTAATAATGCAACTATTTCGAACGGCGTTTACCACTTATATGAAACGGCACGAATTACGGATTACGCGTGGTATATTGAATTTTGATTTTGTAACGTTGTCAGTAATTATTCGGCTGGCATTTCGGGTCCGTGCGTTTCACGCTATGCCAATTATCGGATTTATGCGTATCGTTAAACGAAACAATTGCGATTATGAAATGATTCTGTGAGGGTAGCGATTATGATATCAACAAATGGAAATATACATATAATAGCTCTCCTCTAGAAGCTGATAACAAGCTAAACTACTCGTGAAACACATTGCAGCAATTAATCATCAATGGCCAAAGTTCTTCGATGGACTACCATTGGAACGAATGATTTCGAAGTTTGCAATGCAAATCGGATTTCGGCAAAATATCGGTTCTATGCAGCTGATGCAGGAACCTGTGCAGCACCGCTGTCGAACGCTAATGCATCTTTTAAGTGTATCGAGGTTTCAATTGTTCCATTCTACAGGTAGATACGCTTCGAGATGATTATGGTAATGTTTCAATTTCTGCTACGTTCGCTTTTTCATAACGGCGTTCTAGGAATATTCGTAAAGAAACGTTCTATCATAATTACGTACACTCGTTATATTCCATACACGCAGTTATATACACGATATTTTCTATACAATTACGCAGAGTGTCGCCGATTGACATGTCGAGACTTCGGCAGCGTGAATGGGATCGATAAACTAAAAACAAGTCCTTTGGAAATTTGCTCGTTTTTGCTCCATCGAATCTTCAATATTTTTGCTTCTCCATTTATCTGTTTACGCTTATTTGTTCGTGTCATCGTCTATTTACCGAGGAGCGAATCGTAGCTACGATACAGTAAATGTCATCGAGCAATATTTAGCTGCAATTAGAACGGTCAGTGTTAGATGTAACGTATGCATTGCTGCAAGAGACCAGCGTTTCGAACAGGCTTCGTTAAATAGATGATAACATAAACGAATAAACGTAAAAATGGAAACTTCGTTTCTATTTTCGTTCTGTTCTCCGGAATGAAGCAACAACCAACAAAGAACTCTTTTTCTTAGTTTGTCGGTCCTCTACAATTAGGCATGTACCAATAACAATAATGTTTATATACGAAAATACGAATAATACGAATAATGTTAATTATTATTTCTTTACTTTCCAATAATTCCGCGATAACATCAGTATGTCAACTTGTTGGCTTATTTGTGATAGTTACAAGTATAGTAAAAGTACAGTGTCTTATTTTGAACAGGAATAAAAAGTATTGTTTCTTAAATGAGTTAAGACGTGTCTTCGCTTATACTCTAATTAATGTTAATAATTTACTTCCACTAGATAAACAAAGATATACGCACAACAGAATAATATAAGCTTTTCCTAAGCTCTCGAACAATAATATTTCTTTATATCAGAAAAACGCACAACAACGTAGGATCGCGAAACATTTATTCTTCTAAACTGCAGAATATTTCAAGCGTGCCAACTCTGAAAGAACTTTGGAACTGTTATTCCTCATCGTAGGTACTTTTACTGGAAAGATTCTTGCTGGTAGCGGCTTGTTATTCAGTTGCAGTGGTGCGCAAACATGTTTCATATATTTCATTGTAAAAGAAAGTCTCTTTGCAGGCTACCCTTCGTTTACCGCACAATAGCCAATCTATTCGCATATAAACTAAATGCTATCTCCGTCTAAGGTTACGCAGGTTTCCACAATATAGTTTTTATTTATTCCTACAGATATGGTGAAATGGCAATATTTCCTTGGAGAAATGCCGCACATTTAACGCACACAAGCTTTGCCTTATGTAGCTTTCTATAGCTCTCAGGATTTCCATCTAGTTCTCAAAGTTAACTATGCAGCGAATAGTTACAATTTAATTATATGTCGGTACAAACGCATTTATAAACTAAATTCGATACAGAATTAAATTGAATTCTAAAATACGAATGTTTTAAAAGTTCAATACAATGATCGTATTTCAGACAAGGAAACGTAGTTTAGAAAAATAGCAGCGAAGAAAAATCTGAACATATAAGAATCCTTTTCTTACGTATAGAAAATCAAGGTAGTGGGATAGGTAAGTTTCAGAAACCTTTTATCGATGAGAATACTGTACAGTCAAATGTAGGTACATAAAAAATTTAGAAAAATTACGGGTTGTTTGTCCACTGTATATGTTCTCTCCTTGTATTTTGTATTCGCAATATTCTATTCGTTAGAAATTTCGTACGTAAAACAAATCTTTGCGTATATTATGCATACTTCTTTAGCGGTGTTCATAAAGGTATGAACTTATATGAACATCCCCAGTCGCTGTCCTTTATCCATGTCGCAAACTTCAAACGATCAACTATCCCAAATAGTAACATCGACATAATTCGAACGCACATACATAAATTTCACCATAGAAACCTTCGTATCGACAAGAATTATCAACTTAGTGTAATTAGAACTAATAAAATAGAGGGCACGGTCGCAGGATCATCCCACCGACACTAAGCTGCATGGCGGGGAATTAATTTTCACGAACATTGGCCATTCTTGCCCGTGAATAACTCGCAGCGACGCGTCTGTGGCGTCTCGTGTCACGTCGCGCGCGATTGTATCAGATGGACGCATTATTTACTGTCACCCAATTAACATGCCGCTAGAATCGCGACCATTTCCCCCAGTCGCGTCATCGTGTGAACGAAATCGATCGAACGGGACCAGAGGTAGTCCGTTTTCGTATTGCTGGCTATATGGTGTAGCTGCACGAGCAAAATTACACGATAGGCGATAATATCGAACTCGTGTTTCAGACACGCTACTCCGAATCGCGGACGTGCAGAGAAATAATGGGTAGAGTAGATTGTAGACACTACCAACCATCAGCCGCTCGAAGCGGTACAACTACGATCTGTTATGTTATTAGCTAACTTGACAGTGAACGAAATCCAATCGAGATCTTTCGGTTTGATCGTGTTAGAGTTTGCTACGAAGCACAGTTCGTAATAGAGGTGTCTGTTATTTTTGAGTGTTTAAATTTAGCGTCCCTAGTATCTGGATACTAATATTCGGATAGTCGTTGCTCAGTTGTCTTTGGATTTTGGGATATAAACGCCAGTGTCATGCTCGTTTGAGGAAGCGAAAATTCTGATTTTTAAAAGGAAATAAATGTTTCGTATTCATTTTAAAATTGTAATACACGTTTCTCAAGTGTCGAATATATCAAAATTTTGATGTAATAGTACGTAAAAGTGTAAGTTCGGGGGGATTGTAATAAAGTCAGAAATTTATCTTTTTTTTTTGCGCGAAAGTACATGCAAAGTTTCGAAACATTTATTATTCGTATTGTAACTTTTTACTATAATCTAGAACGCTGTTACAGCTTCTTCCTTGTATTTAAGAAAACCATTTACTTACGTCTCTGTTACTCTACGTTCATCCCTCTGAAACCATAAAGACCAATGCCCCGAAGGCACTGAAACCATCGTCGTTTTACTTCTGTATTACACATTCAAAAATGTTATGAGATAGTGGTTCGTTCGATTCTTTTTTTAAAAAAATGCGAACTAACTTACAAGCTAATATTATTGTGAATTTTTATCCGAGTTTTATACAAATTGAAACTAGATGCTCCGAATAAAACAAACAAGCAAATAACGACAAAAGCATTATTATCGCTTCGCTGCAAAAAAAAAAAAAAAAAATATAATTTCAGCGTGAACTGCAATTTCTCAATTTCCACCGAGTTGTCGTCTCCGTGAAGATTTTCATTTTTCAAAAAGCACCGTGTGCACGGTGAAGATATTTCGCAATTACACTGTCCGAGCGGGCTGTCAACGCGTTTCTTCTCGTTTCTCTGTCAGCCGTCGTCCATTGGACAGCGTCGAAACGACGGTGTATCTCGCTCATCAATTCCATCGATATTGTCGCGTTTCATTGTTCCTTCTTTTTTTCGCGTCGTGTCGCGCGGTAGTTTTCCTATTTTCTTTGTTCATCGTCGAGCAATTGGGAAACAGAAAGAGAAGGAGACATCCCGTCACGTCCGGATGCAAAACGACCGACTCTATATTCTCAGAAATTACTGTCTGTCTCGTCTGATTAATGTGAACAGATTCGGAGCAGCGATATTATTGGTCGAGTCGGGATACGTTAGAGAAATACGTCGCGTGAATTCCCTTATGGACAGTATTTACAGTTGTACTCGGCCGGTGTGACACGGTGATGCAAAAGCCAAGGAAGCCTGAAAACGACATTGACTGAAATTTATACCGGCTTAAGGTTTATACATCGGATCGCGCTAGAGAGAGTCGGTCGTGATCGCTAGAGACGCGATATTGCATCAAGAAGGTTCGAAGATGTTTTGATTTTAGAAATAACGCAAGGATATTCGCTAAGACTTTGCACGATTTCTATTGCCATATTCGTTTTTCATGTACGTAATTATAGACGCGACGACTACGGATATCTTTCTTTTACATACACAATACTTTATACAGAAATAACACGTACTTTTCATATTTTCGTACGAGAAAATAATTTCTACAGAGACCTTTAGAATCTTTAATAGGATGATTTATACGTTCAACGCTATTAGGTGCGTTTAAGTTTCATGGTGTTTGCGATATAAATGTTTAGTCAGTGTCTACTTTGCTACGTAATTCTGTTTATTTCGTTACAGTATTCGGTTTATTGTGGTTAGTTATTATGGTTCACTATGATCAGTTTGTTATCCAGTGTATTTATCGTTACTACACGTCTGAAAGATTCCTCGAGTATTAACTGTTTTTACCCTCTCGTTCTTTGTATTAATGAATATTTAATTAACAACTCGGCGTACGATTTAATTGTGATTAGCTTGTTATTATACTGTGTATGCGATGTTTTTATATATCGAACATTGTATTATATCAATACGAGTCAGACTGGTTATTCGAGGCCAAGGGGTTAAGAATGTGTATATAATAAATAAAATGGCTATATTTACGTATATATATTACTGTTTTATATTTTATATCCTGAACAATTTCCATTCATATTTGGTTATTTACATGTATTTTTTCGCAAATATTGTTACCCTCTATATCGAAAATATCTTCATCTTTTTATAGCTGTTCATAATCTCTACATTTTCTCTCAGTAATAACACTACTCGTTCCTTTTTATGAGTCATTTTGTATGATATAAGTGCTTATTGTATGTGTATAATAGCAATATTCTCGGGCATCTGATAAAGGTTATAGTAGGTACATGTAAAAGAATTGTTGTCATATGACTTTTTTTATACACTGTATTTTGATTAAACTATATTTATTAAATTAATCAGAAGATAAAAATGAAATTTACATTGGGTGACTTCGTTATAATCTTCCTTTACCGTATGCCCAAAAATCAACGTGAATTCAGATTATTCCACGATTTATAGTTACGTCTATCGTTCCATCAATATGATTTTGATTATGGTGAATATAAAATAAATGATAAAATGAATTTCGCGATTGTTTGCTCTTACGATATTCTGTAATTCTCCTGAAACAATTAGTAGATAATGTTTTCTCCATTTTCTAGAAAACAAACAAATATCCAAACGATTTTTCAAAAATTTAAGCGATTCGATAAATTCTAAGTAAACTACAACGACTCTATTGCAATTGGCAGATGTTACAATTTTATTCTCTTACAATATATTCTTCTCTACGTTCTTTGTATCTTTTCCTACGAGATACACGTGACTCTAAATTTTAATTCAGTTTTTTAAGTTTCAAAAAGAATTCAAATCCAAAAGTAACAAATACATATACAGAAAATATTATTCTGCGATGTGTAGAAACTGCTCTAGCGCTATGCAGGCGCCATAGAAAGAGCATAATAATATCCAAGCGTTTAAATCTACTAAAACATTTATTCACTTGCTGAAGGTGTAACTTTGAAAGACCAACGCATGTGGAGAAAGTAACGTTAGTTTAACTTCAAAGTTAAAACTAAAACTTGCAAATCAGAGCGTCTTTGCGAGTCGCTAACCTGAATGTTTTAACAACTCGTAGTAAGCGGAACATTCTGAGAAGTCAAACTGAAGCTTGAATATCTTGACAAGTCGCTGTAACCATAACGCCGAGAGAAGTTGAACTGTGACTGTGATGCAAGAGTTTGAACGAGACTCCTGTTTGTTAACTTTAAACTTACTAAACTGTGTGCATTTGGCGGGCATTAACAAGACATTTCTATTTTACTTTTCACTTAATACTTTCGAAGCATTAATATTCGTATTAAGCACAGAGCGAACGATATATCAATTTATTTTTCTCCGTATTTGTCAAAGTTACGTATCAAGCATATTGCTGGTATTAAAAATAATCTCGTTGAATAAATTTTAACGAGGAGGAGCGTTTAATTATTTAAAAGATCATTTTTATAATAATCGAATTAAAGCGATACGGCTAACTCTTATCGAAGCAATCGATCGAATTAAGTATCTAATACTTGGCCGCGTTTTTCCCAAGGAAAAGTTACTTTATGCTATTCACATTGCAATCGATTCGCTTTAAACGGGCAGTCGTGCAGTTGAAACTGAAGGAAATCGAGTATGCGACATCATCGAATGCTTAAGATTCGATCTGAGAATCGTGAGAAACGTTCGACCGAAAATTCTACTTTAATTCTGAGATTGAAACGTCACGTCAAAGTTGAATGAATACCTCGTTGCCAATAGAATTTTATTTAATATTTCAAGCATTCCGATCATCAGAATTGCGATTTAATTAAATATATACTCAAATCTTACTGTTAATCATTTTCTTCTCGTAATTATATTTCATAATTGATTTTAAAGTAAATGAATAATTCCATCAGCATTGTAAAGCAAGTCAAATATTTAGACTGACGTTTTACAGAAGTTTCCAATTTTGCTTTTAAGCGATTTATTGAATATTTTATATATTTATATATTCAAATATTTTCACTGAGCTAAAAGGTTTTACGTATTGGTACGATACCTATATATAGGATCGTCCTATCTAAAACTATGTTGTCTACTTCTTAAACTTCTTTTTAAAGATATAACACTTTGTATTTAATGTGCAATTGATGCTATAACGTTCAGCGACTTTTATGCGTTTGAGAAATGTGACCACTTCACACGCAGTATCTTAATAGAATATAATTCGTAGAGTTATGATTATAATTCGATAAGATTAGCTTTAATTAATCTTTAATTCCATGCTGAAGGGAGATTCTGGCTATGAAACGATCCAGTTGCAATAGATTAACGCATACAAACAACATACAGATACAAATCTCTACATCGTCGATATCGTATCTTGCACGTACCTATATGTCTATTGCTCGTTCGTGAATTAAATTTATTATTTATATATCTAGAATTTTCAAGTAGGCAAAACAAATAAAATTCCTTTTTCGATTAATTCTCTTTACATGTTATTGACATATATCATTGTTTCCGCCAACTGTACAGCGATAAAATGCAGACAGTTCGACGGAAAGACGCACTTTACAATGTAGGAAGATAAATGCAAATTTATTTTCCAATATGAACTGCGAATAATAAATAATTTGCATATTGATATCGAATAATGTGATAATTGAATAACAGCCGATTAAAAATTGAATAATATATAAATAATGAACCGAAAATAAAATAATTATTTTGAATGTTAATAACTACAATGATCACGATCAAATTTTCGATAAATAATTCTTTTCGGGGCACGAAATATTCACAGTAGAGATTCATGCGCGATACGAGAATATAATACAAGAATAATCAAAAGATGATTTAAAAATCACCGATAGACGAACTTTCGAATAAATGCTCAAACGAACGGAAATTGAAATCGTCCAACGAATAAACAAAGAAAAAGTAAAAATTAAATAGCGAATGAAAATTTATTCAAACCATTACCTACAGCAATCTCTTTGTCGAAATAGCAAGCGAAGCACACGAACGATTAATAATACCAATTTGCTAAAATCGTTTCGCGATGGTTCTCGCATACGAAACGAATACCGGTTCGATCGTCGGATCACTTCCGTGGATGAAAGTGATTCAGGCCACACAGTGAATTACCGTGCGCGACCTCGTTGTCTCTTTTCAACGAGGGAACAGGCGGCAGCTCGTTGTTCGAGACGATCGCCTATCGATTCCTTTGGCGATCGGTTCAGCTTTTCACGAAATCCTGCCGTCGCGTCGGGTAAGAGCTTTGCGGTCGACGCTGGGTAAAAGCTCGTGCCGATCGTGCGCTTGAGCTTCCTTTTTACGACTCTGCTTTCATCGATTGTGCTCGTCGAGTTTCGAGCTTGCACGTTTCAAAGTGGACCGCGACACAATAGGCCTGCTTACGCGCTGTGCCGCGAGGAAACGGCCAAAGGAGCATCGAATCGTCCTGAATACGATCCGAATCAGTTTTACGAGGGAAGATTGCCACCCCTGGTTTCGCGAACACCGTGCTCCAATCCACGTATTTACGCTACCCTCGCGCGGATATTACGCGACCACGTAGAACCACTTCAGCAGGGGCTGGATGAAATTACGAGACTGGAACAAGAGGGAGGGAGTCGGTGGAAGGATCAAGGGAGAAGAAAAGGGACGAAAGAGATTTCCTTGATTTATACCACGGTCTTTCTTACTTCGATTATACCACCCAATAACTGGGACTTTGGGGAAAGCGTACTTTTGAGCGAAAGAAGGGTGGCTGGATGACTTGGATGGTTTTATTCGCTACTGGCTGAATGATGATGTTTCCATTAATTTTATGGTCTTCGATAGTGATTGGAAGACACGGATGATAATAGGCAATTTTATTTAGAAGACATAGAGAATGTTGCTTGTGGGTGACAGTGTATAAGATAATAGGTATTAAATAACTCGACTACGATTTTTTTTCACAAGACTGTGTATCCGCGTATATTATAGCTGCCAGCTCCTTTTTTTAAATATCTTAATAATTTTATACGGTACATGAAAGAAGGTCGATTCCTTTTAATCCAAAATTCAGAAAAATCGATTTTGCGGAACCGCTATACAAATAAAATCGCGATGGAAAATAAACTACTTTAACATCTTCATATATGTAGTGTGTCTATTACTTTTCAGTTCTGTTAAGAAAATCGATTTCACGAAAATTACGAAGGAGTTACTGCTTTAATGTAATCACATTTTGAATAATGCAGTGACATGCTTTCCTATTTTGCTTCCAACTCCTATTTCGTCGACTGTCTTCCACCATATTAAAATCTATGTGTAGGAACGTAACGCGATGTGTCTATTCATTGAGTGACATGATGTATCCAGCATCGACTTCGATAAGAGACAAAAGAAATACATCGGATGAAAACATTGTCTTTCCGTTGGAGTGACACACTGAATACCTTATACATATATGTAACAAAATTTACTATGGAAAATTCACTCTTGAAAAAAGTTAGTAATATTTGAAAAAAGATTCACTTACGTACGTGCATCGTGTACGTAGGTGCATCACTTGATACAATGACGATTCTATATAAAACATCGATGGTAGAATTTTTCTTAAGCTTCGAAACCTGATCAGTTTGAAAGATTAAAGCGGGAAATTACACTTATACGTTACTTAATTATTTTAGCGGAGTAAAAGTTGTTTTAGTTCGCGCTTTTTTAGGTTTTAACGCTTTAACGACCGCACATTTCGGCGTAAACTTTACTGCCAGCCGCCGGCATTTTTTATTCAGTCCATTATTCTATAATTGAGATACACTTTTTAAGGAAATCGCATTGAGAAAAAGTGAACTTGTATTTGGAAATACCATTTATATGACAGCGACAGTCAAAGCGTTGAAACAAAACACTCTATGAATTATAACACTTTTTTGTTACGTAGTATGGGTTTATTGAATAATTACGACGCTTCTATTCTAGTAAATAGTTCGCTTCTAGAATAACTTTTGACGGATATTTGGAAACAGGCGATATTTTAAATGTAGCCACTCTCCTTTCAAACCTACGATATATGGATAGAGATAAATAAAGAGAAATAGACATATGAATGGATATAAAGAAAAAATACATACATGGATAGATACGTAAAACTCGAAGTAACGATTCATAGTTTTTGGAGAGCCATCGAAAGTCTGACTAACTTGTTTCGAAAAAGACTATTACGAATCTCTAGAACGAATTTTGTAAGCAGTACTAACCAAAGGTTGCATTTCTTCTGCAAAAATATATTATTCTTCGTCGATTGCGTTACCAAATAAAAAGAAATAAGAGAAATGCTGTCATGGAACTACTCTCTGTTATTTTTCTTTTTTTCTTTTTTCTTTTTTACTAACATGTTCTACAAGGAAGTTGTATAGGTTGTTGTAATTCTTTCGTTGACTTCTTTTTGTTGATTTATAATACCTCGACTAAGTTCGTAATCTTGTAATACGACTTTCGCGTAGTTAAACTAGAAATCAGAAGCTAGACATGGGTTATGAAAGTTTTCCTCCTCGGGGACCAAAAATTCAATGTAGTGGTGGTACAAACTATTGTTGTATAAAGTTAGCAGAATGAAACAATCAGAATTCGTTAGAGCGTGTCAATTTTGTTTTTGCCAAACCGCTGAACATCGAACAAGCTGTAAACTCGAAAGATCAACAGGCTAATGTTTGGACTTTAACCGTGTGAAGTTTATTTAAGACGAGCATGAAGTCTAACTGCCTCGGTGATCTTTTTAAAAAATTATATTTCCCAAGTTTCATCGCTTCGGTGATCCCGAATGTTGTAACTTCTTCTTTTCCTATTTGAAATCTCATCGCTTCGATGATATTGGCTGATCTATGGTTAGGCTATCTTGTGGTTCTTATCGTCGGTAATCCTGTTGGGAGAAATGCAAAAATTAGCGTGTACGTTTTAGAAGATATTTTTCCATTTTAAGATGCCGCATGAAATGTTGCCTTTCCGAGCGAACATATTCAGCGTGTATTTCCTATGGAAACAATAGAATCGAGAATCTTCCGGTGGTCGACGCGGAGCAAGAATCCGTGAGTAGAGTCGTCACTAACCGCACCCGGAACGTACGGCGGTCGTGAAGGGGGTAGTTGACTTGTGGTTACCGGGACACAGGGGATGACATATAGTCTAGACGTGCGGTCTTTCCTGTTGCTACCAGTATACTCCTGCCACTCTCGGAAAAAGGCAACGTCCCCCACGGGACACAGGTTCACGGAAGTTGAGCTCGCTCGTCTTGGACTCGCACGTTCTTGCGTTCTCTCGTTCCCGTTTGGGAATTAAATCTACTTAGACCGTTGTTTTCCTTGCAAATTGAGGTTCCCTGTGCTAAAGGCGAGCCATGCCGTTTCGACGAAATTCACCTTCTCCCTGGGGCAAATGGATGAATTCCTCAGATGGAAATGAACCGTTCTCGTTGGGACAATCCTCGTTCAGTGAATCGCGGGAAGCACGTACCACCGACGAAGCGTCACCGTATTCTTCTTCTTCTTTTTTTTCTCAAGGAGATAGAAGCAATAACGGATCAATGATTAAACGGGGACGAATGTTTCGTGGAAGAGAAAAAAAAAAAAAAGAAAAAAAAATCGACGAGTTTCTTTTTGATGCGTACCGAGGGCACGTTGTATAATATGGAAATGCGTGGACGTGTGTAGGTCGGTTTCGAATCGCCGTCGCGTGATTTATAGGGCACGATTTTTACGCCAGCGAATCCAGGCCAGTTTCTAATCAACGCATCTGTCGCTATGACACCCGGGAGTGTAGTTTCCTGCGAAGCGGCCTTTCTAACAATCGGGTCATTTTCTTTCGCTTCTATCTCGGAAACGTTCGCTTTAAGTGTCTGGATTTAACGATAAACGAATATGAAGTTTGAACCGAGTTTGCTGACTACTTGGCCTTGTGTTTTTAGTGGTTTATTAGTTTGAAACATATCGGTGATTTTATTCACCGTATTCATCGTGATTGCCGTATTTGAACTGTTAGATCGAGAAAAAGAGAAAAACAAAAATGTTGCAACTTTTTCTTTTAATTAAAGGAATTCACTGAGTGTTATTTATGCTATGGTCGGCGACTATCGATATCTCATTCGTCTTATCGATTTCGATGATTCTTCAACGTGTTATCGGGATATAATTCCGAATAACATTTTCCTGTACATATAATACAAGGCTGCTCGGCCTTGATTTCCGAGATATTCGCAAAACCGCTTGTTCACACCGCCACAGTGAATTCTGTCTATAATTGCGCGTCCGTAGCAGCGCATGCGTCAGTATCTACGTGATGCCGGCAGCCGGTGGCCGAATTAGGTGACACCTAACCCAAACCTACATAAACTATGAATAAAAGATACGAATTAGGTTTGGGGTTCGCCGTAGCGGTACCCACACTTTTTCGCGAACGTCTCAGAAAAAGTTTTACAAAATATCGATTTCTACAACATGTACAAAAATCGTTGAAATCGGTGAGGTGAAATCAACGGGATATCGATAATTACCATTTTCGGGGAATTCGTTTAAAGCAAAAAGTTTGAAATTTAATTTTCGGTTTTAAAGAATCGGTTTTAAAAACCCATGATATACATATATCGACTCTATAGTATTTCCCGAAATATCTTTAGAAATTCATTGACAATCACGATGTGCATTCATCAAAATCTATCGTTCGATTAACTGCAAAACATCCCAATTGCGTCTAACAAAAGCAATGACACGTTTGAGATACGATTCCACAGTCTGCTGTTCCACGAACGAATAAAGTGGGTGAAACGCCGAGCCAAAGGTGCTTCCATTGCTCGTATTCGTCACTTAACAGCGATAAACAAGTCACGTCCGTACCCTCGTTACCTCGGTGTACGTCTCAAGCTGAAACGAACTGAAATTTCACCACAAAAATGCATGTCCGGAAAGGAATGACGCGAAACGTTATCTAACCCCGTGAAAGATGGCCGCGAATTTATGGATCGTCTCGATGTAGATCCCTGTCTTTGTCGAATTCTTATCGAGGGCAATATTTCGTTATTACTAGAGGTACACCAGTGTATGTGCAGGAAGCGAACGTCACGCTGGTAGTTTGTATGTCGATATCGCGTGTCGAGTCATGAGTCAAGAGTTCGTTTCCATTGGGCAAGGTGGGCTCTTTCCTGGCTCACGTTTCCCTGTTGCTGCACACGTGATCCCTGGGCCACGAGTCTCACACGTGAAATGGCACGCGTATGCTGGGCACGCATGCTTCATAAATAATGACGGTCGTTGGCGCGGTAGTTGCTTCGCGGAAGCTGCCTTCGAAAGCAACTTACAAGTTCCGAATGATTTGGCGTTATTACTCTCTCTCTCTCTCTTTCTCTCTTTCCCTGTACGCTCTTTTGTCAGATCGAAGTGGGCCTTTGATTCGTGACGAAGGATCAGATCGGATGGGATGCACAGAAGAGGGTGTCTGTTACGCAGGCAACGTGATTGGCAGTTCTTCATCCATCGAGTTCATGGCGTACGTGCACCTGATATGTTGTTGCTCTCGAGACGAAGCGCGGAGAGAAATTCATTCTGTTAGGTTTGAAGTTAACGCGACATAGCGTGGATTTGTGAGAATTAGCCTGTATTTGATAAAACTCGATCGAATTTTTTTAGGAATATGTATGTTAATAATAATACGTATTTGGATGAATGGTTTCTCATTTGTTGTTCGAAAGGCGATTATCGTATGAGTTTCTCGGAGACCAAACTGATTGACTGCTCGTTTTCTTTCTACGTTTGACGGTAACTCCTATTTTTAACTAGTTTGCTAAATTTTTAGCGAGGTTAGTTCCCTTTCACGAGTATACTCGTCATGGAGGAACGGTAATCTGTTACGACGAGTCCTGTTAGTGATAAAATTGAAGAATAAAACAATCGTTTCATTACAACTTTGACGAGTATGCTCGGTCATCGTTTACTTTTTGCGACAAATTTTAGGTACACACTTTTCAAAGAAGTCGCAACAGCTAACTGGTTAATTGGGAAAGCACCCATCCGGCAAGAGCAAGATTCGGCTTCGAATTTTTCTTCTTAAAATGTATGGTATATATATGTATGTGTTCAATTTTTTCCAGCATGTCGGTCTTTTTATTTGGATATTTATCCATTTATGTAACTATATTTAATGCCACTTGCTTCAAATATTCACATCAAATCTTTGTTATAACATAAATAACAATCTTGCGAATAAATTGTATAAAAATTCAACAAAAATAAAACATAGAACGGAATGAATTATTAGCGTGTCAGATTTAAAGGTGCATGAAAGTTAACCGTGCCTGGTTTTCATTTAAATCAAAAATAATGAACAATTTTCTGGTCGACAACAAATGGTATTTGTCCTTTCGGTCCACCCTCGCAAAAATATTTTTTCTCCATTTCCACCTGCGAAAGTGAAACGGCAAACTCACCAAATTCATATCGCATGCAAATTGATTAATATACCTGTTTACTCGTCATTTATTATATTTATTCGTATTAATGATCATAACCATTGACGGCTTAACAATAATACCACCAATCGTTAATTATGAATATTATCGTTTATAATAAGAATTAAACGGAGAATTTGCAAACCATCAAGCTCGCTCGTTAAAATACAGTCCTTCGAATGCCTATGAAAGATATTATTCAACGTTTCGCTTTAAGAGAATGAAAAAAGGAAGGGAATAAAATAAAATCGAAAGACGATTGAGCAGTAAAACGGAACTGAAAGAGAACATTAAGAAGATTTTAGAAAGAGGTACGATCGCATAAAACTGTAAAACGTTCAAACAGCCGGATAAAAGGAAATGGAAATAAAGATTGACAGCGTGTTCCGAAACCGTGAAAGTGGACGATGGTCGAGGATGATTGCCATAAGCGAGAATGGTAATGTTGCAATGAAAGATCGAAAAGAGATTGACTGCAGCTCATATCGATTTCCTCTTTCTTCCACCGCATGCTATACGCTGCAATTGTTCGTTTTCTTTAAACGGAAATTCCTCATAAATTTGTTGACGCGCGAGGAACGATCGTTATTCGGCTCGTGTCCAGAAAGGGCTTGCAACCGAGGTGGCGGCTGCTTCTTCGCCCGACTAGTCTCGAAAGGATTTCCTGAGGGTGATAGAAAGTGGAATTTTTGTCTCTTGTTTTACCGATCAACTAGACAATTTTCCACTGTTATACATTCATCGCGTTGTATTTCATTTTGATCGATCGCTTTATTGTCTTAACACTGGAACGATTAACTCATTGCACGTGATTGACATTGCGGCAACATTTATATTTCTACAGCAACGATACAGTACGCTATCGTGTGCCTGGAATTTATTTAAAAAAATGTAAGCTTTACTCGTTCTGTTTCGCGTGTTTGTTAGTTTGTTCCTCGATTGTTTGTCACACTGTAAATAGTAGTTGCACGATACACGGAGAAAGATATACAAACTGGGAATGCATAACTCGCGCGAAAAATATGACGCGCAAGCAATTTTCCCGAATGGAGAATTAAAAATAAAATTTCAATTTTACAGGCTCGGATATTAGTTCGGTATTTTCCGTTACATTCCGTTCGTGTTACATTCAAGTTAGTCGCGTTGACGACGTTAATGACACAAAGCGGCGATAGATGAGGATAGTAGTGTCTCGAATATGAAATTTGATCATCGACTAAATTAATATTTAAAGTAAGAATATCGAAAAAATGGCAAGTTCGTCGTTGTGCTATATCGAGATACATAAATGCAAAATTATACGCCATTTTCCTTTTTATTCTATCCTTCGATATGTATAATTTTGTATGCTAGACAAGATTGGCCGCGTAGTAGTGACACACGTATGTGAATATGAGTGTGTGGAAGTATGTGTGTGCGTGGCGTCTCGAAAAACAGATGAATGTAACTGTTCCATTGGCAGTTTGGTATGGAAGATGATGAGACAAAGTGAGTGCTGAGACGCGTGCAAATGTATATCCACGAAGATCCTGGAAATCGTTTACTAAATAAATCTAAAACTACTTTAATATGAATTCCAAGTGTAACCTTAATGTTCCTTTACTTTTATTTCGGCAATTAAGATCCACAATTCTCAACGATAACATCTGAAATTCTCCCGTTCATTACCGAATTTTGAAAAAATGTTCCCTCAACGCACGCCCTTCCTTTTCAAATTCTAACCACAACGAAGCCACGTGCAGGAAACACTGTTGCTCGTCGTAATAATTGATGAATGGAAGCGGGCGTATCGTGGTCGTGGGCATACATATGTCTGCCGGAACCGGCATTAATCTTTCGTTAGTATTTTAAAGGAACGAAAAATAACTTGAAGGAGTATTCGGATTATTATTCAGCACGCTATATCGGTGGTAATTATAACAGACGGTAGTATGCTCGTGTGGGCGTAATAAAATAAGACAAAATACAGAGTCGTAACTTTTCGCACAAAACCGACTCATTAATATTTAATACGAGTTGAATTCCCTCTTAACACAGTTTCCCGTGATATATGGCCCACCGCGTGTTTCATGTCCTTAAATAGAAGTCGATATTAATTACGACCATTCGTGTCTATTTGAGGTGTGGTTTATGACGATAATTCAGTGCTGTCATTTTTTGAATTATTGCTTGTTACTCTGGTGAAACTTTTCTATTTCCTATACAACCTTGTTGTAATTTAAATATGTCCTTCGTGTCTAAATGGTTTTCGACTATAACGTTCATTATTTTTTGGTTTGTTCACGTAGAAGGCAATGGTTATGTCTTTGCAGGAAGAAGACAATATTTATCGTAGTAGTTTCTCGTAGTTTCTCGCCTCGATCAAATCGTTCAGCGAAATTATAGCCGTGGAGAAACAAGAGGACAATTGAAAAGAAAATGGTAACGGCGCAATTTGAAGATAGCGAAAGTAGGTTGACGTTGCTGCGACGGGTTTTAAACCGAAAACATTTGATTACGCGTAATAACCGGTTGCTCGCCGGGTAACAACCGACAATTAATTTAATGCCACTTTTGGCTTAATGCAACGTTAATTACGAAATATGTTTTCGTTTCCTGGTTGAAGCGTGCACGAGAGCCGATTAACGCAGAACGGGGAAGCGGGCTAAACAACGCGTTTAAATATTACTTTCGCGAGAAAAGAGCGTAGTAATAGAAGAAGTTTATTGTTAGAACGTACAAAACAGTGGAACGTTTTGTTGCGAACATTCCGCCCGTTAGAGCAACCTCGTTCATTTAAGGTGGAAAAAGCTTCCTAAGTGCGTACGCAAAAGCTTGGAGAATAATTGTGTTTTCTCGTGGAACGAGAGCACAATAGTTTTTTAGAAACTAACTTACCATTGTTACGAATTTTTTCTCTTCGTGTGGGTGTATGTGTGCCTTTTTTTAATTACAGGTCATATGTAGAGATGCTAGTTTCTCTTTTTCTTTTTTTTTTTCTTTTTTCTTTTTGAAGGACTGGATTACTGCTCCGTGTTTGTGAAAGTTTTTGCAGACGATAAGTTTCTATTTTGCGGTCAGTGTTAGTGGAAATGCAGAATCTTATTTCCAGGATAATCTTTTCCAAACTTGCCCAACCCTTATAAGAAATGAAATTACTTACTCTGGATATAAATTTAAATATGTTAATGTATATATCAATATTACACAAGAAATAGAATAATTAATTACGAAGAATCATAGAAAACATATTCTCATTTTACCATTTCTACTATAGATTTTATACTTCTTCCAACATAACTCTTTACTTCGTCAGATCTTATCAAAATCATACACACGTACGTATAAAACTAACCGTAAAAAATCATCACTCGCGCGTAAAATCCAACGAAAAGAGAAAACCAACGAATCGATGAAACAAGAAAAGAAAGATTAGAACGACGGCTCGAATAAAATGTTAAACCGTGCTTTTTATTCGATACTAAAGCTATCAGGAGTGCCGCGCTGCACGAACGTAGCTGGTTACTGATATCGATGGCTCGTTCGCATTTTTCGTCCAGTGGATAGATAGGTGGAGGTAGCCTGTTAAAATTTTCTCACCTGATACAATTTTCGTTCGCTTATCAACGAGAAACATGCGGTTTTTCTACTCGCGAGAAATTCTATCCACGAACGCATCCTGCAATCGTAAACATACCAAACGTTCGACGAAGCGCGACGTTTATCGCGATTCTCGGGATTCCGGGACCAACGAATGCCTCGAATTCCGAAACGGAGCTCGGTCCGTGCTATTCGACCGCATTCTTCGCCCCACGTGACGGCTTGTAAGTTTTGGGAACATCATTTTTCCTTACGATCGTTCTTTACTGACAAATGTTCCGCTGCTGCGTCGCGCACGTTACACAACAGCTCGTCCTAAGCGCAAGTAAATGACCTCTGCTTCTTCCCAGAAGCGAATTTCGTACGACAGGGAATTTTAATTTTCTCGCTGTCCGCTTGTTGGCTGAAAGTAAGTTGCTACGGATAATGGAGGAATTTTACTGCCAAGCTGTCACGTATAATAATTATGTACCGGTTAAATTTATTTGTAGAGACAGTTCGTTACTAATTGGTTTAGACAGAGATGTAAAAGAGTCGTCGAACCATCGCCTCATCGTTTACGTAGGTTTATATTTTAATATTACGCACGATAGCCCGAATTAATGGAGATAAAAATGTTAATATAAAACGAGCAAAGGGGCTATAGTTAAAAACATAAAAATATTTTTCTAATTGTACGAGTTACGATAACTTGGTAAATTATCGCGGAGTTCTTATTGTTCATACGACGATAATAATTTAATAAAGGCCTGTGATTGGGGTTAGGTAGTTGTGATATTAACCAAAAGAGGAGAAGAATGGAAACGAGTAAGTTTTGACTTTCGTATCGATTGGAAAAATAGAGCATGGAAACCATGCAAGAGGATAATTGAACAGGTAACGAATAATCGATGACGATTAACCACGTAGAAATTTGGAAATTTGTTATTATCTTGACGCCTGTCAAGATTCCATTGATACCGAAGTAATTTTAAATCGATCGTACGTCAATTTACGCTTCCTATGCTAATGAAGGCATCGATCCGTGTTAATTAAATGACTGTGTTAATCGTTCGGAAGCTAAACATTCGAATGCGTTTGATTGAATGCGCGAATCCATTCATCAGAATTTTATACGTTTCCGAGAATTAAAAGTATTTGCGTTTTGATATCGAATGTTTCACACAAATTGGCGAAAAAATAACATTTTCCGTAAAATAGAAACGAAAAAGAGACATAAACGCCTCTATCTTTTTCTATGCGATACAAAATTGAACGTTGTGACGAATTATGACGAATGTCCATAATCAAAATCAGTATGCGTTTACGTTTAAAAGAAATGAGATTCCTTTTACACAGATTATTGTAAAATCGTAGCACATAACGAAAAGAATAGAAAGATTCCTCAATTACAATTTGAGAAAGATATCTTAGATAGAGGATATCTTAGATATGTTAGATATCTTAGGGGAACGGAACTGACTGACTAATTGCAAACTGTCAAAACTCATTTTTCACAACGAAGCTTGCAAATGTTCCCCATGCTGAGTTTGTGAGGTATCTCATAGCCTTCTCTGTGCTAGAAAGGTCGAGCGGGAGGTAGTAGGTTGGCTGAAAATGGGTAAGGGCCATCCTGGGAGCGCTTCGTCATCTCTGATTACTCTTCGTGGTCCTCCTACTCCGTGGAATCCCTTGGCTTTCTAACTGCCAGCCCCTTAGAACCAACCTCGCGCGCAGTTATCTCGAATCCTTCGCGCGCGATCAGACACTTCGCGGCTGACGTTTTGCTGGACGAGAGAAAAGGAAAGAGAAAAAAGGGGGCTGGAAATGAGCACGTCTAAAGATTAAAAATTCCACGGGTTGATAAGGGAAATTTTTTATTACGACTATCTTTGGAGAGCAGAAGTTCCTTGATGTATTGCTAGAGATTAAGTTGAGCTTCATATTTTTATCTGCGTGGTAAATTAATTTCGATTGGTCGAGGATTCTATTTTCAAAGCTAAAGTATATATTTAAGCCGCTATTTTGAGAAGCAGAGGAAAGTATCGATGTAATTTTTTCAAATTTATCTTGGAATGTACGAGTATTCGCGATATCTTGTCGCGACGAGTAAATTTATGATAGTAAGTTATTTATTTTTAGAGAAGTTACATGCGTACGTACACATTGATCATGTATCCAGAGAAGAAAATCTGGAAGCGTATAAAATTAATTTCTAGCTTTTTTATTTTTCCACTAATCTTCTCTATATCATTTTATGATTAGAAAATAACGGTCTTTTATAAAATTCTTCTTTAAAATTTTTGATGATTGATATGCAAATAATATTGCTGGAAACTTCTTCCACTTGAAAGCACCTTCACATTTTCATGCCATAAGAAGATCCGTAATCTCTAAAGAACGAACGTCTAGTGATACGTTAACTACTGACAGTTTCAATCTTGTTAATCCTCGTAATGTGCGAAATATCATGGCCCGAATTCGCCGAGGCAAGAGAATAATAGCTACTTTGCACGCAGTCAAAATAAGATCGAGAGAATTTATAGAGGAAATAGCTTTACGTCTGTTGTCTCCTCGTAAATCGTCTATTCTTAACTGACCATTCTTAATTCGATTAGCGTGAATACTGGCCTCTTTTTACTATAATCTGTCCCTGATATAACCTTTACAACGTAAATAATTTCTATTACGTTATAATAATTTCCCTGACACGTAAATATCAGAGTAAAAATAAGCACTATGACTCGGCAAATAATATGTCAAATATTTCGAGTAAAAAGACCAGATAAAAATTTCCAGGTTGTATTTCTAAACTCTTATCTGAGAAAATACCAGGAAAAGAGACATTTTAAAAAATATAACGTGCCTTCTTCGATCTGAGGAATTAAAAATGTCAATATAGTGTCAGAGAAACGGTTTTTGCGGAGTTGTGGTGCACGCGATTTTCGGTTTTTCCTTGGCTGTCATGGCGAAAGGGCCAATGAAAAATCACTGTGCTAGGTCGCGGTCTACGGTGCGAACATAAATTTCAAAGCAGCCCGATACACTGCGACCGGCTGTTTATCAAGGCTCTTTCACCTTCCGGAAGAGAAGCGAAGCCAGGGATCTATTAATTTTGGCGTAACGGTTCACTAACCGCCAACAGATATCCGGTGGAATCTAAAGAAGGAGCCCAGCCGTCGCGTCGGTGTATGGCTTCTAACCGAGCGTGTTTTCCTCCCGTCGACTATCTGAAAAAACCAACCTACGAGGTAAGAATCGGGAGAAAATATAGTTTGACAGCGAGGATTTTAAAGTGAAATAAGTTGGCGTGACATTAACATACGCATTCTCTCGCGAAATTTCATCCTACTATTTGCGTTCTGTAAAAAGCTTCGTAGTAGAGAAGAGAGCAGTATATCATCGGATTTTAGACTCTTTTCTCCAACAATATCAAAAATTGTAAGTAGATAGCAAGAATTTCTGGAGGATGTTATTCATTGTAACGAATATACAATATATCTGCTATGAACTATAGGACATGTTATTACTTATTCGACCATCGAATATGTAAAAAGAGTTTTCGCATAAAAATTGTTTAACTGCTTTAAATAATAAATTGACGCAAATGTTGACTTTTCTGATAGTAATCGTAAAAGAAATGGGGCATTACATTTGACGAGAACAGAAAAGGAACTAGTGACGTGAAATGTTAATTTTGAAAAGAATTTCATAAATGGCAATTAAAAATTCAAATTTATCGAATCAGCATAAAAATATTACATTGCCCATTTTTGAAATATCCAATCAATACCACGATTAGCGATCTCTAATCCGCACTTGAACTTAAATATAATATTATAAGTGCATAGAACGTAACGTGTTATTTCTGTCTTGATAAAATTGAACGTTAATCTTGTTAAAAAACCTCTATTTACTTTTAGTAATTGCGAGCACAAAAGGTCCAAAACTGGTCATTTTGTCCGGTTTCTGGTGTTAAAAATATACATTTATCGAAACGTACAGATATTAATATCACTCGTTCGATCTGTTATCATTTACGAACTTATAAAAAGCCGGTTTACGACATTTTATGTGCAGATATGATTTATAACGAGGTTTTCTAAGAAACGATAAGATCGCAAACGCTAGCAGCAAGAAATTGACGGACAGTACTCGACCGACCGTCCATTATTAAGGGATAATGCATGCATTCGTGCAAACATCCCTCCCTTCTGGTCCTTTGGTAAACGAATTTGCCTTAATTCAAATTGCCCCGCACGGAATAGGAAAAACACGCCGTGACCGCAAAGATTCCCTCCAAGATCATCAATCACCTTAATGAAACAAGCTCTGACATTGCATTTTACCAAGCTTGTTTCATGCACGCGTTTATCTCGGTGCTCGTTTATTTCACCTGCGCTGCGCTGATGTTCAATGACCAAGAAGAAGCGCGTTGCGTCCTAATCAATTCACCAAACGATCACCTTGTCACGGCGATCATCAACGAACTTACTAAAGACGTTTCTTATACTCCATTTGAAAGGTTAGTCATAACAGGATTGCTCGTTTTCACCGCTAAACTCTAATTTACGATATGGATGCTGTTGTACAACTTATTTAGTAGACTTACTTATGTTTTAGAGCTTTTGAAATTATTTATTTTTATGTATTATAGAAAATACCGATTTTGTGAATTTGACCAATTATTCGAGTTTCGCTTCCAAACGTCGATTTGTCATTAATTTATACAACAGCTAAGCCCCGTGTATTAACATCCACGTTCTGTATCTTTCCAATGCTGCAACACACGTATAACAACTTCCTGGTTCGCTCGTATCGATCGAACGCGCCAGTATACGCTTCTATACTAATTACATATTTACCTGTACCTGGTGTGGTTAAACCGATCCGGGGTGCAAGCGGACTGATCTTCTTTAATTCCACGAATTTAACACCGCGAACGATCCTCGACACGAAAAGAGGTAGCGGTGAAAATAGAAACAACCAGATGGTGGAGAAAACTTCGTTTGTCTCGGCGTGGGATGGAAAAATGGCAGAGGTTAAGGTGCTCCCAATGGCACGAAGATTTTGCTAATAATAACGTTGTGGAAAATATTGAATCGAGAAATGACTTTATTCGCTTTTCATTGACGTATATATTCCGAAGAATGTCATGAAAATTGTTTAAAGAATGTAGAAATACATGTATCTGGATTTATGAAGAAATGAGATTAGTAAATTATTTTTTGGCTAGATAGATTTTACGTGAAAGTAACAACACTTGTCGTGCTCTTTTAAGAAAATGTCACTGAACCTATTACCGAAGCTCGTAGTCGGAAGTGGATGCTTGTTGGTCGAGGTTAACTGACCGCTACCAGACGCAATTGTGTTTTGCAACACAAGTCCGGTGTTGGCGAACCCAAAGTGGAAAAAAGTGGCTAGTACGAGCTTAGAACGAGAAAAGATAGGCTTTGTCGTCGATGGCGAAACTCGATCTACTTTCTGGTCCTTGGTTTCCTACTGGACGCAGGGGATTAGGAGAGATTGCCGCACCTTCGTTTCATTTCGTTAGGCAACACTGATCTATAAAATCCGTGCTCCAGCGGTTACGGGACCGGAAGGAATAGTTGTGCAGTTTTCGTGTTTTAAAATCAAATAGAAAGAATTGAAGGAATTGTAAAATGACAGAAAAGCGTGACGTTAGGGCAATGGCGTGAAAGGATTAATTTAGACGGACTTAGAAGATGATAATTGGATATTTGAGTCTCGAAAATAGTCCCTAATTGAGAATTGGTACGTAGACTTCAAGACGCCCGTGTTTTGTTAACATTTCCTATTGTTTACAGTAGAAATTCCATTTTCCAATAATTACGTCGATTCACAAAAACAACTAAAGTGCGACGATCTTTTCCATATCATCCGATAAAATCCGTAATTTACGAAGCTACGTGCCCGCACTACTACTAATCTAACGCGTCATCCTCCAACAATCTTTGACACCTTCCATCAAAGTGGTATTTATGAAACGACGTGCATGTCCTTTATACCGTTTAAACTTAGTGTTCCCATTCGTAAGGTATTGATTCTCGTTTGTCTCTCCCGAGGCCAATGGTCGAAGGACCACGTTCATTCCTGCGGACACAAGCGGCGAAGTTTCACGCCTCGTTCTAGAAACTTGTTAGAGATCAAACTCTTCCCGAGGCATTGAGGCGGTTGCCGTACGTGTGTGCGAGTTTCAGGAGGGTTGGTTCCCGAAAGGGTTGGCCTATTGTTTTCGCCCGAACTATGGCGTGGCCCAGTTGGCGAGTTGGTAAATTAACAATTAAACTGTAACAGGATTTTCAGTCGTCTATCCACCGGAAATGCAATACCTGTCGCCTCTTCGGCGTCCTTAGGAGCGTGGATAATTAAACGCAACTCCGTATGACCGACGCGCGACCCTCGTTCCCTCTAACCCCGTGGTTTTCTGTTGCCACCGGCTGTTTCCATCCTCTTTGTCCGTCTGTCTGTCTGTCTGCCTGTCTCTTTCTCCCTCTGTCTCTGTCTGTCTGTCTCTCTTTCTCTTTTACCCTCTATCCGCGAGAACAGTGCACAACGGCTCGTCGTCTGGAAATTGGAATCCCGTAATTTATGGTGCTCGTCCAGGAGAGGACAGTTGGATTAATGTCCAACCGGTGCACGCGGCATCGCGAACCGTCCGGCGGCCTCGCGCGTCGTTATCTGGGGAAATCGAGCTTCCGTGGGCCACGCGTTTGTCGATGCTCGGGCGATATCGGCGGCCAGTCGGCCGCGCGGATTGCTTTTCGCCGGCGTGTTCGCTCAGAATGGAGAACCACGATAGCATGCTGAAAATTTGATGGCTGAACTTCATGTCGGGAGAAATGGAAATTTACGGTTACGTCCAGCTGATTTTGCCGAGAGATCCAACCACGTTGCTTCTGTCGATGAATGGTTAGCATGTTATGTTAAGTAGTTTAATTTCAGCACCGAGAATGCTTCCGCGTTCTGTGCTATGCAATGGCACATTGGCAGAGTGATTGGTACGTTTGGATAGTTTAGATTGATTTTATGGAGATTCGGTTGATGAAGTAGTTTGTTTAATGGAACAACTAGCATTTATGTGTATCTAGTATACTGTACAATTACGATTAACTCGGTTCTTTGTAAGTATTCCAATATAATCATGAACGATGTACCGTGTGTCCTTTATTATTACAATTTTATTATTACAAAGACATACATTTTATTTCTAAATGATTTCGCTTTCGTCGTATTTCTGTAATATTAAAGATATCGTAAAGAATTTCACGACAGCGGAGTCCCTAACCAGATCGTTCGTACGAAGCGTCGAAGATACTATTGCCATCTCATTTGCAAGTAGACTGTGAAGCCTGCGATTACGTTAGTATTAATTCTGCGAACCATTTCGAAGACACGAACATTCAGTTCGTAACAGCTATCGGCTTTCTGTGGTAAGAACGTTAGCCACAAGCATTTACTGTGAAATGGGAATTTCCTCGTGCCTTTACACGGTCGATTCGTTTAAAGTTCTTGGCAAGAACCATTCTCAAAATTGTACAATCCGAATATCTATTAACACGATGAATCATCGTATACACTGGAACGGGAATTGCTCGTTCTCGCCTTCTTCGGCTATCAATTCGGCGCAATACTCTTGAAACTTGCGTCGATTCGGTCTCAAAACGAAACAGATGTTGGAAACGGCACGACGGCAATATTAATTTCATCCAGTGTTTCGCGAATTCGATTTTATCGCGTGCAAGAAAATTTGCATTCGTTGCTATGCATTACGCTGTTATATTCTCTGTTCGTATTGCTAAATCCACTCTCGTTTCAGTGATCATCGTTGTTGCTTTTAAGGAACACAAACTTTGCAATTTCGATTTGAATTTTCCAACCGAAAGATCTTTTAGACGACTCGAAAATCATGTTAATTTTCTTTTCGATTAGCGCTAAGCGTTCAACGATTTAATACTGTTCAAATGAAATTTTCTCCTCTCGTTTCCATACGATTTAACCTATTCGTTTATACGATGAATTGGTATCTGCAGCGTGTAAGTGATTTGGATCAACGATTAGGACAACGTTCAAAGAACAGAAGGCAAACTTGCTAAAGTATACAGTGTTACTGCGTTTATCTGAAACCACCCTGTGACGAAAATTTTATACAGTACAATACAATAGTCGTCTGTGACTTTTGGCTTAGATGATCGAAATTTACGTTCGATACATAGAGATTTAATGGACAAAACTGCAATTTTCAGCACATTAAATGCAGTTCTGCCGTACTTCTCTCGGGACGCGAAGAAAGAAGAATAGCGCGCTTGTTTCGACCAGGTGGCGACGTTACGAGCAGTTGGCGAATCTCTCGAACACTTAACAAACGTTGTAAACATGCAAGTGATAATTGCACTTTCACACACGCATTTATTTTAGTAGCTATTCTCAAGGTATCAAGCGTTTCATGGTAACTGTTTCCGATCCCATTTAGGAGACCATTAGCCAAAGGTATTTACCCTCGTTCCAAGGGAATCGCAGTCCCTATCACGTACGAAGGGTTAATGGAGGACAGGATGAACGAAACGACGAGCACGTTAGCTCGAAATCGTGTTTCTCTTTATTTATGGCAGACCGGAGGACTATGACGAGGAAGTAACATTTTCACGATATTGGTTTCCCTCTGCTCCCTGGCTTTATGGCGAGAGATAAAGCTTCATAAAAAAGCAACTTGGTTCCGGAGGCTCGTTCGGTGACCTGGACAATTTGCTTGATTCGAATGTTTATTAAAATTGGACAAATCGTACCCAGAGGGTGAATTTGATCCGATGGTATCGCCACGGATGGCAGTATTGTTTCATGATTTTGTGGTTCGTTAGATATTTCGGTCCGAATGTCATTTGCAATTGGCGTTCTTGTATAATGAACAAATGTATAATGGCTCGCGAAAATATTTGAACATTTATCGTACAAAGTTCTTATGTATAGATACAGTAGTTACAAAAATTTCCAAGTTCTCTTATTTATCTATAAAGTTTGTTTTCTAGGTTTCACACATTCCGTTGTTTATAGTACGAGATCTTTGTAGCCACGTTGAAGCCGATAATTTTATTTAAAGTACCATTAGGAGTATATTATAGCGCGCGAAGAAATGAAGAATCTTGTTAGCGTTTAGCATGGCAACAGAGAATTTCCGAAAACGTTTTATTATATTTGGCAAAAAATTCTTAGGTCGTACGCGGATATTTCACGAGCACAGCTGTTCTTAAGATCATTTGCAACATCAAACGTGGCGCAGCTGGCTTGCAGCGTAATTAGGGCCCCTCGTTACGTGGCTGTACAGGCATTATGATATGTTCTCGTGGAAAAAGTGGGTCACGTAACCTGAAATCCGTGTACCGCATGATAATAATTTTTATTATACAAACCAATTCACGGTGTGCTTTGCTGCGATGCAACCTGGTTCTCGATTAGAGTAAATCCCATACCCAGTTGACTCGTTCGAATTTACATTTTGCGAAAACAATTCATCGCGAAACGTATCTGTAAGAAATTCAGATAGAAACTGTTCTTACGACTATTGAGATCTTCTAAGACTTGCGTATCTTAGATTAAAAATCTGTGTCTCTTGAAAAACATTCGAAGAATGAAATTTTTCGAGATTTAATTCTCTGACAAAGAACAACATGTAAAGATACTAAAATGTGAAACATGCGAAATATAAATAAACTACAGAGAAAAAAAGTACAAAATATTCAAAATAAAGCATCTGTTGTAACTTAAAGGGTGAAACGAATTTCTACTTGGTGTTTGTATGGTTGTTTTCATATAGATACAAGTTTGTATAAACGCGCCATATAAGTGTCACGTTTACCTGAAAATATAGACTTAGACCGCAAAGGATTAACGTTAAACAAACTCATAAATATTTCCATTTTCGTTCGAAGAAACGGGAAAATGCTTGCTTGAAAGAAAAATAGAAGCAGAATTACAGATGGTACGATTTTGCGGAAATTCCAGGCGAAAGTATCCAGGATTAATATTAAAGCGGAGCAGCGAGCAATACGTCAACAGATTTGGAGCGACGCAGAATAAAACATGAGGCTTGTGTCCTTTGACCGACATAAAGGATCTCAATTTATTTGCGTAGAAACGGGCGGGCTGCGTTGCAATCGAACGAGTTCCAAGGCAAACCAAACCAACTGCTGCTGCCAGCTCCCTCGAGGATTAAGGTCCTCCCCTCCCTCTTCTGCAACCTAAATCAATTCTCGTTTGACAAATCTTCGGCCGATGCCGGACGACAGCGTATATTTCATTGGTGGTACAATTTCTCTGTTCGCGGTACTGCTATTGTACTAGCACCTTAACACTGACCATGCGAATTTGCTGCCCCCTAGGGGGCGAGCTGGGTCACGTCTGTAATTTACGTGTATCAGCAAAGCCCCGAAAGCCGAAGTAATTGAGGTGTTCTCTGTCCCGGAACAAAGATCGTCGATGCAACGTTGATTTTCGATTCATCGACATGCCCTCTCCCGCGATCACTTTGTCGCGAGTCCCGCTCGATTTTTGTTTCATGCTGGAATCTAAATTTCGTTTTTCTGTGAGATTTCGTTCGTCCAATGATATAAATGAATCGAACAATGTGCGAAATACACGCTATCCGTGTTTGGAATAATCGACTGTGGTGTTCTGAAGTTTACGATACGGACGAGAGTATTCACTGTGTATAAATTTTATAATTCTACCTACGATTTAAACGAAATTAAACGTGTAAAATTAATATCCGACAGATAAATGACTAGTTGTTTGTTTCCGCTGTAAGTAACGAGATATCGATAAAAATAAATTATTACATAACAAAGTGCCGAAATTATTTTTAAAAATCATTCTTCTATTACTACCATCGCTGTTCAATGTTTGATGCTTCTCAATAATATCTTGGAAAATGTCTTCCAACGTAAGCTAATGTTCCACGTGGTATCTTTAATTCTAGAAAATTTGAAATAAACATATTTCTCGTATTCTATTCTTCGCGAGTTTTTACGCAAGAAGGAGAAAGAGGAAACCGATAATAGGAATGAATTGAACCAGCCGCAACGTCCTGACCATCTTTTTTCTTGGACGATAAATTCACCGTTGCTTGGTGAATAGCTGCTGCCCTTCGACGATTCCATGCCATTTTCCACGTAGAAATTTATCGTTGAAATAATGTGGAAATAGCGAGATATTCGAAGGCGTAGTTTATGAAAGATGGTGGCGAGAAGGAAGGAAACGCATTTGGCTGAGAATCGAAACCGAATCGCCTAGAGTGCCACGAATCACGAAATGGCTGGAAGAAAAAGGAGCGAAGGTTGGTTTGAAAGGGGAAAGTGATTCGAGCAAATATCACAAGACGTATTACTTCTGCAAACCGGCGCCTGTATTCGGCAACGAAATTTTCCCCGTCGAGTGAAAAGCGTAAATTCGGTTCCCTGACTTTTCTCACCCGCGATTTGTCGCTATTTCCGGCAACCGACGCGAATCGAATAAGTTGGATAAAATATTTACCGTGACGGTAGTACGTGTAATCGTTCACAGATGACGAAGGTTTTCGTGTATACTATACACTATACTTATGAGTAAACTGCGGATGTTTATGCGCGTTGAATATGCAAGAAGTATGTGACATTTATACGCGCAGAATATGCAAATATTCGCGAAAAATATATCAAAAATATGTTGGATACACACGTTGCGCCACATTTATTGGCAGATTCTAACGAATTTTCCTTTACCTCTTTACATTACGTATTTTACATTACGAGACATACATGAGGCAAATGAAACGATGCAATAAAACAGCTAAAAAAATAAAAACAGCGAAATGTATTTAATTTAGAGGAAATATCGGTAGATGTTAAGAGCCGCTATGTTTCGTCTTCTTCTTCTTGTTGATTGAGTTTTCATTTTGACGTGACAAGTTGGAGAATCTAGTCCAATCTATCTCTCTCGATTTTTCTAAATAAATGACTAATTCATCGATCGAACCCTGTATATCTCTGTCAGGTATTATTTGTCCATCAGCCGACTTTGATCGATACATTAACAGTCGATCAATCTTACCAGCCATCTTCATCGCGGCGGCAGTTTCTCAACTAGCTGAGAATCTCTTCATAAACACCATAATGGAAGCGTTCGAGATTCCTCGAAACCTTGATGTACATCGTTCGTAGAACGTCAACGAGAACGCAAGCAAGGGTTTGCAGATACTTTAGTCCGAACCTTGGAACTTCGATTCTAACCGAGCGTTCTGAACGCAAAGTTTCTTTGGCGGTAAACGTAATCTAGAAGCAAGCATTCGAGACAGTACGACATTACACGGAAATTCCACTCGCGTGTCTGAGATTGGTCAGCGAAGTTGACCAAAGTTCCTCTGCTGAATAGACTGGTCACGTCGACGAGGTCTGGCCAATGAACGCAACTAGAGAAAGGCGTAGGAGAGAGGAAGAGAGGTCGGCAACTGCCTGGAGACACAAATTTCCGTTTTCGTTTGTACTGTTATCGAGTGTGAGCGGTGGATGTACGGCATGTGCCGTTTCTAGTGCTCAATTATGCTTTAAACGCGAACCAATTCGTCGTCAATTGGATCCGGAACGATCACACTCGTGGAAAGAAGCTCCAGCTCGGTTAAAAGGAGGACGTTTCGCCGAAAGAATACGAGCCAGAAGGTAGAATCTTCATTTATATCCTCGTGATCGTGCTGATGAGATTGGTCAATAGAACCAAGACAGACACGAGAAACTGTCTTGGGGTCGTGTCTTTTCAGCTTCATCGGATCCGGATAAACCGTGGAACGTGCCTGGCGATACGAACTCGAAATAATAGAGGCAAGACAATTCGGCGAGTTGCGCGTCTCGCATACGATTCCTTGGTAAAACTTTATCCACCCTGACATTCCACGGTGTCCAGCTGACGAGTGCAGAATGCAGTTCCTTGCGTGTCTTTCCTGTAATTGCGGTTCGGCTGAGAAACAATATTTCAGTCGCAAAGAAACCTAACTTTTATATTGCATTGGTTGTTAAGATACGTTTAAGGAGAAGGATTCGTGGCGCGTTATACCCTGAAAGTAAGGTTATGAGAAGATTTGTAAGTTTGTTCTGTAACGATGAATTTTCAGAGTAATTAAATTAAGTCGTTGGATTTCGATTAGACTAATCAGCTTTACATCTTGTTGCAATGTTTTCGTCGCTAATACGTATACGGTATGCGCGAAGAGTATTTTTATATTTTCAAAGTTAAAGTAACTATACCAAACAACGTAAGCGCAGACAGCGAGGATCAAATTAGGTTTCGTGTAAGTAACTTTGCTACTGTCTCTTCGCTATGTTACGCCAGAAAGTTGCATACATGACGAGACTTTGTTGTGCGCACTTGGCTTTTAGCTTGGCTTTAGCGTTTTCAGCAAAATGCTCGCTTAAATCATTGCATGGGTTTTTAATTATAATTTCTTCCCTTACATATCTTGAATTCCTTTTTTCTTTCTTGCCAACTTCAACTTTTGTATAAAAATTATTCTGTAGAATGTTACTGGAAGAAGGATCGAAGAGTTTGTTACAGGTCATACGATTTATTAAATTCTTCCACACATCAATTTTATTTTAGTCAAGAATACTTTTAATTAAAAATTACCATTGATCAAAATATCGTGCAACATTTCCGATCTATAATTTACATAGCTCGTCCAATTTGTTTATTAGAACGAGCAGAAATTTTCCTCTACTGCTTCTTTTTATTTTCGTTTGAAAGTATGATATAACTTGACCCAGTTGTTAAAATCACACTGCATAGAATTGGATAGAAAAGAGGAATTCCTTTTTAGAAATCGTTTGAAAATTTTAATTATTATTCGAATCCAAAGCTTTTGTCGCGGTTTACCGAAATTAATACTAAACGAATTATTAATTTATCCCTTATTTTCGCGCTGTTCACGGAAATGTTTCAAATCCGAATTTTATTTCATTTGATTTTGTTTTTTTAACGAAATTCCAATACCGGGTCTGCCTTCGATCGGTATGAACAAAAAATTCCATTCAGCTCGTTATCATTAGTCTGTTGAACTTTTATTGGATTCCTGTAATATTTAAAAGCGCAAATATTTATAGATCGTACGATATACAAAAATATATCGAATATTTAAATGCTTACATAGGTTCCATTTTTTTTAATTTCTTTCAGATATGAATTTCATAAAGGTCTTATCGTAAATCAGCCATTTTCACTTCCACTTAAAACCTTGAAACATCACTTTCCCGCGTTACATCCTCAACGATCTTTACTCGAATTACCATCCTCTATCATCCACAATTACCTCTATGCCTCTTTCCAGAATAACCTATCCAATCTCGCTAAAGTCTGCTGGTTTAATTATACCAACGCGTGATCTATGAATCATCCGATGCGATTAGTGCCGCAAACTGCATTGATGCTCGTGGCAGAATAGCTGGTAACTTTTAATCTGCGCATTATTACCCCCATCGAATAAAGGAGCCAAAATTTCGATAGACGAAAGTAGGGTACGCAGAGAATGGGGGCTGCACGAAGCCCCTGTTGTTCTCAGGGCATCGAGGCAAGAGGGGATTACGTTCCGCTCGCGATTCGAAAGGTTCTCTCGTCGGCTTCGCGACGAAACGATCGCGCTCGCTGGAACTTCAGGAAAGTTGGCAGAGAGCAAGCCGTGGGAGTAGAGCAAACCGAGGAGGCTTAAGGTTGTACGCTCGTTGGTATGTTCCATTGCGGAGAGACGCCGCTTTTCCTTTCCTCTCCCGTCGTTCTTCGATGCGAGCGTATTAAAACGAAGTTTCGAGACGGAGAGCTGCCGGCTCGCCGACTAATAGAGGAGTAAGTCAAGCCCCGGAAGTTACACACGACCGACGGTAACGGGCTATTTAGCCCTTCCTCTGCTCGTTTAACTTTCCTCCTTCCTCGTTTGCCTTTACTCTGCTTCGTCTTCTTTTTTTTCCCTCTTTTTTTCTACTTTTTCTAAAAGTGGTTTTTACTTGCTTTGTTTCGTAGCTTCTGTCTCCTGCTCTGTCGCTTAGCTCTTCCTTTCTGCCGAGCTTTCTTCGTTTACGAAGCAGCGCTCGTTTCGTCGTGCCGGTGTTTGTCGTTGATTATTCTTCGGTTTCTCTTGCGTGTTTTATGCTCTCGCGGTTTGCTTCGTTAGTTTGCTAAGCGATCCGTCTGGTGAGAAAAGGGACGAGAGCGATGAGATTGCTTCATCAGACGACGATTAGTTTAATCGACTATGGTGATTTATCGGAGCAAAGTTTTATTTGTATGATATCGTTAAATTTATGAGCAATAGTGACATTTTACTCTACTTTCCTGTGCTAATTTTTTCTATATCGTATTATTTAAAGTTACTTGAAGTAATTAGCTTCTTGACATACTCGTGAAAAAATAATAGAAAATTGCTTTTCTTATTAATTCAACATTTATCCTTGATACAAATGAAATTTCTAAAAAGGTATTTAAGGAGAACCGAAGATAAGACAAGCTACTAAATATCTTTGTGAAAAAAAAAACCTTAAAAAACAAAGACCACTAAATATTGCATGAGCGAAAACAATAGTAACGATATCTCTTCTCTTAGCTGTTCCTTTTTGAGATAAAACGCGGAACAAAAAATATAACCGCTTGTCAAAGGTTTGCGTTTTATGAAAAGAGGCAAGTACTTTATCAACGATTCTCAAGTTTTATAAACAAAGAGACGTAATACTATTTTTTATCGATCTCGAAAGTATCAAGGTTCTCCACGGTTGGCAGCTTCGCGTTAGCCTTTTCTTTTCACCTTTATCTCATCCGCTTTTTGCTGTTCTTTTTCTCTTTGCTGCTGTCGTACTTTTTCTCCCCCCAACTTCGCGGTTTCCGTTCCGACGAATCTTTCCTTTCTTTCCCCTTTGCCTTTCTCGCCAGTTTTTCATGGCGTCGATTTCGTTTGAACTTTTCTTCGCGCAACTCGTCACGACTTTGATCGATGCTAGACGTCGTTCAATTCTAAGTAATTTTCTTCACGCTATTTTAGCGTAACGCTTTAAGCGCAACGGTTAAGTTTGCTCGTGAAAATTATCTTTCAATAATTCTCGTGTACGTTATTTGTGTCATTTTCGAGCAAATTGCATTTTCCTATAAGAAAATTACTTGCTTGATCATTCGCAAGCGCCAGCTTCTACTAAATGGATATTTTGTTTCGCAATTTTTCTTCTAGACTCATACTATACATAATACTTGAAATCAGACGACCGGCGAAAATTCGTCTGTTTAAAAATTTTCTCACAAAGTCGCTTTTCACGCGCCCGATCAAAGAGTAATCAACGAGGGCGAAGAAGGCTACGCCGAGAGATAAAAGGGTCATTAATTAGGTAACTCGATCTTTGAAGCAGAGGAGGATGGAAATCCTTGATGAACCGAAGTCTGCTTTGAAAAACGTCACATAATTCTCGATTTTCAAGTATGATCTTCAAATAAAATACCTTTGACGATCGCTGCAAGAACTCTGACATTATAGACCGGTCAGACTCTCGTGACGATTAAGCGAGAAAACTTATTCGAAAATTGTCCATAAAGTTACCGAATGATAGAAATAAAGTATGAAGTGTACTATATTATACTATACTATATTATACTATATAATATTCTTTTTTATTAGTTAAAAAGAAAAAAAAAGAAATATCTCGTGCAGGGTTATGTGGTTTTACATCAGCTGGTATAAAAAATTCTTACATAGTAGATTTACAGCAATGAAAAAACACATACATTTACGAAATATACAGTAATAAGCGACTTGCTTGAACCCTGATTACAAAGTTAATGGTATTTTAATCGCGCGCATCGGAAACCTGGTCTTCAAATATTTTAACATCGTGTGTGTGTGTGAACCGTGTCGATCAGAGTTATATTCTCGCCTTGAAAAGACATTCCAGCCATCCTATTTTCGCAATAAAAGGCAATTTTAGACTGGATAAAACGTTGCAGCAGTTTCGTGCGTCACAGAATATCCGTTGGAGAATTTGGTCGAAACATGCGACCGGAAAAATTTATTGCTACGCAATTTTAAAATTTGTACATCGACCATATTTTCATGCACGTACCCATGATTCCGTTCGTGGAACTTTATTCCGTGTAATGGACATACGATTGCGTGACGTTTCAACGAAACGACAAAAACTGGTCGGACGATCGGTGAATGAAATTTAATTGCACGGCCGATGTCTATCTGTATATTGTAATAATGCATCAGCGAGAAATATTATATGTCATTATTGGCACATATTATTGACGAGACCTTGCCATGCACAATAATTCCCTTTTTTTTTTTACCGATATTGCCGATGCGTTAATATCTCTGCTGTATGCTTTTCGATTGATACCGGGAATATTTTAAAAGGGACAGAATTGATGAAATATTAATGCAATTAAAATGGAACTGCCTACGTAATATGAATTCCGTGTTATACCGAACGCAGACACTAAAATAAATTCTATTTCTGAAGTAAGGCAACTAATTTTATATAGATATAACTGTCTTCAACATTTGTCCATTTGTACATATCACTTTAGTAGCAAGCGTGGAATATGTTTTATTAAAATTCTTTTTGTATAGTAATTAGCTGTACGAACGTTATATCAGCTGACATTTAAACAAGCAGAAATATCTTAATAGCCATTTTTGAAATCTGTCAATGATTTATGATAATATATATATAATATATATTAGGTTGTCCGAAAAGTTTCTTCCGTTTTATAAGGAAATAATAGACGCACAATGTTTTTTTGTTTAATATTAATTTATTGAATTATGCACGAGCATAATAATATAAATATAACGAAATAAATCATACCTAATTCAATAAAATAATATAAAACAGAAATTGTTATTGATTAACGAAAAAAACTTTTCGGACAACCTAATATAACGATCGTTGATATAACAGCGTGTTATAAGAAGGAAGCTAGGTATGAGAGACGATGCAACTAGGAAAGCTAAGATTGTGCTACTTTAAAACTTGGATGCATCGTGTAACTACATCTCAAATGTTCGTTGATTTGTCGAAAGAGCGCTTGATGAATGTTCGAGGAAGCAGCGATAGAACTTGTTCAAGTTCAATTGAGTATCGCGGTAAAACGAGTATCGCGGATGGTGCAAGTATGAAAGAGAGATGTCTAGAAGATCGACGGTCTAAGTAGATACTATTTCTCTCCGTTTCCCAAGAGTCCGTGGTCTTACCCTTTGATCCCAGACGTCTTTCAACGAGAACGAGAAAGCAATCGGATACGAATACGTTCTGTGTATACTTTGTACCGATTCGCCATAATATGCTGGAAACGTGGATTAGAATTAATGTTAAAGGAGATCAAAAAGGAATTGCGCCGATTTTCGATAACGTCAGCGAGCAGTACGAAAAGAAATTCAATTAATTGAAAGCTGTTTCGCGGTAATGTCTTTAGAATTTGTTAAGATCGTTCCAATTGAAAGAAAATGTGAGAAACAAATCGTAAAACTCTGCATGCTGCTACTAGTTTCCAAGATACACAGATTTTCGCAAGCGAATTCTTACTCAACACGAGAGAAAAATTGGTTTTGTTAAATGCGATAACGAGAACCCATTTCTTCATAACGAGAGTATATTGTTTAGTTTTGTCTTTTAACATCCTACGTAAAAGGAAGATCGACTGTTCAAACTTTTTTAAAATTGCTCTATTTACATATGCGAATAAAAAGTAATAGAAAATATAATGCGGCGTATCGTATCGAAACGTCTCTACTTGGGAAGTCAAAGGTTATGAGCGTCAAAACGAGAAGAATAGAAATCGGTTTTTATTCGAACGGTTTCTGTTTGACAATTCGAGGACAACGAAATATGCAATTTCTCATTGTAAGCACCTCAGTCTGACCTGCGGCATATATTCTTGATTTTCCTCGGAGTAAAAGGACGCTCGTCCCCGGAAATCCTACAGGAACCGGAGTCTCTACTTCCTTGGAGGCACGGACGGAGGTGGAAGAGAGATTTTCCTGCTGAAAATCGTTCGAGAGTCATCGTGGCTTCGAACCGATGCAGCGGTCCTTTCTATCGCCGTTATGTATTTGATATAAGCGCTATTTGTCCTACGCAAATTTGATCCCGAGATAGACCGCTATCCTTCAAACGCATCAAAATTACAATTTCGAGGCACACTGTTTGTCCTCGCGTACGTTGTTCGAATATTTCCTCTCATAAAAAGAAAAAATATTTGAATAGGCAGGTTTGAAACTGGATTATATATTCTACTATAAATTACTATGCGCGTTGAATTGAAATTTCTTTACAAATAGTATAACAGCGATAAAAAAGAGAAATTGAAATTTTTTATGAAATTCTCCGAAAGATTGGATCGCAACACGTTTCTTGTTAACAAATCCTTTTAGAAGTGAACTTGAAAATTGGAATTTCTGGCAAAAAGGAAGGATTTCCGAGTTTTATAAAATTAATAAATTCTGCTCAAATCTCGTAACTAAATAAAGAAACGAATAACAGAATCGTGATATTAAAATTTGTAATAAAATTAATAATAATCTTACTTATTGCTATCAGTTTCAAAGGAAAAAGTAATTCTAGCTTTGGAACAACTTGAAAGAATTTGTAAAACATTGTGATCATCGACGTGACAGCGTGTTATAAGAAGGAAGCTAAGTATGAGATACGATGCAACCAGCAGCTGTATCAAACTTCTCCTTTCAATCTCCTTACACGATCATCGCTAACAAACAACAAAGATTTACCCTACAAACATCTCAATTCGTAAATTCATAGCTACAGAAGCATATAAAGTTGCACTATTTTCCTGAAATCTGTATTTAATGCTTTAGAATTCTCTAGCTATAAATATCGAATCTATTTTAATTATATCATAGGCAATGAAGCTTTGCAGTATAATATAACATTAACGAAGTATCATTTTTTTGTGTTATCTATATCGAGCATTCTAGGATTTTGCATGTTTTTAATTTCGTGAAATACAATTTTAATAATTAACGACCATAAAATAAGGAAACACGTTCGAAATCGGTCAGATCCTTCGGCTACCAGCTACTTAGCCAAGACATCCGACGTGGAATTATTCGAAGGGGTTGAAGGCAAGATGGAGGATGCTTGCAGAGGGAAAATAGTAGCTGGTCGCTCCCTCTGCTTCTTCTTTTTCAGGGTGAAAGATAAACGCGCAGACAGACGAAAAGATGCGAGGGTGGGGGGATGAAGTTGGCACGCGTCTGGCATACGGGACCAAGCCGTTAAAACCTGCCAGAGTAGACACCAAATGCTATTCTGCACACGGCTTTCACGGTTCTGGGCACATACCCGGTCGGTGTCTACGAGAAATAGAAACAAAAATCGAAACTGCGGCAAGCCTGAAAGCAGACCGTGTTGGATGCTCGTTTAACAGGTTACTGAATCTTTGATAAAAGGGTGGCTAACTGTGACGGACCACGTTTTGCATGAGTTTGTAAAGGGGACGAGGGTGAAAGTTAGTTGTCCTTGTATTACCAAAGTAAAATATTAGGCTCTCGTTATATATTCTATGAGATATTAGGTTTGCTGCGTCGTTTTCATCGAGAGCATCGTATCTAATTTATAGAGAAAAAGTTGATAGAAAGGGAGATCGTTGCTTGAGAAAATACGATAATGAAATAACGAAATCGTAATGTTTGCAGCTTGCAATTAGTGACTTGTTTTAATGTAAAGTGAAAAAATTATGAGAGGACAAAGTCGAGTTATTTTTGAACTCTGAACTTTACACAGAATAATCAATCGATCTGGTTGCTATTGGTCCAAGCATGATATACTACGAAAATATACCACTTAATTACTCTTTTGCGGCGTTTGAGAGAGTTTATATTATAAATTAATGGCAAAATTGTGGATTTCAAAATATGTATTTATTGAATTTAAACATTGTAGTATCTTCAACATAATATTCAATGTAGTTTTCAAATGCCACTATATAATTCTTAATATAGAAAATTATATTGTAATATATTACGATATTTTTCACACTTATTAAAAGTTATTTTCAATACTTTACCACTTTGTTTGTACGCTTTAACATCGTCGAAAGCATGAAACCCGTGAAATAGACGTATTCGAGCAAATAAAACGACACGAAATAAACAAATAATAATAAACATAATATTCCATCGCGGCGAAAATTTTCGATAATTATTTTTTCCATTGTTATTATTGATACGCGATGATATAAGCAAATTTAGTCAAGTCACTCGTGCATCGTGAAATTGATAGGCTGTTGTCCTCAATTTTTCTCCAATTTACATTCTACTGCATTATTCTACTGTTTGATTTCATTCACATTTTGCCCTAAACAATAATTGTTTCTGCAATAAACAATTAATTTTATTATGATTGTACGATGAATATATTCGTCTACCACAATTCACGACTAAATTACATTTTAAATACCTAATAATCTGAATTTTCCCTCTTTCGATCGATATTTTTAGTTTTGTGCGGTTATGCTGGAAATTTGTGAAAATATTCGTTTTGTTATTTGATCGATAGCACGTTCGATAATAAAAACAACGATTTGAGTTACAATATGACTTCGTTATTGTTATCGCAGGCTTTAAATTCATATCGCGTTTATATCGCGCTTTCGTTAATCTGAGAGATGTCTGTTAAAAAATGTAAGATACGATACAACGAAAAAAATGTTTGCAAACTATTTCTAAATATTTTAATAAAGAAAAAATTGTATACCGATCAGAGATTATTTCGTCGAATATGTTTCGTAAATAGAAGTCAATCACAAATATCTCAATGAAAATTAAAATCGTAAAACCTCAAAATACCAAAGCAACTTCACCGGTATTACAGGCTTTACAAACTTAATTTCATTCAACGCCGTGAATATCCTAACAGTTTCCTAGTGAATCGAAGAGCCGTGATATCCCATCAAGATTTCGATCGATAATCCAGCAGGTTTTACAGGTAATTTCGCGTTATATAGCGCCACTCGATTACCACGTTTTCAATGCTCGTATAATTATCTGAATGGTATAAAGGGTCGAACGATTTTAACGACTTAGGAGACTAGGTACGTCGCATTGATATCACTTGCGACAGATAATATTCCAACAATAAAGATTATTTTTCTTCCTGAAAATGTTGTACAGCACACACTCACAAACAACACTTTATCTACTTAATTTATCTACTTCAAAGGCGCAAGATAAGTTCATATTAATTCTCTTTCAATCATTAATATTTAATTGATCCATCGAATACCAGTACACCCTTAAATTAGATAAATGATCGTTCGATTCCCGCAGCTGTTCTTCCCAATACAGAAACGTGGACAAAAACGTTGCAATGAAAGAAACCGGATAGTTGTAAAACAATATCGTTCCAAAATTAAATTGCATCGTCGAATAGACGCGTATAACTGTACCAGAGACGAGACAATGTTTCTCGCGAAAAGAGATATTTTTTCCAAAAGAATGCGAAAGTGTTAACGAGAAGAATCAGAGTTAAGTAAGCGGCGAAGTTAAATAAACGAGCAAGGGAGCCACGTTATCCGTTTCCCTGGTTCAACGTTCGACTTTTCCATCATGCAGTGGAACGCCGCGTCGCGCCGCGTATTATGCTCGTGAAGCCTTCATTAAATCACTTTTTTCCCCCGAGGAGAATCTCCCCTGCAATTTCCGCGCGAGTCGCCTCTCGCGTCTACTTTCACGATCAAAGCGCAATTTTCATACAGGCGAAAGAAACCTAATCGGCGGGAAAGTGTTTGGTAACCGACCACGCACCGAGATGAATCAGCCACGGGTGCATACATACGTACATACCTACACACATATATATATACTGCGTGAAAAAATCGAACGCTACGAATAGCAGTCAGACTGGACGCAGCCGTATAATAATACCTTTGAGTTATTGCTATCCTGTAGCGATGGCACTGCGTCATTCGACATTGTAACGAAGAAAAGCCATATCGAGCATCTCATAGCATATAAGAAAAAATTGTATTCCTCATCGGTAGAATTAATTGTCGGACCTGTGCCGATCAACTCTGTATGTCCTAAAGGTACTTAGTAATACCATCTTTATTACAATAGTATACATATGTTTAGAACCTTGATGTTATTTATGTGTACGTGCTATTTCTCTGAAATTCTATATACAGGCCTATACGGATAATGTAGAGCATACGGTTGTAAAGAACATTTACACTTAATGCATATGTTGTTAGCAGAATCTTCAAGTATTTGGAATTAAACAAAATCGGGTATTGGGTGAAATTGTTTTCCGAGAATTTTCCTGTGTTATACTATCGAATCTTTCATCGCTTGTACGGAACGCAATCAGGTGGTATCGCTCATCTCCATCGAGCCTTAGTCAGGTCTCGACTTAACCACGATCATCTTTGTTTCCGTGAACCCATAATTATTAGCCACAACTCTTCTGCTACCAACGAACTGATTTCGATTTTCTTCCTGGCTGTCGATAACTCCAAAACTCCAGACCTGTTGATTATTGCGCTACGTTTGAGACTATGTAATTACGAATACCTGTCACGAGACTTCTTTTTCTCGCGAGCAAGAAAGAAAGATGCTGCGGATCGGGGATCGTCGTTGATCGATAAATCATGGCACGCACAGCGACGAAACCATATATCAAGCTCGAAGTAATCGAAGTATCGCGTGGAAGATGGTCTTATTCGCAAACAATTATCCGACATAATCTTCGGCCACGAGTCAACGAGCGTCGATAATAATTACGGAGTAGCATATCAGTATGAACCACATAATCGTAACTATACGACAACCTTCGATAGATCATGTACGATTATGATAAGAATAATTTATAACGTATCGCGCTGTGGTAAAAAAGAAGTAGTTTGAAATGAAACTAAAATGAATATAAGAATCGAATATTGACACTCATAAATAAGACTTAATTAAGATGTAATTTTTACAGGAAAAATATAACGATCAAGCATTGGTATTTCTATAAAAATGATTCGTATGGGAAATATCATTTATCTTTTCTATGAAATAATACGTTCTAGTTTTTTCCGATTTAGGTACAGGTTTCAGCCCTCAAACAATTTCCAGTCTTTCTATTCTCCTCTATATCGCGAACAATACAACGCTTCCGTTCCAAAACAGCGCATCGAATAGTATCGATGTTTGAAATCACTTGATCGTAAAAGCGGCGACAGTTACGCTTCTACCAACTTCGGCTGTTAGTGTTGCAAACTGTGCGGAACCCAGAGCATCCTTGTGTCCCCAATTTGTCGTCGTCCTTTCAACGCTAAATTTAAATTCTATCACGAACGAGAAAAAGATTCTAAAGCCGTGACGCTGTAAATTACTTTGGTCTAAACAAATTTGTTAAGGTATAGAGAGAATTCGGAAATACAAATAGTTTACTTTATTTTGCACGCAACAGCTATACATAGTATATATTACACTCTGAAGACCCCGATAACCTTCTTGCACGCACGCTCGTTGTCAAGCGACTCCTCTAGATTCTTCTAACAGCTTCCAATCGTCTTTTGTCTCAACTGAGACCTGGACGCCCTCTCACGCTTACACACACATTCACATGTACAGTGTAAATGTATCATCTACCTTACAAAATTTTCCAAAGCTGCTCGAATATTCTATTTCTTTTCGTGTAAAGTATTGGAGCTTGTTACAAACTTTGGAATTATTGTTCCATTTCGAATCGTAAGGATACAAGGAAATCTATATCGTATGTTCTACACTATAATAAAAATCTTTAGAGCGATAAATAACGCGACTGAATCATTTTCTCGTTGTATGTTTTCTCTTTCTTATCGTATTTTCTCTACTATACGTATATTTTTCTTCGTGCATTCTGACGTTTGCGTTATTAGATCTTTCATTGTGTTATTCCTTGTTTCTATGCCTTTCATAAATTCTTCTGGTATGTGTGCAAATCGTCGAGGTACGATAAAAAATAGTTCTCTTTCTTAGGTGTTCTTAGCGGCATCAAAGTGGTGTAAAGGCTAACCGCTACTCTACTCTGCGAAAGCTGTCAGTCGTAAAAAGCAGAGAAACGGAAGGCTGTAAAGGAAAGGACGAGGTTCGATGGGTTTCATCATCGAACTTTTTATCGGTCCATAAAAGAAAATCGGTACATCTTGCAAACAAGTGTGAGCGACACAGCAGGGTATTCAAGTGAAAATATTACGATTTATGGAGAAAAGTTTGTATCCAATTTGGCTTTGATCGATGAACACGAAACTTTGACTGGACAATGTGTACGTCTTATTTAACGTTTGTTTATTTATTTCGTGTTTTTTTATCAGCGAAACAAAGAAGTTTTCTTATTTTTCTACATTTAATAGTTCTTAGAGCCTCAAATTTTTAAGGTTCGTTACTTTAAATGTATACGAGATATATCAAAAAGACGTTAGTGCTCAATTTAATAAAAAATGCTTGTCCACTTAAAATATACAATTTCGATGTGCTTGGAATATCTGAAAGAAACGAGCGAGGATTTCCAGGTGATTGGTGAAAATTCTATCGATGAAGAACGCGTACAACCCATTTGCCTAACAGTAGTAAGCAAAATGACAAACCCCAAAATGACAACCATACTCGCGAGTAGCGTCTACAAGAACGAAACTCTATTCCACAGTTCAATTTGTCAGAAATTTACTTCATTGTCGTTATCAAACTGCATACACTTCTCATAGAATCTCGTAGAATCGTTTTCAATTACCGTATCACTCGCGCCATCACTGGTCTATCGATTGCTGGAACTAGAAAGCAGATTTCTCTGGAGAAACCAAGTAGCCAGCGTTCCTCTGCCAGAAGAATCTCTGTGTGATCACGTTATGTGTTTGCATCGCACGACACGCAGCTTCGCGTTTCACGGTGGCCCTGGTTCACACGTTCGCGAGTTTCCCTTGAAAGTTTTCGGCGGAGAACGTAAGTCGCGCTCGCGTAATTTAGCGAACTTCACCGCGGCAACTTTCGTGCTAACGCTCAGGAATCAGAGGAATCCGGAGACGCGCGGCGACTTAATTAAATTCGATAAAACGTCCTGGGCACGAGAACAGGACGGACGGGTGTGAGAGGCGAAGCGAGCAGCGAGCGCAGGCCGCTCGTAAAGCGTGAATTACGACGCCCTGTAAAACGACTCGACTTACGTGTCGATGGAGGGAAAAGGAGCAGCGTTGACACACGGGGGCTCGTTTTTATTTCACTCCACCCCTGCACCTACGATTAATTTCTTTACTTTTTCTCCTTTTCTCTCGTTCTTTCCTTCTTCTTCTCGTCGTGTTCTCTGTTTCGCGTAACACGTGCCGTTTTATGGCTCGTGCTTCTTCGATACTACCCACCATAACGATTACGAAATCCTTGCGTCACGCTTATAAATATATACTTGTATAAATATCGAGCGCGTGCGTGCCGAAAATGCTTGGATCTCGAGAAAGATGTGGGTGTGTGTGTGTGTGTGTACCGGTGGCGCGCACACGTCGTAACTCATAAGGGAGATTAATGTCTCCGGCGGAACTGGAGAACTGTAAAGCTTCGCTACAGAAACTGTTCCGTTACTGTACGAAAGCTGTTACTCGGCAGAGGAAACTGAGTCGAGGATCGTGATGCGACTGTAGAACGTCGTAAAGAGCAGCTTTGAGTATTCAGCCTGGCCGCCTTTTGCCGTTTCTACGGGAAATTCGGCCTTTCTTTATTGATAACCCTGCGTGAATAGGGGAAATCGTTTCCGAATACGCTTCTCGTGAATAAAGCGGCCAACGGGGGATAATAGACGGATGTTTTTATCCCGCTATTCCACGTTTTTCTCTTTTTTCTTTTTTAGTTTTCCTCTTTCTTCGCGTCCCTTTATTGGTCCCTGGTGTTGGGGCTCGTGTTGTTTCGAAGTTTATGTACGCGCGTGAACTGTATGGATTATATGAAAGAATATTCATATAAAAAATATCGACGATAGTTTCACAATCTTATCGATCCTTTATTTCCTGCAGTGAAATATTTGTTGAATCTTTTTCTCTTGTTATTCGCGTTGTTTAGATGTACGTACCTTTCAACCGATAAGACCAAAATAATAAATAATAATACGAATAGAGACACAGAAAATTGAGATTTGTTTTGTCCGCTGATGACGAAGAATGTTTTATTCGGAACTATGAGACAGTAAACCCATCGAAAAAATTTTGTTTGCAAAAAGCAGTGCACTGTACGCACAACATACAAAGATAATTAATCTTTCCAAAAGATGTAACTAAGCAACTCACGCGTCTTTTAGCCATGAAATTTGATAAATATAATAGGCTATAATTTGTACGATGCACCAGATTCTTGTCAAACGCTATAATCAATGAATCTCGTTAGATGTGCACATGCGACTGGAACGTTTCGTTATTTGTTCCATTTGCTCCTCTATGTTGTACATGGAATAACGGCTCGGTTGCGTTTCAAATGTTACCAATATAGCTAATGCCCGGAATTATGTGCCGTCCGGCATTAGGGGAACTCCCCTGTGTTTAATACTTTTCTAGTATATTACATACACATATGTAGGAGTAGTTGGCATAATATTTGGAAAGGAGGTTGTAGTATTAATCTTACTCTTTTCAATTAATATATTTCAATTAATCATCTTTTGATTATTTGGTTGATGAAAATAATATAACGCGGAGTTATTAGCCCGATAGAAAATTAATTGGAAATAAAGTTATTATTAATTCAATCATTTATATTGGAGCAACACTTACACTAATTAGTGGATAATAACGGGTGGAAAGCAATTAAATCCTGTATCATGTTGTAACATATTATTTATTAAAGCACATATAATTGGTCATTAAATACTTGAACAATTTTGTATTAAACACTGGTATTACAAACGTTCAAATTTATTAATTTTACGTAAAATAATTCACAGATGTTTAATGTTAGCAAGGGCTAAATATGTATAACTACAGCAGTGAAACTAATTAAACTATCCGATGCTCTAAAGGCCTCAACATATATACAGGGTGGTTGGTAACTGGTGGTACAAGCGGAAAGAGGGTGATTCTACGCGAAAAAAGAAGTCGAAAATATAGAATAACAATTTTTCGTTCGAGGCTTTGTTTTCGAGAAAATCGACTTTGAATTTTCACTCGGTACGCGTGCGGTACGTTATAACCGATCTCACTGTAGATAGTTGTCTCGATGGACAAATTTAAAAAAAAAGAAAAAAAATTTTTTATTCTATATTTTCGACTTCTTTTTTCGCGTAGAATCACCCCCTTTCCGCTTGTACCACCAGTTACCAACCACCCTGTATATATAGTGTACCTCGTAAAATTTCTGATATTTGATTTATTTTCTCGATCTATTCAAAGTTTTAGAAAAATTTCTTTGACATAACATTCTCTGTGATAGGTATGAAATATTATCAACATATAAAATCATTTAACGATCTCACTTGAAATTAATCAGAGCGTACGGCGAACTCGTCTTTTGGAAACGTAATTTACTTCAACGAGATACCAGATGGGTTTCTCAAGATTTCCCTGTAAAAAAGGAATAATTTCTACTTCTCCTCTGGAACTGAAAGGGACGAGGATGCCGGTGCACGTACCTCTAGTCGTGATCCTAAAAGAATTTGCAATGCAGCCTGGTGGTGGCCGCACGTTTCAAAGTATTTCCTAACTTTAAAGCAGCACCGATAATTAGGTAGACGGTACTTCTCGAATCGATTGTAAAAGAGAAAAACACGCGACCTGGTAGTCACAGCTCGCTGATAAATCGGCTTTGCGTAGTTAGTAAAGTAAATCGGAGATATACATAATCTCATTTCTGGGTGGGGATCGTCAAAGGGAATCCATAAAATCGCGACAACTGCGTCCGCATAGGGTGTCCCTGAAGTTCACGAGATATTCCAGCCAGAAATTCATGGAAAGTAACTATACGCCAATCCCCTAACTTAAGTTGAATAATTCATTCCAAATACAAATACTCGGAAATTCTAAATATTCTATAGAATTAAGAAAAAAAAAGCAAAGCTGCGTTTTCAATACATTTCGTAACAGCAATTTTTACAAAAATATAACAAGTCCTTAATAAACCGAATAAATTTTTTATTAAATCAGACACTTATAGAAACATCGACATACACGAACGAATAACTCGGCGTATAAATGAAACGGTACGTACGAAACCTCTAAAAAAAAAAAAGAAAGCCATAACGTTTGCCGCAACACGGTATCCCAAAAGGACTGAAAACGATCTTTGTTATTAGCGGAATTAAAGAGAAAAAATAAGATCGGTAACCGGGAGAAACGATATCCACCGTACAGAGGAGTTAATAGAACTGAGAGAACAGGGCGGGCGATTAAAAGTGGTTCCATAACAAATGAAACATTCACGATTGAAATTTACGGGGGTTGCGGGTAAGCTCGCAAGCACAGCTTTATTTACGCGAGCCGGCGCCTACTTTGCTCCACGGTAATTACTACGGCAATTACATCGCGATTTACAGTAATTACAAGTTTTACTGGCTGAGCGGAACCCGAATGTGCCGGTCGCGGCACTCTATCCCGAGCGGGGCCACCTTTTGCTATAAAAAGCTCCGGTGGAGCACCGGTAAAAACCATTAATCTACCTACTACATTGCGGTCTACAATACATCTGGACTTAACAGAGAAGTCGTCTCCGCTGCCAGGGGAATTTTTCTTCGACAGACCAGCACCATTTTAATAGTCTCCCTTCATTTCTCCGCTACAAAGGAGGACATTAAGAAACTGGCCAAGAACGCCACATTTTCTCGTGTTTTTCTTTTTCCTCGTGTAATTTGTTTCACCCGTGTTTATTCGTTTGAAAGGGATTTCGATCGCTTGGAACTCGGATGACAAATACGATTATTCAAAGAGAGACGACACTCTTTGTATCTTTACTCGCTTATTGATGAAAAGGTACATCTATGTGACTTTTCATCTTTTCAGGGTCTTTCGCATCCTTTCCGGATTTTATTGTTAAAGTAAATCGAGTAGTATTTTGTCACAATAAAGTTCAAGTTTTACGTATATAATTACCGAAATATTAAATACGCTTCAGATTCCTGAATAGGTACGTCAATGTGAAACACTATTTATGCTCTTACATGTTACTCGGCTTGTTCCTGCATCCTGGAATTTTAGAAGAATGCACTGACAAGTAGTGAGAATTTCGACCAAATCATAAAGATAGAATAACATCGAATGTACGTATTTAATTGACATATATGAACATACACGATGCATGTATAAATTTATCGAAATTAATAAAACCGAAGCATCGTATCTAATTAATTCATGCAACGTTGCATGTATGTCATTCAACTTATTGTGAAACGAGAAACTGTTACCAACACCATTAAAATGCTTTAACATAAATTCTCGATTCATTAGGTACTTATGGACAGAGCCGACGTTTTCGAGTCACGGCCGCGTTCGAATATTACAATAATTTTGATTGGTGGGCGTCATATAGTTAGCCATATGCGTCATTGCCAGATATTTTCGACATCCACCGTCGCTTATTTGGCATCGTTCGAACGCGTGCTCGGCAAACCATGGCTTATTAGCATCAATAATTTGACAGCATTTAATAAACAATCAGCCAATCTAGTGTCATCTGTCGGTCGAATCTAGTTAAACGATTTAGCCGATAGTAAATTGCACTGTGACATAACATTCTGAATAATTAATAACAGTCCTCTTTCGGACGAGTACGTTCAGTTTTATTTTCTCCACCCTCTACATGTTATGTCTCTATTTTATAAAAAAGATAGCGCTATTTATGTAATCGAATAGGAAAAAAATTCTTCTTCCAGATAATTAGATTTGCTTAAAAAAGGCATCGTAACATTTTTTATTTCAATGTAGAAATAATTGTTAATACATATTATGTTCACGAAGAGAAAGTTAGTCAAATATTATCTGTAACAAAAAATTAAGAAACAATCGCAGACCATTTGATCGTCGGAATCGTCAAGTTCGTCAATGTCGTGTTACAAAATTTCAAGTACATTCTACTACTAATTCGATAACGTTAATCCCTTACAGATAGGGAAAATGTACGTAGAACCAAGAACAAATTACTCTTGTTATTACTTTACGACTACGAACCTCGACATTTTCACCCTTTCCTGTTAACGCTATTCCTTTACAGTCGTATTTATGCCGCGGCAAAGATAACGAACGATACTCGAACGGCGCTCAGCTAGTTTATCTGAATAGCTTTGCTTCGTTCCGCCACTATCGTAAAACGGTCCTATATGCTGAATAACGACTGAAGGAAATAATTAACGCAGAAACAAGATCTATCACCGTATAAATCTGGATTACACGCGACGGTGGAGACGACTAGGGCTTAAGAATCTTTTGACATTTTCATTCGACGATTCCCAAGGGTAGGCCAAGTCTTAATTACCTCGACACGAGACAATTTGTCTTAGCTCCAACTTTACAATGGAATCGAGGAATATGGTTCCGTTATCGACGAACTGTAGATTATTAAATTACCAAGGTATCGATCATTATCATCATCAGGGTTATCCTCAAGACCGTCGAAGTTTATAATTACAGTGGTGATTCTTATACATTTACGGGAAATTTAAGGCGCGAATATGTATAAAATGTGCAGAGTGCAATACTCGTTATAATATTTAGTAAGTGAAACGAATTTATGCCTAAACTTTATTTATCATCTATCTTCGGTAGTTTCCGTTGTAACAAGTATACGTTAATTAATTTTCCACATAACCAACTCTGATTAAATTGTTCGAAATCAACAACCGTTCACACATTCTCACACGTTCTCATAGAACGTCGACAATTCGCGGAATACACGTTGACAGCTAAAAAATTCACAAAACAGGAGTAAAAATTCTTTGCGCCATTGACATACGGCCTCTTTATCTACGTTTGAGTTATGTGAAAGATTGTTTCGTGCGTCGATAAATTATCAAAAGATTTCACGCTGAAAAGGAACGTGCTTCTTACGATACGCGCAACCAAGAAGCAGAGGAGGGAGGAAGGAGATCGCGAAAGGATTCGCGGCATGCCAGAATAATAACGTTATATTTCATTTTGCCGATGGCGAGCAACGAATGAAAACGTCGGGCAAAAATAAGGCCAGTTAAATTTACGCGTTCGATAAAAAAGAAAATAAACGCGGCTGGTATCTTGGACACGCTCGCCCGAAGGCGATCATCCTCGAGATTCAAAAACCTCTCGCGCATTCGTGGAAACGGAAAGATTACTTATTTACGGGGGCCTGGCAACGCGCAGCAGCTGCCAGGGGATGGAAGAAGACGGCAGCCTTATGTTGCGTTTGATGTTACCTCGAATTGGCTAGTTAAGAAGCAAACCCGTTGATGGATTCGTTTTCCGCGTAGAAAGGTTATTTATGAACCGCACGAGTCGAGGCATCGATCCGTACCGGGAACGACGTGGGGGTTCGAGGATTCTTCGGCAACAGAAACGAATTACGATGCACGCTACACGCATATCTGCCCAATTGGCAAACTAGACGGCTACTAGAATTTCGATTGAAACAAGTTCGAAATAGTCTCCTATTCGATCATGATAATTGACGCTTTTGTCAACGTCAACGACGCTAAAGGGTACTATTCGCTTGTCAGTCCAATCGATTAGACTATGAAACGTTACTAAGGTGGAAATTTGGCAGAACTGTATCAACGATTCGGTATTTTTATCTTCTGATTATCGTAGATCGGTGAATTGGAATATGTATGGCACATCGAATTTTTGCACCATAGGATGAATCTACGTCGAGTCGTTCCTTAAGTCAGTCTTGTTTTATTTTGGATCTATTACTATTTATCTACAAACTCAACTTAATATGAAAAGTTTCAACTTCGTCTACTAAAACTTTTCAATATAACCGATATTCATAAAAATACTCGGTGGAACTATATAACAAATTACCTATAGAGCTATCTTCCTTTTGAAATCATTCAGATATAAAGAAAAATAGAGAACAATCAGTGAACTAACGAACCACCCAACAAAATTGCGAATTTCCACGGTAAATACACTTCCAGTTGCTAAACTTTCGCAAAAGTAATTAAAATCAGTCGACCCTAGCCAGAGGTTGGTGGAGAAGTTACTTCGGCCGATAGTCGATACCTGATCGACCGGACACAACAGCGGCGATCGAAACACGTACAATTATTAAAATCTTACCACGGCTCACGTGATGCGGACTTGCATAACGATGCAAATTGTTCGTCTGGAGTTCGCTAAACGCCATAAAAAAATGGTAGTTGTACCGGTCCACGGTTCCTACGTTAATATTCGTCGTATAACGATAGGAGACGAAGAAGAAGAAACGACTCAGTCATCATTGCTCCCCATTTCTCGACGTTTCATGAGCTTGTAACTGGTTAGAGGCTTTTTCCTTCCAGATCAAGATGTCAAGAAAATGTATGGTTACGCCTAGCCGTGAAATTTAGCCAGCATTTTTCTTGTGGTAAATGAAATTGTTCCAATATAACCGAGCCTGGTGCTTGTCACTGTGGACGTTTTCGTAGTCTGTGTTTGCCGAAAAATAAAGTTCGCGATAATTTCGTCGGATTGTGACTGCGCCTGTTATATAATACGTTGCGTGAAATTTTTCTTCGTTTTTAGTTTACAAATGTTGGTCGGATGACCGTCGTTGGTGGAAGATTTGAACTTTTATAATTCAGTTATATTTGTAAAATTACAACTACATTTACGAATCACAGACTACAAAATTAACATGGATAGAATTTTTTTAAATTGTCATAGGACGAGCATATCGGAAATTGGTGATCTACAGTGGCTACAAAAAGTATTTGTACACCACTGTATTCATTATGGTATTTACATACTAATTAATTAAGTGTAATCAAATTTCGTATCATTTAATGATATTTATGTACTATACTATATTATTATTATTATTCGCGAACTATACGAAGACCTAAACGAAACGATCTTCGGCATGATCTCTAAGTGCCTGAACTAGCCATTTTCCTCCGAAGAGCAAAGTTAAATTTGATAACAGAATTTACGAATCTTACGATGCGGGCAATTCAACATAGAAACTTACTCGGCCAATGATATTCAGTCGGAACTGCCGGACCAACTTTCTAACGGTTCATCTCGGGACACTCATCCACTATCTATCCTCCACCCACGATTTCCCGACTTTCGCGGTTATGTTTCCAAACTTGTAGAGAAGCATCAGCGTCGTGTGACCCAAGATGGAAGTCCACGTAACAGTGAGCTATTACGATTGTTTTGTGGAACAAGCGGGTAGGAGAGTGTCATTGATCGATGAGATTGTCCGACCATTGGTCCTCGAAAATGTTCCACGCAATCGTTGATTTTCGACTGACAAGGATGGCAAACGCGTCAGTGAAGAAGGAAAATAAGGAGTGGTATTCGTGATATGTATGTCACCGTGTAACTCGTTAAAACGCGATAACTCCATCTACACGTAAATCTAATCGGGTAGACAAGGCGATGAGGACATCAAACCCCCGTTAACCGCAGCTTGCATCGTCAACCAGCAAGACGACTTGGCCGCCTTAAGCTCGGTCGGAAAGCCACGACCTTAACCGTCAGCGCGTACGTCACCGCAGAATTCTCATGTAATGAGACCTAATCCCGAAGGATGTCTTCGTAGTTTGCGTGCACCACCTTGCTTCTGCTTCTCCCGGGCGCTTTCTATTACCTGGTAAAACTACGCTATCCACCTACCAAACGAATGTGGTTAATTATTCTCCTGGTGGATGTGCGATAATGTTCATACTTGAGATGAATCGCTGGTTTTGATAGTAGAATCGAGAATTAATATCATTTTTGAGAAACTCTTTCGGCCGTTGTTAACACCATATATGGTGGATAAATTTTTTGTTTCAAAATGCAGGATCGGATATTTTGAAATTTGACAGCTAGAGGAAGAAAATATTATGACGCACGTCGGATTACATTTGCGCTTTTTAGTAAGAACGGTAAGTTCTTTTCATTGTTTGGGCGTGAATGTGACGTAGGAAAAGTTTTGTCATACTACGTTGTCCGTGACAGTCATTTGATTCGATACGAATCGCGCGTTCACATTTACGCAAGAGGAAAGAAAATTGTCGAGGTACATGGCAAATTGATAAAAGGAGATTAATTTAGTTTGATTAATGACGAGATTAGATATTTCGAGGCGTTGGTGTGTTCATTGATTTCGAAAGAAGTTCGCTCACACTTCCGAGCGTGATTGATGTTGCCTTGAAAAATGGTTACAATGTAGGTTCAGTTGCGAATAAATCGGTTAGCAAGTATCCCTGCGTATGATTAATTAAAGAGCAGATTTGAATCAAGTATAATTAATTATAAAATTTTACGAGACGTGTCTCTGTTTGTGTTCCATTCTTTTCAAACTTTACAAACACCAATTTACATTAATACGAATATATGATATATATATATATATATATATATATATATATATATATATATATATATATATATATAATGCGTATTATATTGACAGGTATTGATGTTTAGACCAAGCATAGAATAGAAATAAATATTTTACTGTTTCAATATCATTCAGCCAATTTTTATTTCAACACTTTTTGGATTAATTACATATATCGCTATAGTGGGGCGAGAGCAAAGTTCAAATTTTAATTTTAAAGTACAAAGTTTCATTAAAAATCTTAGATAGTAAGACTATCTTTGGAACCTTTGTTGAATTAAACTTTAAATATAGTTTTACGTTCTTTTTAAGTATTATATCAAGTATTATATTACGAGGAAATATCTGTTAGTAACCGCTTAAACTTATAATTAATTTCATGTTAATTTAATTAAGGTTATAGTTAGCGAATTACTGTGAAAGGATACCGGAGGATAATAAAATTTCAAATTTAATCGTCTTCATCACTTTTAATCCAATTTTTATCCTATTATAGTACAATTAACTATAAATATTTCATCTTTTTTGCTTACAGTTCCAATGATCACTATCAGTGGGGTTGTGGGAAAGAAAGTGCACCTTCCTTGTGATATTCGTTCCAACGACAACGACGAAGTCAGCATGGTACTCTGGTACAAAGAGGGTGCTAGTGAGCCAATCTACAGGTGAGCCATTAAACCTTTTACTTGCATAACCAAAAATACGTAAATTCTACTAACACGAAAACCAACCCCCTTTCTCCTTGAGACAGAAAAAGGAAGGACATTGCTTGTTCGCTATTAGATATTTACGCCAAAGTAATATTGCGATAATCTCAATTTATAAACAGCCAGGAAACACTGATGATCAGTGGTAGAAAGAAAAGACACGACGGAACAGCGTGAATAACGAGAGAACACGATAGAAAACTAAATTCTCCCGTACTCCTATCAGCCAATAAAATCCACTGTAATCCCGAATCGTTATTAAAAGCCCCGAATTCATCAGAAGCCTTTAAAAACCAGCCAACGGTTAGAAGGATATCGCGCGAGGCTATGCGACGTCTAAAATTCTCTTGAAACCCGATAATCCGGGAATATAAATTGCCTAGAAGAAATAAAACGGGGAGCACTGCGGGCGTGGTCGTAGGGATGGAGAAGGGACGGTCCAGAAATTCCTCGCGTTATTTTCCACGGTGAACTTCATTTGCTTGCCGACTCGCTATTTCGCTTCCGCGACCCGTGAAATTTTGCATATAGAATGGTGCTTGGCCCGCAAACCTTCGAAGCTCGTCGCTTTCGCGAAGAAGCGCGACACTCTCTATCATAGGGTGGGGGCATGTGGTCGTGGGGGTAGTCGACGTTGCTGCCCGTCGGGTCATATTTAAGAAATGTAATAAGGTGTAAGATATGTGCGGTGGTGGCGATGCATCGTCTCGAGCTTTTCCACCGTTTTCTTCTCTTCCATCCCTAGCAGAAGCGATGTAGGGGTTGAATCGGATGGTTGGAGGCATAGGTCGTTGCCTGTTGTAAAGTCAGTTTAATCCTCGCCGCTAGAGAGGGAACTTTAAATTTAGAGGCAGACAGACACCCCTTGTATCCTCTCGACGAGCTTTTCTTCCTGTCCTCCCCGCGTACCCTTTCCCGGCTGAGGCAGTAAAATATTTATTACGAGACGTGCCGGCTCGCTTATCATACGTGCGCCAGACTGTTAAAGACACGAAATGGCGAATATCGTTTCTTCGGCTTTCACTTGTTTTCCTCGAGTTATCGCGCACCCTCTCATCAACGCTGCGATGTAAAAGCGATGGTAAGCTTTTCATCAGAGTTTTTATAAACGAATTGAGAGAGAATTCGACTTTTTAACTCGGAAAGAAATTATTTTGAGGAATAATTACGATTTAAATCAATTTGAAATTGGTGACGGGACTTTCTCAATGGATTTAACGACGATCGTACGTGTATTTAAATCCCTAAAATGTTTTTTTATTTTTTTTATTTTCAAGAATGTAAAAAGTATATCAAAAGGAAAAAAAAAAGGGAAAAAGACTAGGTTTTGTAAAGATGTGTTATGAAATGAAGCGTATCGAATGTTCACTTTTTAAGAATTGCATTTTTTATTATTACATTTTATTTGTTCTGTTTCAGTTGCTATAGAGAGAAATTCAGTGATATATAGAAAGTTGTGTTTTTGAAATAACATGTAAGCCGGGTGTCCGTATCGGAATTATACGATTTTATGAGTTGCTCGTAAATTCTTAACAAAATCTGGTGCTATACGATGTTTTATTGCTAACATTCACGATCGGTTTATACCAATTCTACGAGGTATAAAAATAGTGCGTGTATTTTACGTACAAAAGTGCACATTTTAGATGCGTAAAACGTGAAAACCACCTCTAAGTTAGGTATGTTATCATAGGTCATCATAGGTATGTTATCGAGTGTCTCGTCTATTGCAAGGATACGTTAAAAATCCCTAACGCTCCAAAAGAAATCCGTCAAATTTCTAAGTTTTGAAGAATTTTAAACTTCATCTATTTGTTATCTTTCTAGACTTTGTAGACTTTCTAGACTATCTAACATATATTTTTATAACTTCAAGTAAAGTTATTTCTTTATAATCTCACACATAGTATATTTACGAAGAAGCCGCAAAATTGAAATCGTTTATAGGCGGTTGTAAATTATTTGCTAATTAATTATGCGAAATATCTAAATATTTAGCATATAAATACAGCAGAGTAAACTAATTATTTCATTTCACACATCAGAGGTGCTTTTAGTTCCAAATGTAGCGCAATAATTTGATTAATAATCCCCCTAATTATATTGCATAACCTTCTTTACAATTGGTCTTAGTCGGCGATAATCTGCCGTTAAATAATATACGCTAGATATGAATTAGGATAGCACATAGAAGCACACAACTCAACCTTTTCAGTAGCAACGCAAATATCGTGTTTCTTTTCCGCACATAATTATAAAAAATAAAATTGAATTAATCACTTCAATAACCGTTAAAATTCCAAATTTTGCTCAAAGCTTCGATGTAAATGAAATATTAATTAATATTTTCGGTTTTATCATGTTTCGCTTTATGTTCGTTTTTTAATTTCTATTTTCTACTCCCTATAATCACAGAAATGATTATTTTCTTTACGATGTAAATCATTTACGTCCTTTTCATATGGTTTGCATAATATTCTACGCTTTGCTTATACTCTGTTTATCAATGTAGACCAAATTTATTCGTTCGTTCGTATAATACGAGAAATAATAACCTTTCAGATTTCTTTAATTAATGCGGCATAATGAAAACGTATGCTGTAAAGAGAAAGCGAATACCTCCTGTGATTATGACTAAGCACTGTTATACCTGATAAACAGGGGTAATTTTTTGACTAATCCAACGAAACGAAACGTTGCTCCGCCCTCGAGCAAACCCATGTCGGGAGATAAGCGCTGGCTTGTTTTATATGTAAATCTAGTTCTCTGTATGTCGCGTCGTAAAACTCCGACGAATTATGATATTATATTTGGAATCTCTTTTACGAGTTAACTTGACTGAGTTGTTAACGTTTTTAAATCTACCCTCTCACCCGTTTAAATCACCTCACCCGTGTTAACCCCGTCGCGTAGTTGCCGCTTAATCTCATTTGTAATCCTATTACACCGATTTATTCGGTCACTTGAATGTTTCACCCCGTCAGGACGTTTCGTTCATTCGATTCTCCCGATTATCGATTCATCTACTTCGTTTTCTTGGCTGACCTTATTTCTACGTTTTCTTCCTTCTTATTCTCCAGTTCCTACTGCTCCTCCACTCTACCGTATTTTCTTTAGACTCGGCCACCGTCAGCTTTTTATGAAATTTTCCGTAATATTTGTGAGATCTCCGAACAGCGTCCTGAATTGCTCTTAAGGGACATCGTTCCATCGAATTGAATCTGTCCAATTTCATTCGCTACTCCCCTTAGAAACCTTCTAAATCGCTTGCATTATACGAATGATCGTCCTGGTGTCGTTCTTTCGCCAAAGGGTTAATAGTTTACTATCGAGGCCGTAGGGAGACAAAAGATGAGAGCGTGTTCTGGCAAAAGACAGGGAAACGCTAGTCAAACATGTTGCAACTTGCAACGTCTGAAGTCACTGTTTTGTAGGTATTCGTTCAATAAGTAATTTCTTTAGAACGTATATAATAAAAATTACTAGAATAATTATTATACCAAATTGTATATTGTACAAGAATTCGTTCCGTGGCTTCGTGAATACGAACTTACTAATACAATGAATTTCGACTAAAATATTTATTTTATCCTATTTATCCTACTCATTTCGTTACAATTTCAAGGAATTGAACATTTCTACTAAATGCTTCTCATTTATCAATACTCTCTGATACCAAATTTACAAACTTAGAGCAAGGAGCCATAGACACGCCACCGATCGTTGCAAATAATCACGAAAGCGAAACTCAGCAAATCAAAGAGGAGCAACATGCTGCATACGGACCACGGGGGAGCAGTTCTTACGATAGTAAGATAGTTCTCCGTGCATTCACGAATGCAGGCGTCGAGTCTTGCTGCGATTCTCGAATCCAGCGCTTGTGATTTCCAATAAAAACGGGGGTTTTCGCCGCGGATCGTCTCGATTTCTATGCAACGCCGCGTTCAGGAACGTTCGATCGGCGATTCTTCTTTCGAAAATCTCCGCGAATCAGTCAGGTGATCGACGAGGCACGTGAGAGACCGGCGATCGATCCGAAGATTCAGCCAAGAGTCGGAAGACTGATAGCTAGGAATCGCTTTGCGGGGTTATCGCTCGTCGAAAGCCAATCGAACGAAGGAATGAACGCGTTATATCCAAGAATCGTTTCAGCCCCGATGGAAAACTGGTGATTTTCTGAAAGGAGACGAGGAATAGGGAATATGTAGAGACCCATATTATACATATGTATTCGTATATGTATGTGTGTGATGTGTTGCATCAATGTGGAGAAGCCCTAAGGGCCGATGGTGCGGCGGCCTCAAGGCAAGCAACCATACGGACGTCCGGACGGCGGCAGCACGTCACGGAAGCGCTTTCCTCGTCTGTTGGAAGTGCGAAGTGGAAGAATTAAATCGTATTTCAACGTCAATGCCGCGGAAGCAGCCGGCAGAGTGGGATAGCTTTGGGAATATTCAGTCACGAGCGGAAATCCGAACTCCCGTGCAGTCGTGGAACGCAATTTAACTTTTAGTCGCTCGTGAGGAACCGTCGGTTTCCATGTTCCTCGGCCTCCTACCAATTCCCACTTCTTTCATTCTCGACCCTCCCTATCTCACTCTCTTTCTCTCTCTTTCTCTCTCTCTCTCTCTCTCTCTCTATCTCTTCACCTTCGTGATACCAGGTAAGAGAAACAGGTAGAGACGACGAGTGAAAGGAGTAAGGCTTAACGTCTCGTTGTCTTTCGATCTTTCCGAAACTTCCGTCTGTCGTTCCACTCGCGGAATCACCTCCTTTCTCGCGGCTCCCTCGTCCTTGACTGTTTAATATGCAATCATGCATGGAGAATAGCTCCCCGGACGAGACTCGACGTATACGCCTACCTCTTTGTCCTGTCCGCATCCTAACTCCGTTATGCTTCTCCCGCTAAGATCCTTCACGGTACAGCGAACAATCTTAAATCGTGACTGGACTTGAACCCTGGCCTCGATATCGGGATTACGTTATAAATAGTAGGATCTTGTTCGGGTGTTTAAAGAAAAATATTTTTTTCGATATTTGAGAAACGGAAAACATTGTGATTTAATCTACATACGACTATCGTTCTTCCGAAAGGATTATTCGGAGATCTTATTATATCTTACGATCTTTGACGATATTCTTTGCAATAGGAAATAATCGTTCGTATAGTAGGTAAATAGTGGGTAAATTATAAACGAAGATTCTTTGACTAAAAATTCTGTTTCAAAATTTCTATTAAATTTATATCTTTTAGTTTTGTCGCCCTTTTAGCAGATCGATAATATATAACAAGAGAAGCTATACATTTGTCATCTGCGCTTTAGAAGTCTTCTTATTACACTTACTTAATATTCATATGATTAAACTTGGAACATTACTAAGTTTCTCGAATGGAAGCTTTCCTTGCTGCTCAATTAGACTCGAGAGACACGATTATTCACTCCATAATCGTGTTACCAATGATTTCGAGATTCGTAGCTAGATCGAAGGCGGAATCGTCGAGGATTTCAGGAGCGATAAGCTCGCGCAAGCATGTTCTCAAGTTCGCACGTTACACCAAGTAAAGTCTACGACGCGAGACGACTCGAAGACCGTTGTCGGCTGTCGGATCTTCGAGATTACAAGTGCTTGTTGCATGAAAATTCTCGTCTCAATTCCATGGGACTTTAGTACTGACTCATATCCAGCAGAAACATTCTCGCGAAGAAATTCGTACTACTTGAAATCTTTTTCGTTACGATATGGGTCGTTTGATAAATCTTTCTTTCGCAGATTTTCAAAGAAAATGAAAAACATATCGTAAGATTACATTAGTAATCGTGTTTTGTACAATTTCAAAAATTAGATCGCAATGTAATAAGAAACAGTAAAGTTTCGTGGATGCTTGTCATTACTACAAAGAACCGATGGTTTCAGCTTCGACGTCCGTGGTCGTCGACAGTTGAACAATGCTCGCCTGTGGTCGTCGCCGACGGCGCTAGGACCAAGAGCTTTTTTTATCACAGCATCGAATCCTGCTAACCTCAGCATCGATCGGTTGGAGACGAAAGACGAAGGGATCTATTGGTGTCGAGTGGACTTCAAGAATTCGCCAACGAGAAAGCAGAAGATGAATCTGACTGTTATAAGTGAGTAGTGCGCCTGTCATTTATCAGAAATTACGTGCAACGTCGGTAGCTGTTCCAATTCTTAAAAAGTCTCAGCGAATATTTCGTATTGCGGTTAATACTGTAATCGTCGGGACTGTAATGTTATACGTCTTCCTTCAGAAATATGGAAACATCTACCAACCTATACAACGCGACGTTCGTTAGTAAGAGAAAGAAAAGATATAAATGAAAAAAGATTTAATTGTATAATTTAATAATCGCATTCGATATATCGTACAATATTAATCTCTCAATGCCAGTTGAATTCCAAATCAGAAAGGTAAGCTATCGTACTAACCACACGACATAACTATCGTCTTGATTAAGACATTTGCTAAGTACACGATATCGTATCTCGTCGAATTCATTTTAGAAAATATTTCTAACGTTGCACGGAACACATTCGTTTACGCTATTCATTGCACGAAATCGTTCGTATTTCTGGCAACGAGAAGAACAATTATATATCCAGTAGGAGAGATAAACGAACCATCCAAGGCTTGCGCAATTTACCGTTTCACGCTTGCACGAATTCCAGCAGGATTTGCTGGTTTTTAACCGTTCATTTCCACGGTTTGCGCGTAATCGTCGACAAAAGAGTATTCACCGAATGGTAAATCACTCGCATCAGCGGAACTCAATTGGCCCTAATCAATCTTTCACGAGTAAATCACGCCGGCACGCAGGTAGCGCGATAGATCAGCCATTCTCAAGCGGCGGACAAATAATCAATCCGCATTTCCGCTGATTCAATCATGCTGCCTCTGTGTGAATATGCGTCTGTATATACACGTGTACATGTGTACGTACGTATGTGTGTTTCGCATAGTGCCTCCGTCGAAGCCGGTGATACTGGACGGGACGACGAGGGACATCTCGAGGTTAGAGGAACCATACAACGAGGGGAGTGACGTGAACCTGATTTGCGAGGTACGAGGTGGCAAGCCGCCCCCGAAGCTGACGTGGTACCTCGACAACACCGTGATAGACGAGTCCTATCACTACAACGCCGACTCTGGCCTGACGGTTAACCGCTTGTCCTATCCTAAAGTTGGAAGGCAACATCTCAAGGCTCGCCTGATATGCGAGGCCAGCAACACTAACCTTGTACTGCCGCAAACCAGGCTGGTCGTTCTCGATGTGAATCGTAAGTTACAGAATCTTATTCGCGACCATATTACTAGATCACGGATATTTACGTATATTCGTAATTTTACGAGTGTAATTGAAAAAATTGCACTCAAGCAGAAGATCGTTTTCTCTAGTAAATATTTAGTAAAAAATATCACGCTTTGGATGTTTTATATATTTCTGCAGATTATAAATTTTCTGTAGATTTTTACATTTTCAAATTTCCCATAGATGCATAAAAATCCACGGTCTAGTTGTGTTACTTTTGTCATTGTTGCATTTTAATCTCTTGTTCGTTAAAAACGCAAAAGCGCTAGCAGTGGACAGAACAAACCTAATGCGTAAAATAATTGTGATGGATAGCTGTAATTAAAAAATTTCCACGCACGTTCTGACCGAATCGCGTTTCTAATACCACGCTGTCCCGATGTATTCCAACAGATATTTTCCAGACATTAATATGAGCGTTTATGGTGGCGTTAGTAAGTACAAGGTGTTTTGGAAAGTAGCTGCCATCGGTCGATGAGAATTTTCCTTAAGACGGAGCTTGCGTTTATTTGCAGATGGGAATGAACGAAATAGGATGATGAATGGAGTCAAAGGAATTCGGATAAATGGTGGATTAGAGTAGAGAATTCAGCAACTTGCTTTGATGTTTGTTTACATTTTATATTGAAAATGTAATACTTTTGAGGTATCTAAAAAATCGAATAAGATATCTCAATATTTTGCTGTGAAAATACCTTTCTTCGACTTTTTGTTCATTTCTCTTCTTCGCATTTTGAAATGACATTACTCCTTTAATCTCATCATTGGTTCTATTTCTGTTCTCATTCCGAGAATTTGAACATCGTGCTTGTCGTAATTCGGAGATAATTGTGTCGTTCAAACTGGTGCAGTTTCAGATAGGAGATTTCTAGATAGAAGATCCAGAAATAGAGAGTTGGCGATTTAATTGTAATTAAAACAGCATATAACGAAGAAAAGGCTAATGAAATCGTTTAAATATACATTTCATTATTTTTGTAAAATTTATATATTTTGGAAACAGTGAAATCTTATAACGTTAGACTTTATTAGGTGCTTCGGGTCTTGGCTAACTTTATATTTCGCTTATAACAAGATCTTATGTCTCTTGTATGTTGTCAGGTGTCAGAAAAATGATAAACTTATCTTGGGTCGTATTATTCCACTAGTTTCAAGAGTTGAAACATATCAAAATATTTTCTAACAATTTCTCTGATCCTTACTGCTTCGAATATCGAAAAAAGTTCTGTTCTTACACATGTGTTGTGATACAATTTATCACATTGAGTACAGTATTTAATTTTTTGTCTACGTGTTGGACATAATAATAAATTTTAAATTAGCGATATAAATAATTTTCTATTATGGACACATACTTTCCGAGAAAATGACATTAAGAACTACGTGTCTATCGTAAATTAAACATTAGATAGAATGCACATATTACTTTCACCTTTCTAAATACCTCGTAATATCTCTTCAGAGTCAACAAAGTATGTTCCCTCAACAGCTTCTCTAAATCATGTACAACGTATTGCAGTTATAATGGCGAAATCGCGCGAATACCAGGCTAAACGGTTACATATTTCCGTCTGCTATAAGTAGATAGAATCATGATACCGGTGACGTCAAGTGGTAAGTATTAACGAGACGCAGGGCGCGTTTCGTGCGATCTCTGGTTCGTGTTGTCGAAACTTTCGCAACGAAATTATACAGAAATCAGCTGCTCTTGCGGCGAATTAACGCATAGGTCATGCAACTTACACGCTTGATTCACGGCAATAAGTTTGGTCTTTTACGGATTCAGACGATCATACGCGCAAACGAGTGAAAGACCAATTAAGAAACGTGTTTGACACTCGTTCGAGAATTTATCTGTATGTATTTCCTTGCTGGTGGTCTGGAGTTCTCATGGTGCATGAACAAGCTTTCTTCATTTGCGAAGAGAATATTAGGCATGACGTCGTATGACAGAAAAAGCAGCAAATCTGATAGACGTTTATTAGATTGAGATTTATTGGTCGAAGTGTGTAAAATATAGTCTTTTAAAAAAGATTTTCGTGGCATTTCGTTTCTCTAAAGTATCCCACGTGACTCAATGTATTTTCTCTGACACTTTAAGTAGATTAGTTTCGTTATTCCAGATTTATACGAGTTATCAGTTCTATAAATTCTCCGATCAGAATTGTTGCAATCGGGGATCATAAGTATCCTCAAACGCTAAAATAACGTCTCCGGTAACTTTCATTTCATTTTTCTCAAATTTAGACTCGCGTAAAATCACAGTAATATTCCGAATATTCGTGACTAGATCGCGGTGACGTGATTTCATTACGTTTTATGCAATTTCAAAAACCATCCGACGATAGAAAACTAAAGATAATAAATCAGAGAAAGCAACTCGAAATATTTCCACATTTTTATTGTATTCTTAACAGCAGATTAATTGCAAATGAATAACGTGACTAATGCTACGTTTTACGGTACAACGAATACAAATGGTTATGCCAACAACTTATCTACTGTTTTACATAACTCAGCACCTCTTTATTTGCCACCATAGCTCATAAAATATATCTTTCTCGGTTACACTCAATTGGTTCCATTTAAATATATATCTATAGCTTTTAATCGACATCGATCAACGCTACATAAATATTTGCAGCAGAAAAATCCAGAGAATATTCATGCCACGAAAGAAACAGTACTACGGTAGAAAGATCCTCGTACGACTATCAGAATTAAAGTCCAATTCGAACTAATCTGCAGGGGAATCAGAGGAAAATCCGGCGTGCTAGATTCCGGCGATAAACGCTTCAAAGTAATATTCTTCGCGGCTCGCGAAGCCACCTGACCCGAGGCTTGATCGGCCTCTGCCCCGGTTATCGTTCTATCTACCATCGCGGTTAAACAATTCGCCACGACGATTTCTCGGAGCTGAGCCGAGCCGACGGACTCTCGCTACCGAACGCCTTTTCACGTGGTCCTGCCAGGACAAGGTGTTCACGCGCTGAACCTATTAGTCGTCCGCTCGAGATTGGTCAGCGAAGATAACAGTAACGCCTCTCGCAAGACGGATCAGTGGATCGCGTGCTTTCTAGGTCCGCGGCTTCGATTCCGTGTTTCTACGCGAGCTCTTGGCGTGTTCAGCCGTTGTCGGTCGATACTTGTGACGAGGCGTCGTATGTGTAGTATATATATGCGCATGTGTATATATAGAGTGTTCCAATAATCATGATACGTCAGCGTGCAGGTGATTCTACACGAACAAATAAATCGAAGATACGTATGTAGAACAGAATCTTTGCATATTGCAAAGACAGAGTATCTCGGGATAATCGTACTACAGTCGGTATGAAAGTGATTCTACGCGAATAAATAAGCGAAAAATGTAGAATAAAATTTGTTCGTTTAAGCCCTCGTTTCCAAGAAAATAGAGTTTCGTAGTGTTTGGTTAAAGATTGGCCAGATACACGCGTACTTGATGAGAATTCTCGAATTTAATTTTCTCAGAAACGAAACATCGCGCGAAGAAATGTTATTCTACGCTTCTCGACTTATCATCGCAAGTAGGTCGACCTCCTGTCGATTATTCGCTTCGGTCTAATCTAAAATTAATCGATATATTTGACAAATTTTCAAACTCGATTTTATCGGAAATAAAAGGTCATATGCAAAATTGTTACTCTATATTTTCGACTAATTTCTACATGTAGAATCGTCTTCGACGATCGTACCGTGAGTATCGAGACACTCGATGTATGTGTGCGATTGTGTTTGCCGCTAGTTTCTGCTTTCTACGAGCTAAAGAATACGCGCTTGTACGACCGCGGCACGCGTTTAGGTGTTACCGAGCAAAGAGCTGCTTGGGGTGACGAGATAGATATATTGTACAAGCGGTGGCTGAAGGGTGTTCCACTTCGGAGAAGCTAGAAGCGCTGCCTTACTTGCAAGAATAGAGTTAGGGCGAGGGTTAGGGAGTCGTAACCATTACGAGGGGTAAAACTATTCGAACCGAGCGATAACGTTAATGTAAACACGCGTGAAACGATTAGTAGCTTGAGTTATAGTTCGTGCTTTTAACTCGAACGTCGGTATCTGATCCTGACGATCGCCATATCGGTATACTGTTCGACTTTGGATAAGAGAAATTTGGATAAGTAGAAATTTCTTTCATCCGCTAAATATGTACATATTCTGACAAGTTATCTTGGATATTTTATACATTTTTTCTTATATTATGAGAATCGTAGGTATTATTTGGCAACTTTAGATTTTTCGTAAACACATGAAAAAACTGCGATCTAGACTCTATCATTTTAAGAAAATTATCAGGAAATTACGATCTAGTGCATTGTGGCACGTGAAATTAATCAATTACGTATTTCTAAGAAGATAATCTTCATCTAATGTTGATACGTATCGTAATAAATAATAGTTTTTTCCGTTCAGGAATATAATATATCCAATTTTTATGAAAATTAGTATGTTTTAAATTAATATACGATGATAAAGCACTTTTGAAAACTATATATATGTAAGTTTAAACCAATTATAAATATATTTTATGTCTTATTAACGTTGAAATTTCAATTTTATATAGAATAATTAAATGTTATTACGGAACAAAATACAAGTTCAAATGAAATGCAGAACCCGAAGGTAATCTGTTGTTTTTGAATTTTTATTTCCCATTTAACTTACTATAAATAATTTAACACAATTTAACATAAAAAGTTCCAATTTAGTTAAAATCAATATTTTTGTAAAAACGTCTGGCATTTAATTTTTGACCAATCGCCACCATTTTACTATAGAAGCTTCGCGTAATCAATGAAAATTCTCCAACACAATTTATATCATGTTCCTTTATTACAATATTTGCACATACCAATAATAAATAGGTACACGGCTGCATATTGGGATACTGCGAATTTCGCTGATAAATTACCGGATATTATAATCAGAGGAATTGAATTTCTCCAACTGTAGGAAACGCGCGTAGGAATCAATTATCTCGTTTCACAGAGAGACCAATCCCCTAAATTCCTAATTGACAAGCGTTGCCTGCGCCGCGTAAGAGCTGATGGAGGTCGGCCGAGCTGCCGTTTGATTAATTCGTATCAAAGAACGGTTGTAAATAAATTTAGACGTACGAACACGGCCTGCTTGCGGTTAGCCGATTTCGACAGTGGCGCGCGATGGTATAGGAAAGTACACATAACCAGCTATAATTTCATATATATCCCCCCTCCCCCGAGGTGATAGCTATTAATTCGAAGCATTGCCAGCCCGTAGCAAGTTTCATTCAACAGTACAAATAATAATAAGCATTCCCGTTCCTGGTACCGGTTGGTTTACCGCCAATAAATTCTCTTTTAATTGTTCAGCCCGCATTAACGTTACCGATTCGACTGCCAATTAAATGTCCTTAAGCGATACGGTGTTCGATGGCCAAGCAACTTTGCTTTTTCGCGAATCCTTTCGCTTCTTCTATGTACTTCGATTTTCTTCCTTCCTTTCTAGAAATGTTCCCGGAGAACTTTATCGTTTTTCATTAAAGTAGCCCCGGGTCAATCTCACCGTTTTTCGCCTCTGTGACCAAGTTCGAATTTCGTTCAATGACGGAGTTGGTGTTTGAACGTTTTTCATCTTTTATCGCTTTAACGTTATATATGATGGTCGTTAATACAGAAAATAGGAAGAACGATAAATTACTAGATAATTGATAATTCGTGCGATTAAAATCTGTTTGATAGCCCAAGTGAAATATTTTTGCGAAAGAAACTACAGCGTTGATTTATTTTGGTAATTTGTGATTTCTTTCTCGGTATCTTGACCCATTTCAGACTAATTGGCCTATAGACACTGAAGTAACTTTTGGAAAAACCAGGTTGTTATAATTTTCATTTGTTGGGATTAAGATCCTATTATAAACGTGACTCATATACGATCTATTTAATTATAGTCATTGTTAAAAGAGAAATTCGTCTGAAAAGGGACGAATATGATATTTTAATAAGCGTTATAGTATTATTAGTGACCTTAATGCTTCAGTCGCAAATATTTTTACTTTTTAAAGAAATATATATAGTGAAAACGTTCTTATCCTTTTCTTAGTCCTCGTATTTGAATCTTGCGGTAGACTATTATGAATTAATCAGAAGTTTCGTTCTCGTGGAGAAACTAAAGATAAATATGCAGACGTACATCACTGTACAATCATAGATATTTGTATCCTATGACTAGTTGATTTCTAAGAAAACCTGTATAATACGTAGAAGGGAAAGTAGAACTATGAACGCCTATAACAAGAAATAACTGTCAATTATCTACATATCATAGCAAAATCAATTTCATAGCAAAAGTATCAACAGTTGGAAAAAATTTATGCCAATTATTAAAGAAAGCTTATTTTACTAACATAATTTATTACATTAGTACAATAAGCCTGCATAATTGTATAACCTTCAATCAGTTCCATTAATATCTGAAACATAAAATTTGAATTAATTCAATGCGTAAGTGGTTTATTTATTATATAAATAATAGATTCTATTTTATTATATTGTTCATTTATTATTTCTGTAATTCAAGTAGTTTCACGTGATACATCAAATAATTTACACGATACTTGATACTTAACAATTAGGAGCATGAATTTCAAAGTTGATTACAAATTATTGTAACATTTACAATCATAGTACATATGTATATCTGTATCGTATATATATACTATATATAATATCATAGAGTATCATATTTTGTTCTAGACTGTGCATTGTTACTGCAAGCATTAGATTTAATATTTAATTGTATTTATTAAAAGAGAGTTATGTGTCAGTAAAAGCGAAAAAGTGATATCTCCCAAATTAATTGCCAATACAAGTTGTCAGCCGTTAACAATTTCGTTCCATTTAACACGGAACCTAACAAAATGTTGGTTGTTTAATCTGTTAATCGTATCCTCCATAATCAACGAAACGTAAAATTGTAAATATATTTCACGAGAAGTACGTAAATAGATACGTTGAGCGTCAATTGGATTGTGGGAATTCAACAACTAATTCTCTTTTAATATCTAAATTCCTGCAATTTACAAAATGTTATGTCAATGAAGGATTAAAGGCCAATACAAACGGCCATTGTATTATTGATATGTATCGCTACTCTGATTATCGCTAATTCATATCTCATTGATCTGAATGCTCACTAAACGCGTGCTCGTACGCGACTATCCGTGACGATGCAGATGCACGGTTGTAGTCGGTCGCAATATTTACTCGAACGCGGTGATGCACGTCAAAACTGTTCACGGGATGATAATTAATAATGGACTCAGCGCGATGCGCAGTCGTGCCCCTCTTTTCGCCGACTTATTCCGATTGTCTGTGAGAACTTATCGTGCTACCGTTTGTATCGTGAAAAGCAATCTTCTGTGAAATTCTCGCCAAATTTTATGCGACTTTAAATTTCCTTTAAATTCTGGTTACTTTCAGATTGCAGCCGATCGACTTGCTTCTTTCATTTCTTCCAATCGACAATGGTGCTTTTTAAGCATATTTAGATTCACTGTTATGATTCATATCGTATACTAATAACTGTAACTAACTTCTTGAGTCTTTAGTAGAAAAGTAAAGAAAGTTCAAAAATAAAATATTATGCGGCCTTGATACGTCGTTTTCTAAACGTGAATTTATTCATGGTATGTTACATGTTCTGACATGCAATAGGCTATAAACAGACTGCAGATGTTTATGCGGGTATAGTATATCAAAAATGCAAAATGTAGGTAAAGGATGTTGTCGAATACGTCGAGAAAAAGATTACACGTACATCTGTCTACATATTAATCGTTGTGTTATGTCAAAAACTTATGTGTATGTATATGCAGAAATGCAATTTGATAGGCGTGCAACAAGCGTATTGTCGATTCTTAGAGAATTATTCGAATAGAAAACGACAACGTAGCGCCGTGATAAACAGGCGTGGGGACATTAAGTTACATTGTGTAGCGTCAACTACACAGGTGTTAACTCACGATTTCGATAGTTAGCGTACATCTATGTAAACGATGGACGTGCACCAGTGGTCAATAGAACGTGCGTCGTGTGAACAAAGCTTACACACTCAGATTAACGATAATAGCACAAGGTGAACTTAGTCGTGAACTTATTAGAGTAGTGCGCTACACGTAATTACGTGCGATAAAGATGCGAATACACTTAACGTTTCCTGCTGTTCGTCCTAATTTTTTAATTTGTACGTTGTTGTATTTAAAGTTTAGACCGTGCGTGTTGCGTTTTATGTGGAACATTGTTTCCTTGGAAATTTAATGCATATGTAGTTGTGTTTCCTTGAATTTTCTTCGTGCTATTTTACCGACAACATTGAATACTTTCCTTTGTAGATTTTCTGATAAAAATATAGAATTTGAATAGGTAATATAGAATTCTTGGAACATAAAAATTGCGAATTTTGTAGCTTCTGTTTCAAATGTTTCATATTTTCTTTAAAACAGTCATGGATGAAATTTTTAAAGCAGAAAGAAATCTATTGCTTGAAATTTCTAAAGCAGAAAGAGATCTATTAGCTGAAATTTCACCTATGCCAGTGCATCTGTAATGGCTCTATTCTGATATTATGCATTTTGAAACCCAAAGCTCTATACAATTTTTAGAATGTTAAGTAAGTCTTAAAAATATTATAGTAGTATACTATACAATATTGGTAGCATATAACAGACAGTATATCTGAATTAAAGTTGAAGAGAACTGTAATATTTTTTGCAAAATGAAAGAAACCGAAATTATCATATACAAATCATTTTATAACGAAAAAGTTCGCTGCAAAGCAAAAAATGTAAGCAAAAAATATAAGAACGTAATAAATTCGTTTGATAAATCTGGATTGATTATCATGTATAGATGTACCTACGCGTGAAGACAGTAACGAGTATACTGTTTTACACCGTTCGTATTAACTGTCTCAATTGTAAAAGTAAAGAGATTCTCAAATGAAGCGATACGAAAAATCATAGAAAAGTACGAATCAAACCTTTCGTTTGACATTGTAAAACAATTCGAAGAATCATTCGGAGCAGATTTTCTCCGTAATTGATGGCAAAAAGTACAGTCGATTCTCTTCTGCTTCTTAAAAGGCAGGAAGGCGTGATCACGATGCAACAACACGCGATGCTTCGTGCACCAAACGATACAGCCTTTGATTTCAGCTATGCCATTCTTATCGATGCTTGATACATGTTCCTGACATGTCTCGCACGAAACGAACTTTTGCGATTCTTGTCCACGATTTTTCAAACATCGCGGTCTAATTGAAAGTTGAAATTGTCGCACTCTCCATTAATTTAACTCGTGATTTTATTTTTATCTCGTCATTTTGTTCTCTTTTTAAAATACGATAATTATTTGGTTAAAATAAATCGTCATATTGTCAGAATTCTCGTGTATGTTATTAACCTTAATTTTTTAACCTCTTGTCTTACGATCTTTTCAGCATTAAAGCGTTTCAGCGTTTGTTATTGTCATACTGTATCGAATGCAAAATATTGAAATTAATTTTTATTTATAAATATTTCATCTGACAAATGAAAACAAAATGTAGGGTTTAGGCTAATCTCTGTTACAAAAAAATGTCCCTTTATCGAATCAGAACAGTTTGTGGAATAAATGGTGTTATAATTTGGCAAGTAGAGTAACATTAAAAGAGTCAGCCGACATCGTAAACACGTAGAAAGCTTGCAATGAAATATCATTGACTATGCCAATCATACAAATTGTAATATACTCAAAACATTAAAAAACGAAATTACTAATTAATTATCTTTAATAGTATTAATACTAAACAATTATTTATTATATCATGGTAATACGAAAATATCTTACAAACAGAGAAGTAAATTAACTTCAATTTTAATTTTTTCCAGTAAATTAGCACAAAAATTTTCTGAGGATATTAAAACACTCCTCATAATGCTCGTAAGATGAAAGCCTTTGAATTCTTACGACTTCTACACACTCTTCAGTACACACATTCATTCTGCTACTCATTCGATTTGAATCTCATTTAAATTCCTTTATTCATTCTTCTGTTTATTCATCAATCCTACCACTTATTCATCTTTTCAAATTGGTTTTACTCAAAAGGCAATATTATTCAAATTCTTAGAAATAATCTTTAATTACAATCTTTATATTCTTTCCTGTAACTGAATTCTCTTTATTTTTTAACTTTTTATATAATCCACGATAATCAATAGACATAACGAGGAATCGTATTATTAATGATATAACAATAAGTATTTTAATTTACAAAATCCTATAGACATGAAAGTGTACCAGTAAACTGAATGAACTTGGCGCCCCCAAATGCGAGTTTTTAACAAACCAAACAACATTCGCTTGTCCACATTTATTCAAGAAACATTTTCGTTTGTCTTCCCTTCAAAACGATGTTATCACCAAATTTTAAAAAAAGTGGCATGGATTTGATATCCCCAAATGCGAGCTTTTACAAAAACCAAGCTGCATTCGGTTGTTCACAATTTTTTTACGTTTGTCCATCCAGAATTTTCGTTCGTCCACCCTCGAAAAAGAAGTTATCACCAAATGAAAATTTCAAACAATTTGTAATCAGCGCCCCGTGAACTTTTTCGTTGACTTTCAAGTGAGATATGTTTGTTCACCCAGAATTTTTGTTTGTCCGCCATTTATAAAAAAAAGTTATTGCTAAATGAAAATTTAAAAGGACTGGTACATTTTTGGGGCGGAAAGACAAACGAAAATTTTGGTTGGGTGAATGTGGGCATATCGTGGACAAACGAATGTCGTTTGGTTTTTGTAAAAATTCGCATTTGGGGATGTTAACTGCACCCAACTGTAGTAGCAATGCCATGTCTTAACAATTGCTAAAAACAGTCGAGATTGTCGAAAATTTCAGACACTACCTTCTTTGATCACTTATCATCTCATAAGGCTCCGTTTTGACCTGAAAGTGAAAATCTAGAAAACAGAAATTCGCATTGCAACTTGTTATCTTAAGATACATATGCTTCCGATTGACCATAACGTTCAATTTTATATGACATGTCTTTCTGGTTTTATATCTATAATTTTTCACAATGTATCATTCTATCTAGTTGTTTAACTGTCATTGTGATTTTATTCCCGGCTGATACAATGAATTCGATTTCTATGACATACAACTCTCTCGTGTAAATGGTGTTTCCTACGAACGTCAACGTTAATGAGTTAACATAACTATAGCCGTTCATTATCGATTTGAAGTATAACAAAATGTTGAAGTTTAGAAAGTCGTAACGAGTTATAATCGTTACAGTATAACATCTCGTGTGAACACGCGATAGTGACACGTAACATCTCGATCGTGGTACATAATCTTCGTTGTGTTATCGATAACCATCGATGCATAAACTGCCACGGGAACAAGACAATCTCGTTTCTTCTTTCCTCCCTCACAAGCTACAGAAAAGTTCGTTTGGTATCCAAAAATCGAATGTTTCGAGAAACGAAAATCTTTATAAACGCGAACGTATGTATCCGTTGGTGAGTGAAAGGAGAATGGGGGTTGGTCGAGCGACGAGAAGGATCGCCATCGCACATAGGGTAACAGCGAAGCCACGAAACGGAACGGAGGAACCAATTTCAGAGAAGTGGCTACCGGCTAATGGCAATTAGGGGTTGTACGAGTGGCTGGTTGCGGCAGCGCATAAGCGTGCGCTGGAATTTACGAGGCAGACCGCGCGATGGGCAACGTGGTATTATAGATCGTGCTAGATACAACTGGCCTTTTGTTTTCAGTCTCGATCGTTATTAAATTTCTACCGATGAACGGCCAGTAAAATGTAACTAGTCGGTGGTACAGGCTTTGTGGAATATAAGACGAGAAAGAATACGCGAACGGACACGCAACGTTATTCTGCCCTTTCTTTAATTTTGTAAATTTAATAATAATTTGGCCAACTCAAATTGTTAGTTTCTTGTAATATTTTGACGAGTTGTTTCATAATATCAAGACACTGTCGTATATATGTGTCGGGTTCTCATTATGATTAGGGTTAGAGGCGTGAAACGAATCTTCATTTGGATTACACATTGTCGTTATACAATAGAGAAGACATTGACTGGTTGACTAGCAAATATGATTATTAGTACAAGTGTGGATATTGCAGAATTGACAAGTAACCCCGGTGATTAGACACTAATGACAATGGTCTTAGGGTAGAAAACGAATCCACGGTCGACGGGATAACAAATGTACTTTCTTCCAAAGTCTAAGTTGGACTCGATTTACTTGTCTACGATACAAGTATTACTAAACTAGCTCTCTGTTAAAACGTAAAATATTCAGCGAGCGTAAAGACGCTATGTAACTCGCTAGTGAAACCTCACGAGAGAATGACTTTCCGTCGCGATGATGCTGCAGAGGAAAACTATGATGGAGTCTGTCTAAGGACACGAGATCATCGAATTGAATGACGACAGTTGCTTAATTACGGCTATGATTAGAATCTAGATTATAATGTTCGGGGATTTTGCCAAATTTCCAAAGGGGAGGCTTCGGTGTCCTTTCATCTCCGACATATATATATGTAATATCGTGGAAAAGGGCCTAAGAAACATCGAGTTAACCATAAGCAATGTCGCGAGAGCTGGATAGTTTTGTAGAAACGTGACCCTTGCAACGAGCGTCTGCGGAACACGTGCGTGGTGGGCCTAAGAAAAGACAAAGGGATGCTAGAACGGTCAGAGGGTCAGTTGAGAAGCGGCAGTGCGTCGGTTGAGAAGACACAGAGTGTGAGTTGAGAAGCGACAGTGTCGGTGGAGAAGTCAGTTGAGAAGCGGCAGTGTTAGTTGAGAAGTCGCAGAGTGTGAGTTGAGAAGTCGAAGAGAGTCAGTGGAAAAGCCACAGAGTGTGAATGAAGGAGCCGGAGAGTATGAATCGGGAAGTTGAGAACCGAGTATGATAATAAGACGTACGACGATATAGTAATCAGTTTTTTGTATTGAGTATCGCTTGTTAAACTAAACTTAACTCCAAATAAAACATCATTACTTGTCCTTACTCTAAGGCCCATATAAGTTACCACGTATATCTTGATGTGAAATTTTAGTTAATTCGATAGAAGAGATGTATGACATTTTCGTTGCTAACCGTATTCGTAGATCACATTCGATAACACGTTAAAGTGGTGAAACAATTATCGTAAACAGAATGTTGCAGCGACTCGTTGGCGTTGCACATGCCTTATTCTGCGTGATTAAGGCGATCCAATATTGCATGCAATAATTGCAATCAATAGACGTTCCAAGATTTATCGCTGATGGAAATGGACAGGCGGTACATATATGCATTTACCGTGACAGATGTATACGTTCGAACCTATGAATTTCCGTAGTCAACGCACAAGCGACGACGTTAATAGGAAATTCAATATTCTCTATCGTTCATCCTGCAAAATTGCTCGATATAAGTAGCCGCTGATAATTGCAATGAAACGTTTGCATATGTTATACAACCAATACGTAGCAGCGTGCTGTATATTTAACGAAGAACAAACACTTCTAGCATTATACGTGCTTTAAAATATGTTTATGCGTTATATAACATTGAAATTAAATTTCCAATTATAAAGTTGTTAATAAATTTTGCCTAAAGGCAGCATGATCGGGTATATGTAATTACAAACAATTGAATAGCAAGAATTACAGAATTCGTTAAATATTTGATTCTCATCTGCGACAAATATTGACTGTAAAGATGAGTAGCTGTATTACTAAAAACTCCGTGTACGAAAATTGCTATCACTTTTCAAAGTGAGTTATGAAATTTAATATTCCAGACGTAAAACTTGTTACGGAGATTAAAACTGAGAAAGTTTTCAACCCTCTAGACCAACTACTTTAATAATTAAACTTAAGTGATTGAATAGGTTTAAGAATACGATACGAACGGATGATACTCTTAATTCTAAGTAAGAATATCATAATTTACGTACTTGAGACGTATGATTAACTCTCTGTAATTGAAACTTTATTTCCTTGAATACTTTCGCATTAATTCGTTTCAGTTCGTTTTAATTTAAGGCCCGGAAATTGGCAAGAAAATCGTTTAATTTCAATAGACCGGAAAACACAGGGGTTGTTGACATAACCAAGAAATTAAATAATTGAGATTTACCGCAGTACCATGCCGTCGGCATTTTAAGAGGTTCTTTCGACATGTAAGACGCCCTTCTTCGAGTCTCTCTCGCTCGTTTACGCGGCAATAAACGCCTTGAAAGATTCTCCTTAACCCTAAGCAACGTAATATTTCCGCGAAACACGTGCGGCTTATACGTTTCTATTCCGTTTCTGTAATTTCGAAGACGCTATTTCTGAAGTTGCCTCGTTCCAACTACTTGGTATAATTTATCGTTTACTTATCGGTAAGAGTACAATGCTTCGGCACTTTTCTGACATATATATACAGTGAATTATAAAAATATTGAAACAACTATTGTACAGACCTTAATAATAATTCGTACACTATTGGCAAATTCAAACATTTTCACTAATAATCGACCAAAACCTTCAAAATATATTTATGTACAGCAATGTACAGCGAGTCGTTAGCGCAACGATGTAAAACATTTTCGGCGATCGAGTTGAATATGAACTTGTTACATGGAGTTTAAGAAAGGCCTGTCTCTATTTGCTAAATAGAATTAGACATTCTTGTCTTATCGTTCCCTTGGATTCGTTCACATTATCTCGACGCGTGGAGCACCACGAAAATGGGACGACAGGACAGGACGCTTCGTCGGAATAATTTGCAGTTTTCACGAACGACAGAGCCAAGAGGATAAGTTCGGAAAGTGGCAGCGCTCGCATAAGTTGGTTAAAGTTAAGTTGTTCAGGGAGAAAATTTGTTTTTGTAACTAGGTGAGAGTTGATTATATAACGTGCTTTAGAACAAACTATGTCTAGTTAAGAATCTTCTCGCGAAATTTTAATTCCTTCTTACTTATTTCGTTGCATGTTTATCGTGTCGTTATTCGCGTTAAATTATGCTGATATCGCATCCAATGCTATCTTGTTTTTGCGAGTTTTAATAGTTAGAAGATTTGAATTATATTAATATGTTCTTTGTGTACTTACACTCGTATACAATGCAAATGCAAATTGACTTGTAGTTTTATAGTATACGTACAAGGACTTGGATACAGAACGAAAATTATAAATATTTTTAGGAAAGTTACTTAAAAAGATCTTTGGAAAGCTTAGCACGAAATTAAAAAAAAATCAGAAAATTTAGAGATACGGGATACAGAAAATTATTGAAATATACTGGAAAATTAGTATCTAGGATACAACTGTTCTAGAGAGGATGTTACGTCGTGCATATCTTAGTCACATATTTTAGGCAGATTTTTGTTCGTTGCGAATTCTAACTATGTAAAATTATTAAGTGAAAAGAGGAGTAGCGTATTACAAACATTATATTTGTATAACAGCGCAAATCGAGCACTCAATGTTTGAAGTTTCTTGTAAAGAAGTGAAAACAGAGTAGAAACAGAAATTGCTCGCTATCAGTTTCGATCCTTTATACAACTTAACAAAGTTGCAGGAAAATTTTAGTTTTAGAGGAAAGAAAGTTTTCCTGCTAGCTTGGAAGAAATTCAACGATGCATCGAAATTCATATTCAACGTTTTTAGAACGACGACTACTTCTCAAACAGAAACTAAGGAATGCAAAAGTTGCGTCGTATTTAGAAAAAGTTATTGAAAGTTATTAACATTGAAATTAATATACTTCAGCTATATATACGCTTAAAAAGTTCGTGTAGTAAGTGGTCAAGTATTTTCGCGAGCTACTGTATTTGAAATCAAATGAAAAAGATGTTTTTGTCGTACAATCGGTCGACATCGTATCGAATTTTAAAACTACTTTGTTACAAAAGATAGGAAATGCGATTTATCATTTGTTTCATCTATGAGCTTCGATTTAAAACTGTATAAAACAACTTGTTATTACGTATTCGACGATATCGAAGCTTTACGCGATGCGTTGTTCCTCGATGAATTTTATATAACATTTTCTTGTGTTTAATAAACCAGGCTCTTCTTTTTTGGAATCTGCTTTTTATCGATCTTATGCAAAAACCGACATTTTGTATCTTTTATTTCAGTAAAGCCACTGGTCGTGCAGATTTTGACGAAGGAGCCTCGAGTTTCCGCTGACAAGAACTACGATGTGGAGTGCAGGACAAGTGGTTCTAGACCAGAAGCAGTAATTACTTGGTGGAAGGCGGAAAAGCAGATTAAGAAAATGGCGCAAAATGTAAGCTTTGTCGAGGATAAATACCTAACAATTTCCACAAACGCCAATGTGAAAGCGTACATTTATTTCGTAACGGATTTATTATGAAAATACTGTTCGCGTTACAATGGAAATTGCCTCGTTCTCTATTCACGATGTAATTTTATCGTTCGAACGACTGGATTACAATGCCTAAAGAGAAAGCATGCATCGATGTTGGAAACAATGTGTAATATAATTCGTGATAATTAAAAACGTTCCGCTACCGATAATTGGAATTTTGCAAAATCCAATAGTCCGCTCCGTTCTGTTTTCAGTATAATTTCTCTCGCTCAATATTCTGTTTCCAACCTTACTATTCTCTCGACGAATGCCGCAAAATTTCTTATCTCCTTTTCTAAAACTGCTCGAGTTTTGTACGATAAGCAATGAAAATGAAATTCTTCCATTGATACGAATTCAAATATTTCTTACTGTAATTATATAATACAAATATGTCGGTTTGTCTACGTTTACATCGGACATTAAATATATTACTTGTCACATGGCATACTTTCATTTCAGTATCACTCCGTCATTTTCTAGATACGCGCTTCTATAAACTCTCATGTCAATTGTAACTGTTCGAGGAATATGTAAGCGATTTTCGTTGCCTTCTGTTAGACTTTATGCCTCTATAACCACTTGATACGCGAAAAATCCCCAATTCCGTATATTCGCTACAATTTCTCTGGTGCTGCATAAAACGTTTTCACTGATTTTAGACGGTATTGGCGTCGTTTTAGAAACAAGCTTCGAGCTTCGACAGCATCTACGATGCAAATTGAAGAGAAAAGTAAGGAACACGGAAGGAAAACCGCGAGCTTTACAGAATCAGCAAATCGCAAAAGTCGCCAATCGAATCGACCACGTTAGCGTTTCGAGTTGTGGAAGTTACGCATGTGTCAGCGAGGTTCGTGACGCGATTTTAAGGAGAATTCTGGAAATCGATGCGCCACGAGTTTCTCCAGTTCGCAACGACTCATCGGGAAGTTGGCGCAATGAAGTTATTCCGTTTTTCCAACAAGCGGTCTGCTTCTTTTTTCGTTTCGATCCTGAGTCGACTCGACACCTTCCCCGCTACTGACGAGATAGAACTTCAAATCCACTGGATACTCCCTTTCCATTCCCTTCTTTTTCTACCACTCCTTCCACGCCCCTCGATAAATTACCGAAGACTTTACTTTCATTTCTTATTTGCAACGGGGCTATTTCTCCTTCGTAATCGTACAATCTGAAAACCGAATTTACTTTTCCTGTGTTTCGAAACGGAAATTCTTCGCTTTTCGAAACTTTTCTACAGTCTGGATTATGCTACATTATCGCGGAGAAAATATGAGTAGAAAAAGAAGTGGCAAGAAGCAAATCTTCGAGTCATGAACAAATCCGATGATCCCGCGCGCTAGACACACCCATCGCTAGCTTTCCTCCGACACAGCATCGTCACTGTACTTTACTTATTCTTCAACGTTAGAATAGTCAACAAGTCATCAACGGGTTACTCTCCTTAAATCAATCATTTACTTAACGTACACAACAGTGTACCTCATAAGTGTTGGAAATATAAACCTTATAACCCTGTTAATCGCAGCGTTATACTATCTTAACCACCCCTATTATCGTAACGGAAATCAGGGAATCGATCAACTCGTGGTGTCGATTATTATAATCGTAACGGGAATTTACGACTCCCGTTGAGGTGTTTCCTCGCGATTGCGTCTCCCCGCGATTGGTCGAAAATACACTTTGCTTAGGTTTTATTTTTCTAATTATGTTCATAAAGATATAGACTAAATTACAATTTAATAGTTATAATCGATAATAGCGTAATTCGAAGTTTTTTAGTTTATTTGAAACGATATAGTAGAGTAAAAAATATGAGAGCTCTGTTCGTCCTGCATGGTGTAGGTATCACAAGCTTCTACTGCTTTTAATATAATACCTAATTATCTTTGATGTTTTAAAATGCTATATGCCTTATCTGATATTCTTTCGCATTAAATTATGCTAGCCGCTCCTTATTTTATTTATAACCACGTTATGTCATGTCCATCGGGTATACACATTTGCATTTATGTCCATTGCAACCATGCGTTTTAGTTTTATTACATACAGACGCATGCAACGTGTAAGAAAATAGTCTTCTTAAAAAGATGTCTAAGAAATCGCATCTATAAGGTAGAATATTATCGAAAGCTAAGAAGAAATAACACTAAATTCACTGTTCGTCACTAAAACACTAAAATTACCGTTCGTTGGCAATGATTCTTGCAAAATTCCTAGTCGATTACTCAAGCGTTGACGTATGCCTAGTTACACTGACAGAATAGAGTATTTCATTTCTTCCTTACTTCGATCATGTACAAAAGAACGGAATAGATAAATTGCGTAGTTCCATAACCCGATCGAAGCGTCAGCTGTTGACGACTGAAAGCGTTATGAAGCGAGGGAAAGCCGCGAAAGATCTGATTTATTTTGCATCATTCACGGAAGAGATAGCCTCAATTTCTGCGCGGATAAGTTTCGCGTTCGCGCGTATCCGGCATAGCGGTCGCACCATCGTAGCCTGCGCACACTATCCTCCCTGCAAGATATATCGACGCTGGTGCTCGACTATCCGCAGAATTTTATCGAGAAATTCGATCGCTCCGCAACGAGGCGAAGCGAACCGAGTCTGTGCGGTTCGTAGCTTACGCTGGAAAAATGAGAGACGAACCGTCAACGTTGAGCGAGCGAGACGAAAAATCAGTGAAATAAACGGATAATGGCGTTGCTGGTCAGAAAGGGTTGGAAAAAGAAAAACAGCAAAAGAGAAAAAGAGAGAGAGAGAGAGACAGAGAGAAGAAGCGTGGTGGTAGCTCGCGAAGCGACATTCATCCTGACGAACTGTTAGTTCCATTCATCGTGCTCGCGATACTCATGCGGAATGCGTGGCTTTTCTCGATACGTATGCCTCGTGGCGCTATCATTAAAATGACATCGTGGAAACGGAAGGTTACGCGGCGCGTTATAAGAGAAACAGAAAGATGAAATCCAGCCAGGAGACAGTCATCGACCTGCCACCCATTTGCTATACTAGCCCGTCTGGTCGGGCTACAGTTTCCTCAATTCCACGCGACTGCATCGTAAATTCTGAAAAATCGTTAATCTATTTTTCAGCCCCTGCCCTCCCCTCCGCCTCTTGTCGCCGTGCCCCTTTATTTTCTCATTTCTCTTGCTCGGCAATGCAAGCCACTGTCGAATGGATTTTCATATTAAACCAGTGACAAATCGCTCGGATGCTTTCGTTTACGCAACCGGGCCATTACAGCCTGCGAAATCTGTTTAGCTTTTGATTGTGTAAAATCGGAAACGTTAATCTTTGTTAGATCGAGGGATTAGGGTAAGTGATGGACAGAGGGTAATGAAAAGCATGGAGCGAACGTTGTTTGATAGAAACGATATACGCTTTCGTTACTACGATACTTCTTCGTAACGAATAGCAATCTTTCGAAATTGCTCGTTGATGCGAAAAAATATCAAGTAATGCTTACTCTTTTAAAATAACTTTTTTTTTATAACAAAATATAATGAAGATTTAATTTCATACAAATAAGAATAGTTGTCTATATAAGAAATACCTCTTTTAAAGATATTGATAGCAGCACCGATATTTATTCACGGTAACTTTGTTAACTCCATATAAACTTTCAATCATCCGTTTGATCTTTATCTGATATTATCGGTAGCTTTTTTTCTCTCGAAATTCCTCGCTATAAATATCGATCCGAATTACAAAGATAAAAAAAAGCTGATATTTCGCTTTTTAAATAAAATCTAAAACCTATGATTTGCATTACCCCCTCCGACAAACGTGATCAAACGTTCAATTTACATCTGAAAATATCGCTTTCAATTCTAATATTTAATTCATCTCATTCCGTATCCTAGAAAAATGATTCATTTTCCGTAATTTATACATCCACCTTCCACTCTATATCAAAACTTTCAATCGTTCTCGCAATTATAACTAGACGTTGGAATATTTTCATTGGCAGTATCCGTTGGAAAATAACGAGAGCCTCAGTGTCCTGAGTTTCGTGCCAAGCATCGACGACGATGGCAAATACTTAACTTGTCGAGCGGAGAATCCCGTTATTTCTGGCAGCGCTTTGGAGGACAAGTGGAGACTGGACGTGCAGTATCAGCCGGTAGTCACTCTGAAAATGGGCAAGACCTTGAATCCCGATGATATCAAAGAGGGCGACGATGTCTACTTCGAGTGCTCAGTCAGGGCTAATCCGAAAGTGTACAAGCTTGCCTGGTTCAAAGATGTAAGTTTCGACATAGCGTATTCATAAATAATACATTTTAAGGGTTTTACGATAAGATGAGCAGCTAGTTGCGTTTCTTTGGATTCTTTAGATTATGATGTATACAACAATTAGAAAATTATTGGATATTTCTCTTAAAAATTTAATTTTAATTTAAATTTAATTTAATTATCGTATCTTATATATTAAAATTAACGAAGAGAATAAACGCTGATAATTTTGATGAGAAATAGCGTTAAGTAGATTTATATTTAACAAGATATTTAACAGGAATGGATAATTTTTATTAAAAATGTTTACACACAAAGGTTATGTTTCATCTAGATTTCAAAGATTAATAATTATTCTAAAGTAAATTTCATACCTCTTGCTGTAAAATAATTTACAAATAATAAGATTTTGTAATGTACATTAATAAAATTTCGCAACTGCCGTTACACGGAATGGAGCTATTTGTTGCAGGGCAAAGAGCTAAAGAACAATGCCACGGCAGGTATCGTCCTCAGTGATCATTCTCTGGTACTTCAGCGTATAACCCGATACTCGGCAGGTGATTATACTTGTCTTGTTGCCAATAGCGAAGGGAAAACTGCCAGTAATCCGGTGACTCTTCAAATAATGTGTGAGTTTACGTATCTCTCACTTTTATTTTCTCGATTCTACAAATAAATTTGCTCTTAAATATATCCATCGTTAACTTGATTGATTAATTTCTTAATGTTACGTACAAAATTTAATCGAACGATACTTTATGATACGTATATTAGAAAATTTTCGAATGCTGTACTATAGAAAAAATTTCTATATAGTTATACACGCATTTTAACAGTTAGTCTTAGAGTATTTTAATCAATTATTCGAATTATATTGCTTCTTGTTAGTAATATAAATAAGAACAAATTATAACGAAATTAAGGTAAACGAGAAGAAATTTTTATCTCGTACTCACAAGGAGGGAAATTAAATTACACTAGTTTTTTATTTCACTTGCTAGAATACGAACAAAATTCTATATATACATATATATATTTTCAAATTCCATTTCTTCGCTGAATACATCTTCTTGCTTCAAATGATTTTTTTTTTTAATTCTCAGATTATCACGCTCTTTTACACGCTTTAAATAATTTCCTTCGTTCTTAATCTTGGAGTAATCGATCCACGATTGTTTTCGCGAATAAACAAACGCTCCTGTCGCTAACACAATCGGCCAACGAAACTTGGTTGAAACAACGATTCGAAAATTTTAGCCAAACAACGGGCAACACCGTTCTCCTCCCGCGTGAGCACAAAAGCGTTCCATTGGCCTGATCTCAAGCCCTGCTTCCACTCGTTAATCACAAGAACAACGGAAGAGGTCGCGAATAGAATTGCGGCTTGGGCTTGATATTCTCTCGCCAATTCTCTAATTTGCCAGCTCTCGCCTCGGCTGTTCGATAATTACTTAATCGATGGCAAGTAGCGGTCGAATACTGGAATCAGAGACTCGAAAGGACCTTTCCTAGCCTCCGTTAGAGAAAATTGGTGTGAAAGGAAGCGGCAAGAGGAACGTAGGAGGCAATAAGGACAGAGGATAAAGATAGGATGAGGATAGGGCGGATAGTTTTCTGTAAAACACACAGCACGAGTTATTCTATTAGAATGGTCGGTAGTGGCGTTGGTAGCCCGGCATATCTGCATCTTGTAAATGACCTAAGAGGGAAGGAAGGACTCCGATGCATATTCAATGTATGTAAAGCATAACTGAATATTCATGTGTGGGTGAACGCAGCCTGGCAATGTGCTAAGCCAGGCCGACGCGACGCGAGACAACAGTGGGGGCGCGCCGAGTTAAAGGAAACCGCGAATTCGCCCTAATGTTTTAGGATTTCTCCGTCACTCGCTGTTGTTTCGACCGTTGGCATTGATCCTTGAGTCGAGCCGCACGAGAATTTCGAAAATCGAGTTATTTCCGCTGACGAATTTAACTAGCAGTACGCGTTTTATTCGATCTTCTACCTGATCTTTATTCGCTAGTGAAATTACTTAAAGAAATAAAATTGCATATGTAAGTCGATGAAAATAATGACACAAACACGTGATTCAGAGAGCGTTGGGTAAGAGATAACTAAGCACTCGCTACCATCTGTTGTTCGCCATCCGAGGATTAATATTCTCAAGAAACAGGAAATTCAATTATGAAACACGCGAAAACTATTATCCAGCAGTTTGGTCGCTCAATTTAGAATAAATTAGCCTGTGGATGTTTATGGATTCAAAATTTAAACGTACAATGCGTAAAGATGTATAAAATATCCAAGGTAAAATACCCGTAATAATAATCTTCTTTCATTTCTATTCATAAAATTTGAATTCGCTTAATAATCCTCAGTCTAATAATAACATCTAACATTTTCATTATATTGGTAATCAAATCGTAATATATCACTGCAACGCGTCGCTCTTCATTTGCAATCTGAGCTGGCGAGCCATCCGTTTAAATGAAATTGATTTACCTGACAGTTCGAGAAGTAAATTTCAAATAATATACTGCTCTGCTATACAAAGAAGCTGCAGTACATCCGTAAGACAACATTATACGCATCTCGATTAACATCAGGCGACTGGTAATGCGTACTAATCAGGAACTGTGTACCGTGCGTTTCACTCGACAAATGCAGTGCCGGTGATACGTCGAGCATCCAGTATCGTCGACTTCTCGTATTAGTAATTAATTCGGCAGTGCATCAAACGCATCAGATTGAAACCAAGCCGTCTGGTGATCCCGTACTTCCGCCGTAAATCATCTCTCGTGCCATTTGGAATTTCCGTATGCCATGGCCTATTGCAAATACCGATGTCAAGGGAATTTCCTATTAGGCGATCGATCGAACCAGTCGCTAGTTCAGTGGTGTCGAGCTTCTTCTTCCGTTTCACGCGCCAACATCTCTCACATTTGGATATTAAACGCTCCCTCGAGCATCGTCTTCTCTAGACGCTTTCCATATCGGTCGTAATTTCTTCTGCTTGAAAGAACAAATTAAGGAAAGGTTGGATTAGATCCTTTAAAGGATTGTAGGTAATTCCGAGGGAATGACAATTCTGGATAGTTGTTTGTTGCGAATAACCGAGTTTTGAGTGGTAGAGATACAGCTATATTCATAAGCATCAGGGACCGAAATGATTAATTATCATCTGGATGAAAGATTTATTAAAGCTATTAATCGTTATCTGATTTGGAACTTATACAAAGACTATAGAGATTTAATGTAAATAAATAATAAAGATCTCATCCTTATGTACGACAATTTTCAACTTCTTTATTTATATTAAGCTTCAGTTGATCTGAACATTCAATTCTGGCACTCGTCTTATTAATTTCTCTATCGTATTTGACGTTTCTTTGAAGGATCCATGGGGAAAAGGAAGAATATCAAGTTTCAGCATCTCTCAGAAAACGGAGATTTATTTTTCAATATTCTGCGTCAGTTTCAACTTTAAATCGTCATTTTACGTAATGTATAGCACGTTAAATTCTAAAAAAATGAAATGTATTTATTTTTCATCGTACATCTCAGTTGTAATTGGTATAAAACCCGGAAAATATTATTTTCCAATGCGGCATAGCCAGCAATAAAGAGCACGCAAGTAGCATGCGAAAAAAATATTATACCTTCTTGCCATGGACCCTTCGTTTGGTTCCAAGTTTCGATTCGGAATTGGATAAACTTCTGCGAGTTTTACATCCGATATGGAACTTTCCCAATCAGATTTGGGTTAAGAGAAATGATTACTTGATTAAGGAGCAAATATTTGGAAGTGAAGTAGTACAGCTCAAGCATTTCTGAAGACTTTTGCAAGCAAGTTAAACCCATCGGAGAGATAACAATTCGCTCGAAAGCAATTCATTTACAGCACAGATACGAGCTCGAGCATCAAACGATTACCTCGGCAAGTGTCAAGTTAAAAATTGGTTAAATTTTAACGATATCGTATCTGCATAAACGTTGGAAACATTAAAACGTATGTTTAATTTGCCACTTTTAATACGCTGTTCGACTTATCCGTGCATTAGGTCAATTGGATCTGCATGACCGCTTCAGTTTGTTACGATATACGGCTTCGGATTTGTAATAGGCGTTCGATCACATTAAAGCACAATTTACATTGAAGTACGAGACACTGTTGTGATTCGATGATCGAATTCGATAAATTATAATATACTCCCCTTTATACGAATGGATCAGACAGCCTTGGATATCATTTGAACGAATGCCACCAAGAATACGAATTTAATCCTAGAATGGAACACAAAGGAATCGCGATAATATAGGATGGCGTATCAAATTTTAAAATTGCTCTCTTTTAAAAAATGAAAAATATAATTTATTATGTTTTTCCCCCTTCGTTTCTATTTCTATTTCGTCTATACATTATCTGTATTTATAATAATCAAGACCTTTAATTTTTCTTTCGCGACTGATCTTCAATTCTTTAATTCGGCGACTAAAACGTTATAATAAAAACAAACGTGACATTCTTTCACAGACACGCCAGTTTGCAAGGAGGGCAGAAGCGAAGTGGTGGTGGGCGCGCTGAAGCAAGAAACTGTATCGTTGGTTTGTTCCGTGGAGAGTCACCCAGCACCGTTGATTTTCCACTGGACATTCAATAATTCCGGAGAATTGGTGGAGGTTCCTCATTCTCGTTACTCTCACGTGGCAGCGGTCGGGACGCCGTCCGTTGCCGAAAACCTAAAGGAGTATCCACAATTTCATGGGTCCAGGCTGAACTACACGCCCGCAACGGAAATGGACTATGGTACGGTAGCGTGCTGGGCGAGCAACCAGGTTGGCAAGCAACGGACGCCATGCCTCTTTCAGGTAAATGCATTTCTCTCGTTTATCTTACGTTGCACCGGCAGCTTGCAATTTTCCGAATTGTTCACTACGCGATGTTACTTGAAATGGACGATATTAGGGATATTAGGCATAGAAAATAATTTAAACACGTTTATAGTTGTCTGGATTTACACAGCATGCGCGAGATATATATATTGTCAAAAATACACGAAAGCTAGATCGTCTATTTTTACAAATGAATGGACTTGTAATGATTTTACTTTTTATGATAGTTACAAATATGTATAGTAAAATATTGTGACACGGTAAGATTCAAATACTTTCATGAGTCACTGCATGTGCATTTTCTGTGAAATGTTAATATCAACGATTATTATTGATTATACCTAAACAATGAAAAATTAAATACCTATTTAATAATCAGATCGGTACATTTCATTTTAATTATTGGTTGATATTGAATTTTACGTAAAGTGTGCGATTAGTTTACACGAACGAGAGAACAAGAAAAAGGAATCGAGTTTGACGCGTGAATGAATTTTCTAAGGCAAGATCTACCTATTGTATAATAGAAAAATCTACAGGAATTGAGTCTATTAAAGAGAAATGTTCGAATACGTATTTGTATGCGACGAGGGTATTGCAGATCGGCCATGCAAACATAGAATTGCTTTTAATGGCCCGGAATCGAATTTCTTCCAAAATGGAAAATACTCCATCTAGCTAAATGTTTGATAATTGCGCACTTTTGTACATTCATGGACCAACACGGTATATCAACAATGTAATAGGCCGATGAATAAAAATGGTATATCTTTGCCAAGAATTCTAATTTGTTATTTAACATATCTGTTAACAGACTACGAATATTTGAACAGTGAAATGAAAATGAAATAAGTTATAATAGAGCACGTTTTTTCTTCGAAGGTTGGAGAAAAATATTTGCACCGGTTGATACTTTGAATAGGACTAATTAAATTAAGCTAATTTCAATCAGTAAGTTATCTTTGGTCGAATTAATACATTTGTTGTCGTCAATGTATATGCCTAACAAGATTATTCGTAAAAGCTCTTTTCTTCATGTTTCATCTATTTATGTGAAAGTTTTTGTAGCGATGAATAACAACCCCATACGACATTATGTATCGGTTTCAATCAACCCTATCAATCAAGTTCTATCAATTAATTAAGTCAACACAATACCACATGATTGCTACGTTGATCTGTTCAATCTAAGCATAGTTATATCGATTACGTAATATCCTACATACACATGTACACGTAAACTATTGCAGCAACAGCAAAATTTGCTTTAAATTTCTGCCACTTGGAGATTTTTTCGATAAATTTCGTCATTTTGTGTCGGTGAATTACGTACGCCATAGATTTTCATCGTAATTTACTAAAATCGCTTTTTCGTAGAATACTCAGTTTTAGCAGCAATCATTAATATATTATAATTCTCGACGAAAAGGATATTAAGCGAACCCTTGGAATTTTCTCGTAATCATAACGTTAAAAAGCAACGTTCAATGTACCGTAATTAAAATACCTGCGAATGAAACGTTGCGTTAACGCAACGATGGCCTTTAATGAATTAAAACACATGGCGTGTCTCATCCGCATCGAAAGTGCCATAATTGAATCGAACCGTCTAAATCGAAATCTAATACGAACTTTTTCGAACTGGATTAAATTCAAAAGTGCAAACATCCAATATTGAGAGCCGAATGGTCACATTTTCCAGGTGATAGCCGCAGGACGTCCGTACGCTCTGCACAACTGCAGCACGACAGAAATGTCCGCGCCTTTAGACGCGGAGGAACTGAACGCCAAGTCCGGAACCGGACTGATAGTTCGCTGCTTGGAGGGTTACGACGGCGGTCTTCCGATCTATAGCTATCAATTGGAAGTGGTCGCGGATGAAGACGGCGGGCCAATTCTGTTGAACAAAACTATGCCCGCCAGTCCGAACGGACCAACTTTCGAGGTGGCAGGCCTAACGACAGGAAGGAGTTATCGACTTTTTCTGTACGCGATTAATGCAAAGGGGAGGAGCGAACCTGCCATTCTCGAGCCAGTGACCCTGAAGGGTGTCGCCATGTACACGACCGGTGAGTACATTGACTTTCTAATGCGTATCGCATTTAGCGGAACCGTTTGACACATGTCAAATCACTTCTCTAATGAGAAACGATTCTTCGCGTTAAACGACGCGTAAAACGACCACCAGTCTCGTTTAACGTTTTCTGCTCGTCGAATCTATTTTATACACGTTGGGATAGAATACCTACGGGATGGTGCATGTGTAGAAGCGATCTGAATGTTCGAGAAGGTGCGTTGTGCGACATTTTGTAGATTCTATTCCTGCTTGGAAAGGGTTTTAAGTTTTATGTATTAGAAAAAAAAAAAAAAACGAGTACTATTGAGACGAGTGCTAGATGAGAATTATTTTGTAAACAGGAAAAATTTATTAAGCTCAATTCCCATTAGATGATACATAAAAAATTTGCGGAATCTTGTCTTTGGTTTATTATAATTAGTTACGATATGATTAGAATTTATGTATCGCCACATTGTCGTTGAATGTCACGTGGCAAGTCAGATTATTGAACATCTCTAGCCTGAACAGCGAAAGCAGGCCAGATGATAGTCTGAAATATTAAGCTACATTTCTGTTTACATAACTGCACGAATCATTACATATACTACGTGATCATTAACGCTGGCGATATTTGTTATATTGATTTTACTTTACGTATTTAAATTTTTTTAAACGAAGGATAATTTTAATATTCGCTTGTGATGATCGAGATTTCTATTCGAAGTATTTTCAATTTGGAATATAAAACTAAATAGGAAATAATGCTTCGTATGAATGGAACAACGAAGAAAAAGCAAAACTTATGAAACGACTGGATACGTTGCAGGTAGGCAATTGTTACTCGAAGAAATTCGTCATAAAACGACACCTTAGCACGAACTTATTGAACGATCTAATAGAATTACCACAATCGAAAATGGTAATGTTACGAGGAAGCATGCAATTACAAAGGCAATAAATATCGCCAAGCCCTTTTCCAGTTGCATACGAAATAACCACGTTTTGAAGATCTCGATTTAAATCTTTGCACCGGCCGATCGATCGTGCACTGATTTTCGTTCGTTTCGAGTATTAGTCACAACAACTGGCAATCACGCAATCGTTTGAAGCAGAAACAATTAAACGAAAATTGCTTCTCAACGATAAGCGATCAAGGATGTAATTACTGCTTATTCGACTGTTATTTCGATAGCGACGATACAGAGAGAGAGAGAGAGAGAGAGTAACACCATGATGGTTGTGCTCAGTAATTATAGGAGTGTAAGAAATCTTAGTGAATACAAACTTGTAAATTAATTATTTTTTCTGACGTCGAAATACTTTCACTCGAAGGATTTTTGTCGCGAACGATATTCAAAGGGAATCGGTTAAATGCGTCATATCCAATTGAATTTTAACAGCGATCTGTTTCCTTTCTTTCCTTCAATTTCAATAAGAACGAATATTCTGGAAAATTGGCAAAACTTTGTACGGACAGAGTATTTTTCTCTGTAATGACAATTTCAGTCGTGTCAGTTGTATTTCAGATACATTGCAATACTTGCTTACGATTACGACTGTAAGTTGTATAAATTATTAATCCTATTAATGTAAATTATTTGGTGGAAAATTGCCAAAATTGATTGACTTTTAAAGGAGTTCGATAAAAGCATCGAGTATTAATTAGACATTAAGTTATCGTGCAAGAAGACCCTGGCAAGTTTGGAAAGTTGCACTTGTAGAACTGCTATCTGTTTTATTAATTTTCTTCCCATCGTATAAGAGAATCGAATAGTGTTGGCAATTTGCAGTTTGCAGCTTATGAAATTTCAGATACCTGATCAAGTCAACTTCTATGTGTAAACGATATGGAATCTAACGCTTCTCGAGTTGTCGTACGAATAGGAGAACGAAGCTGGGCATTCATATTCTCTACGATTCTCTAATTCGACTGAGATAGCAGGAGGGTGTATTTACATTATCGAGTTCAGTAAAGCGCAAGAAGCGTCGAGAAGTTTTCTCGTTACCGATGATGATTATTTTCGCATTATCTGTAAGGAGGAAAACGGAAGCTAAGGGAAACTGGGACGGTTCTCGCGAACGAACTTCTTGCCATTGAGAAAACGAGAAGTTAAAAGAAAACGGAACGTCCGGTAAATTTTAAGCCTCGGTCACGAGGCTGTTCTCGAATCGTGGCACGGCGCGATTAACGGCCAGGAAAATGATCGAAACAGATTATAAATTGGAAGAGGTATAATTGAAGGAGGTATTCAGATCTCCTTCATCGAATATCGAATTTAAATACACCTTCCGAGAACCTACTTTAATCTGAAAGTAATATTCAATGATCGTTATCGTCGTTCTTTGTTTTCGTGGAAAATATGTCGCGATACTCGTTAAGCAATGATTTCATATTGATTGTATCAAGACCCGTAGAAACTTCTATCGCTTTGTTTTATACCAAGCCTTTTGAAATTTTTACCAGCCTAGATCCATTTTCGAAAATGATAATTTTACGCGAACCACGTCAAGAGTCGATCGATAAAAAGTTCAAAATTGATTTGATATATGTACGTATGTACATATATTTGCTAGTTAAGGAAAATTTATCATCGAATAAAGTGTAGTGTTTTTTTTAAACGAATAGGTTAAAAATCACTACTGTAGGTTTTGGGAGTAAAAGATCGCACGACGATTACGCTACGTTAATAGAAATTACTAAATGCGGTAAATTTCATTACGGTTACAAAGTATCAATTGTATTAGAGTATTATTTTATTCGACAACTATGTCTACTTTGAGGCTGAAATATCCTTCGAAATATAAATTATTAACGACAGGATTTTATAAAAATTTTAATTTCAGGGAAAATGCATAAAATCGCGGAAAATACGGGAAGGTGCGAATCCAGCGTGATTTTCGTTTGACAAAAAATGTAAATTCGTATGACATTGGAAACGTACGTAATCGGCATTAATTAAATCGTTGACGTCCACGACTGTCAAATCTCGCTGCGACGCAAACTTTGATCGTAATTGTTGTTTTTAATACGCTACGCGAGTGCACGAATACTATCGAACATTTACGAATCTCGCTATAATTCGCGACGTTGATGTTGCTAGTGTTTGAAAAAACGACTGACGCGATATTAAAAATTCCTAGTCGACCGTACCGTCGATATGGGAAGAACTTTGCAAACGCTTTATCTTCGTTACACGCTATGAAACTATTGTTAACACGATGCAGCCAACTTAATCAAAGATACTTTATGTCATCGTTATTCGTAATGCTGTGTGCAGTGTCTTATTTACAAGGAGCAAAAAAGGTCGATCGATAACATTCATTATTTTAGGTTTCGTTCCAAGCAGTTCAAATTTTCTCCCTTCGACAGTTTCTTTCCTTTGAAACATACAACTTTCGCAAACTCTTTGTAACATTTTATTATTAACTCTAAAGTACTTGAGGTTTCTGAAATAAAAAGCGGTCTTCAACGTGCTTTACGCTCAAAGACGAACTTCTGGCTTGTAGGAAACTAATTACATTTATATTTATTAAGCATTCGGTATTAGCCGAGTAAATAAGTTTATATCCTTTGTGAATTATTAGTCGAACGAACGTTAAACGTTAAACGACTCGATTCTTCGAAATTTCTTTAATTTGTTCAAATTAAGGAGATACCAGAGCTAAAAGATCAATGCTTCTTTTATATTTGTTATATTCTATAATATTATATTTATAATTCTATATTCGGAACTCGTTTGCATGATCCAACTAATATTGTTGGTGAGTTATTAGAAGAGCGAGGTTTTACGATTTACAAGAAGTAAAAATTAGTAAAAAGATATTTGCGATGATTTCTAAAACAGCTTCTAACGTTTTATTTATTAATACTGACTCGCTCTTTGTCTCGTCACAAACATAACCGTTACTTTGACAGTGAAGAAAACTTTGCAATAACGTGCCAAACTGTTTCACAAAGGCACACCAGGTTTCAGAGTGTCAATACCATTAAACGCGTTAAACCACCCAGAAATTAAGTGCCCTCATCGTTCCTTTACAATCACAGAAACTTCACCCGTCGATATTTTTCAGCCGTAATTGGCTAAGAGTCGAACAAAACCCACAGATCGTTCGTCGAAGTCGCCCGAAGGTCTCGGGGAACAAAACGGCGTACAAAGCTGCACATAAATCCTGCGCGGTCGTTTTTCACGCGGCTTGCCGAAACTGACTCACGATGGCAGAGGACAGTGAGACGAGGGGAACGAACGAAATAAATAAAAGAAGAAAGAAAAAAAAAAGAAAAACGCTAGAGTCGCAATGGTAACAGCCGCTGTCGCGACGGCGAATCACTGCCGCCGATTCCGGCGTAGGATGGCTTTTGAAAAATGACTGGCGGAAAAACGCTGAATTCCGCTTTTGACGGTCCATCGGCGCTTGCACGTCGCCTCTGTGTCTATTACACTCGCGATAGTCGACACAACGACGACGGATATGATTGCAATTGCGCAAATAGTCCAAGCGCACGCGACGGTATTGCAATTAGTTGGTTAACCGCCCCTCAAACTCGGCCCATCGCCGACGCTACGCTCGACATGGGCCCCATAAGGGAGCCTGACTGTGGTCTGGCTCGTTGTTGGCCTTTACAGGTACACACAATGCTCGAAGTAGAAACGAGGGACCGAACAGAGGCCCGGCTGGTTTACTGGCGCTGAACATAGCAGAACGCAACCGCAGGTATCGGACTCTGCGGACCTTGCAATTAACAAAACAGATTATACAATCAACGAGCACCTATATCTCTTCCGGTGTCCGTGTGTCAGAATCGTTACACTGGCTTTCACGGGCCTTCCGCGATGCCTTCTGCGAGCGTCGACTCTCTATGATAAATACCGGAATCCCCCAGTCGGCTAGCGCCTCTTCCTCTGGTCGATACGGCGCATCCGTTTCTACCATAGCCACGATCGTTTGCCGAATTAGTTTCAGGTGGTAGGGTTTCCGTGTTGGCATGGATCTGACGAGAAAAGATTGTGCGAAGTGAGTGTGCGATATCGAAGTTTCAATGGATACCGATTGTAGCAAGCGGATGCTTGTCATGGTAGCAGGCTGATGAAGCGATTGATGCGATGGGGTAAGTGATAGGGAAAGAAGGACGAATTGGATTCGGTAAGACTCGATAGAATCGGTAGAGTGAGAATATTTTGCGGCGGAATACATTTGTTCGTTTAACGTAACTTTCAAAGTATTTGATGTCGTTCTATTTAAAATTATAATCGCGACGAAAATGTAGCAGCAGGAAATTAACGATAAGTTAATCGAACATATCAAGATCGTCTTAATTTTCGAGAAAATTATCCCGCTAAACTAAATAAAACAATTTTAATCAAGGATAATGTCCTTCGCTATAACACCGACGACCCAATGTACACTCCGAGCAAAAGTCTCGGGCACGATCAAGCTAACTTCTTTTATCTCCAGTCGCTCTCGTGATATTATCAAAGCGGATTGTTCCGAGGAGGTTCACAATGAGATTCATCGAAATTTGATAATTATTTAGTTACACGTATGTACATTGTATCTGGTTCTATTTACCGTGCATTTTCATTACACGTCATGTTTCTACAACGATCAAATTTATCGTCGTTTCCAAGGAAATTGGCCGGAGCAAACGCGAATTCGTAGCGCGGTTTCGACTCCCGCGGGAATCACGGACAAAGACGTCACTGGTCCAGAGTATCGGCCTGTATGTTTGCGAAATTGCTCGTGGCGGATTCCTGGCGCGCCAGAGGCGTCTCGGTTATAATCGACTTTACCCTGGCAGCCCGTGGGACATAACAGAAAGTCGTTGGTAACATACGGTCACGGGGTTAACATTGGGTTAATTCAGTTTGCCGGCGATCTTCGGTGCGACCAACCGCACAGAGTAGGTGCCGACTATCATCCAATTCGCCTCTTCTCCTTCTTCGACCTTACCACTCTTGGCAACCCTGTCCCTCCTTCTCCTAATTCCAACACGCCTGACTTTGCACCCTAGCTTGTCCGTGTGTAAGGGTGGCGAGCTGCAAATATTGATTTGACGACCGTAAGCCCGCGGCGTTGATTTGTCCGAACGACACGGCGGCTGCGAAGCCGTCGCAGCCAATTTTCGGCCTCTTTGCTTTGTCCTCGTTTGTTGGAACGCCATTGGGGTCAATTCTTCGAGAAAGTCGTCGTAGCACCGCCCTTTGTGCCGCTCTCTCCGCGCATTCAGCGCTTCTATTCTGTGTGTCGCTCGTATCTTCTTCGAAGCTTCCGTTCGAAACACACCGGCTAACTTGCAATGTTGGAACTGGCTACGTTGCCTTTGTAGGTGGTAGGATTTTTTCAGAATGTGAACACAGTGTATTATATTTGAGTTGAAATTGATATTAGAGTTGCGATCAAAAGTATGACGATTCGACGTAAATCAGTTTCGCGTTACAAGCGTATGGAAATTGTCAAAGGGAGATTTCAAGAGTTAAGAATAGAAAATTGCAAAGATAATATTTGATCGTTGTTTCTTGGAGTTTATTCTTCTTGCTGGGTGTCAATTAGTACTATAATTCTTTTGCCAGAATTTAGTATTGCAATTGGCATTAATACCATTGTCAAGTAAATTACAATTCAGGAAGATTTCGTTTTGAAAATCCACAATTGTCTGTTGGTTGTCTGCCAGAAGCAACTAACTGGCAGAATGTATAACAAGATAGTCGAATTCTCTACGTATTATAGAATACGAGTCTATAATCTGCACGGATGCTACATTATCGTTGTTCTCTTATCAAAACCTCGTTTGCATGGTAATTGGGTTACCACATAACATAGAGACAATAACTGTAATCGGTACAGATACTGCGTCATATTATTTACCATTATTGCTATTTCTAACACCTTATTTACCTATATTTTTCAATTTCTCCATTTAACCGATATCACTTCGTATCACTTCAATTAATGCGTCAACTCAATTCACCGATTCCAAGAGACAGCGAACATCTAATATCTTAACATTGAATTTGGCATTAAAATTCATTCAACGTGGGTTGAAATTCTTCTATGCGGAGGCTCCATCTTGGGAACCGAAAGACATCAAGCGTAATTCCCAAGGTGGAAAAACAAATGGCAGCCGAAACCTGCTCGCGTTCCTTGTCCCCATCTCCCTTATTCTCTCTCCCTCTCCCTCGTTCTTTCGACTCAAGGCAACAGTACAAAACAAGTCGCGTTATGAAATGCGAAGGGTTTCGAGGAGATTCTTTGTCAGTGGACAAAGACAATGCTGGATAGACGAGCGGTTTCTCAGGTATCGAGGAAAAGGAACCCGGTTGGCCGTTAGGAGAGACGAAAGAAAAACGGCGAATCGAGCCGTGGTGACGATGATGACGCGACGGAGCAAGGAAATGAGCGCGGAGAATGAAAACGCGAACGACGCGCGAACAGAATCGCTTCTCTCCGTTTCATGGTGGTGGCTGTTGAACTAGCTCCAGCTAATCCATTAGGAAAATTAAGCGTGGGATAGGGCTTTCCTTATTCCTGACGGAGTAATGTATCCTCTGGTTCTTCTTTGTTAACCCCGCCCGACCTGTCGCGGATCGTGGAATAAGAAATAAGGCCGTCCCTTCTTTAAGCACACACCATGCTCCGTCAGCCAAGAAAAAGATAGAGGGAGGAACCATAGCCCCGGAGAGTGAAAAAACGAATAAGATATCGGAGATGAGGAAACGAAAGCAAGGTGATAAATAGTCATTCTCCCACGTCTTTTTCCGACCACCATTCTCCCTTTCATATCCAGTCGAGAACTATTCGAAGAACGCTTCAGTTTTGGTTCCCCAGACAAGCAATTTATGCAATTGCTTTTCCCTGAATATCGATAAATTTTATACTCCAAGAGCTATTGAAATTCGCACCGTAATTATTTCGCGATTTCTGTATTATTTTTCTTTTCGCTGGAAATTAAATATTTTAATTGCTTGCTTTCGATCTGAATGTTTGGTTTACTTTATTAAAGGGAAATTTAATATTGACAAATGCTCTTTAAAACGAATATTTTCCTAGTAAACCTATTTATTTTTACGTTAAAAACCTATTTGAAATTTAAAATTCGATGAACTTTGCGATAACGTATCAATTTATTTATGTATTTTCATACACGAAAAGAATTTTAAAATACTTCGAAAAATGTAAGACGCACTGCTCGAATCTTTATCAAGGTATTTGAAATTTAGATTTTATAGCAATTTCCCAAGTTTTAAGTGACTATTACTTTTAATACGTGAAACATGCAAAATTTGATATTTGCATAGCTCTTTATAACTCTTTAAATACCACTTATTTAATTTTCCTTAAATTTCACTTTGTACGAGAGCAAAATAATATTTGGAATTCAGATCGAAATTACAATGAAAAAATTAAACGGAATATTGAGATGATAATTGAATTTTTACAATTGGAATACTCAAGTTATAAAAGCTATGATAATAATAACATTGAAATAATTTGCGATAATAATTACATTTCATAAATTTTATCGCTTTTTATCAAAAATTGATAAAATGATATTACCCAGTAAGTTTAATTTAAAATATGACAGATTTAATACGTTCGCGTCATAATGGTACACCTGAAATTAAAATCTATTCCGCAGCTGCTAACTTCTTCGTAGAACACTAGTCACGCGATATTGTTCTGTCGAAGCTGAACACCATCGTTCGCCAGCGAACACCCTTAGGGCACCATACACAAGTAGATTCTATCTCATTACTCATCCAAGCTCCAAAAAATTTCGAAAGTACTTCCACATCCGTGCTAAAAACTACATTGAGAAAGAATTCTGCGCAACCATAAAAATTCAATTCAAAGTGAAAACACCGTCCTCGACGTTGTAACCAAAATGGCAATGTGGTGAAAATGTGATATGATTTTCTATGCAGATATAGAATCATAAACTCATAAACACTGATTCTTTTTATTATACATATATTTCCATTGAAATATAACGAAATTATATAATTTCATGCTTTGACAATTTTATTTTATCGTTGATTTATGAAAAAAAAGCAACTCATCTATGTGAAAATCAAATTGTCGAGATATGAAATTATAGAATTTTATTCCGAGTTCTTTCTCCTATCACACTCTCTATCTATCTCCTATCACATAACTCTTCCGTTATAATTTTTATGTCATCGAGTATTTTGATTTAAAAATTTCGGACAAAAATTTGAGCAAACGAAAGTTTGGGCACGATGAGGTTTCTAAATTTCAAAGGAAAAGGTCCAGTCTATTTTCTAAAACTCATTTACCACTCCGTGCAACTTTTAATCATTTAAAAATTAAAAGAAAATTACTTGCCAGGATCTCGCATCCTTCGAGATCCGGCATCCAATTCAATTTTCTAAGTGTCTTAAAATTCGCTTCGCGGAAACTTTCAAAAGTTAGAACGACCGAATGCGATGTACTAAAGAAAAAGTTTATCGAAAGTTTATCCTAGATATCATAACATCCAAATTTAATGTAACTGATTTTCACTAAAATATAATAATAATTTACATCTAATAATACTTTTATCTTTTTCATTTCTCAAATTACTATCTTTAGTTACGTATCCTTTAGAATAGAATCAAACCATAACAAATCTTTACCCAACAAAAAACTGAAAATGAACATGACACAAAATATGCTGATCTTATGATGATAGATTACTCTCCGAAAAACATTATCTATCGTATTAAGCCTCGATCTTCACTGAGATTATGTTTGACACTTATTACAGGTTGAAAATAGTTATTCACGCCGTATAGAAATTTTTTACTAATTTCACGTGTTTGTACTTAGTATCTCGTAACTTCTATATACGTATACTTTCATTTCTTTTTGCAAATTTTACCAATATAATCACGACGGTCGTGTCTCGTTACAATGCTAATTAAGTTGCGAAAACTTTCCTATAACGTACATAGTATATCGATCGGGTTTTCTATGGTAACTATTTGAATACTTCCGTGAATTAGCGTACACCGTCTACGACGTAGTCTATTCAGTAAAACGTCAGAGGAAAAAGGAGATCGACGAGTTGAAAGCAACGCAACAGAAAGAAACCGTGCACGAAATCAGGAGGATCGAGTCGCTGGTTGATAGAATAAGAAAAAAAGGAAAAAGAGAATCGAGGACCTTCAGGGTCGTTTCCCCGTTCTTGACTTAGCAAGATATCGATTTCGACCACGAACTCCTCGACAAGTTCCTGCATTCGCTCGGATAGACATTTCGATCGTATGCGCGCGGTGGTCGATTGTTTGGCCGGAAGCTAGCACGTGGATGGTTTTAGAATGCAATTCTTTCGAAATTGGTTTCGGGTTTCCGCGAGATTGCTTCGATTTAGGATGAATTGTCTTGACTGCCTTAAAGTCGCACGCTCGCATGCCCAACACTTCCGGCCAGCTTAGAACGCGGAGAAGTTTCGGCCAACTCGACGTCTGCGAAACTTTCTTGCAATAGTCTCGAGTATTCCGCGGAAGCGACATCTTGTTCTTTTCCATTCTCTTCGTTATGTTTACTTTATGAAGAGCAAACGCGAAACAAGATACAGGAAAGAAGCTTAAATCGATCTTATCGCGACAAAATTACGGTTTCAGTTCTAGGATCTTATTTCTAAGAAGCATTAAACTTCATTCTCGAACAAACAGATATTACAAAGATTTAAGCTGCGCTTTTGGATATTTTGTATAACTCGGAAGAGAAACGAGAAGTCTAAGAAGTAAATTTCTAAAGAATGTGAGAAACGTTCCTAGTATGTTTTAAAGATAAATAATCTTCATTTGCGACATTATTAATTTTCATTTTTGTATTTATGCAATTATGCCTTAAGTTATGTATCTTCATATTCTTTAGTGAAATAAGTATTTTGGTTAAATAAATTATCGATTAAAATAACGATCATATCAAGAAATAAGATAGCGATGTATGTATGTAAATAAATCTTTAGCAAACGTTTATGAAATGAAAAAGAACGCAAGAACGATTCCTTTTCTTTGTTAAAACGTACCATTCAGAGGACGTAACTCTCCTTGCATGACACACGACTAGGAAATTATTAAAATCTTCAAGAATGTTATACCTGCTTGAAGATTATTCGTATGTTCCAAATCTATTCTGACACTCGCGTTACTACGATAGTTTTTCTTTATTCTATATCGTTATTTCGTTTCAAATTTCAATTCAGACTTTTGACAAACTGCTTAATATTACGGTACATAGGAATACGATAGATTTAAAAATCAAGCTACAAATGAAAATTTAAGTCATCGATAATTACGAGAAGCGTGCGTATTACGAAGTTCGGCTGTCAGACGCGTAAGTCACTTTTCGACACGCGAATGTTCACTTCGTCTTCTGAAATACGAATTACCATTGTCGGTTAAATGTATACACGGTGACGAGAGAAGCAGGCTACGCGTCGAGCTCCCATTTTTCTTCGTGTCTTTTGACTGTCAGGGCGTGCAGCATTCCGAAACCATCCAGCAGAAAAATTCTCTTTCTGGAGGAGTGTTGACAGATAGCTTAGATGACAGTTGGCATCTGTCAACTCGCGAGAAGGGTTGCATAATGATTTCAAGTGCATACACTTGCATCGTAGTTTCCAACGCACGGTTGTCCACGCGTTTCGCTTTACTAGCGTGCCGTGACTGCATTGTTTATGCAGGCGGAACAAAGTGCATGGTCAACACGAAGTTACGACAAGGTGAGTGTCTTAAGTGTATTCAAATTCCATCCTGAAGAAGTTGCACTCATAAAGGAACGAGGAGCTGTCCTCTTAAAATTCCTAGACATTTTCAACCTTATTTACTGTTGCTCTCTGTTTACCGTTTTAAACTTTCCAATGGGTAAAAAAAAGAAAAGAATCAACCGATTAAGACCGACGCACGGTATCCTTCTGCAATTAAATTCGTTGGAACTTTATTGGCTTTTAACTCGTTCACTGGCGTGCCTTGATGTATTACTCGAAGAATTTTTAAAGACAAGATTAATTAGATCGAGGGGATTTTTTTGTGTGGTGCTTTGAAAAATTTTGGTGATTATACAAAGATAATGCGAAATGAGATCTATTAATACAGTAGACGGTCGACTACTCAAATTACTTTAAATACATTTTTCATCTTCATGAAATGTATATTTGCACAAAATATCTTTTAGTTTCTATGTAGGTTTTCGTATCTTGTTTCAAACTTTAAGATTGTCGAAGTGTGTTTCAAATAAGACACATAATGTATTTATAAAAGTATTTATAAATATTTCTTATAAGTATTCAAATAATTTAAATAGCCATAGTTTATCTCTTAATAAAAAGAATAGAAAAGAAAGAATGAAAAGTTCTTTTTAAATGCGATGGTTATTTCTCCGTGAAATATACGAAAACTGAAACACGAATTGCCAGAGGAGCCAGTTGTTGGAAATGTGTTCCCATAATCTTCCGCTTTTTTTCGCCCGTTGACTCCTATCCGGAAATAAATGCTGCGGGATCGTAAAGCTCTTTGCGAATATGTTCGTTTAAAATTGCCAGCTCCTGCGAGCAGCGTATCGTCCAGAAAAATATATAGAGCCCGAAGATTCCTGCAATGAGATATTTCGTTCTGGATGATAATAAGTGTCAGTTAGGGAAATTATTACAGCGAACGCCATAGGAGATTTCCGACAATAGTCGGCAAACTATTCAAGAGAACGAGATGGGAAGAAAATGCCAAACGGGGCGGCGCCGCGGTGCACTGAAACGACAACTTGATTTTGTTGAGACGAAACAGACTAATTAAGATATGAAATGAAGATCGATGGCCTCGGGAATAATCAAGCAATTGGACCAAGATATACACTATCGTTCATAAGTATTTGGCCAGCTGTACGGTGGATCCCTGACACGACGAAAAAATAATTAGTAATACTCTTACAACGCGATGAACACTCTGTATAATGCTTTAAATAAATTTTGACACGTTTGTCGACTTTTTGGTTAGAAAAATATGCGCCCACATAACGAGGAACGCATTTCTGCGCTGTGCGCGTCCATTGTATTTTTTTGAACTATAAGATTCTCGTGAAGCAGGCATCTACTACAGTTCGATCCAAGTAACACGAAAAAGAACAATAAATTTCGAAATTTTTAACCTTTCTTCATTCAAAAAAGGAGAGAAAGGTTTTTTTATAAACCATACAAAAACAGAATACAAATCACTAAATATGTTGAGGTTGATAGAAGAACGAGTGGATGAATTTGTAATAGAAAAATATATTGAAATAAATAAGGGTATAAGTATAATGTATACTGATCCAGATCCTCATTCTTATAATGTTACAATACGATAGAAGCGATAGGGAGCACGTACATATATTTACAACAAAGAACATTACCAAAAAAGTTAACCTTGTAGCTGTAGCTAAAGACTACAAGAAACAACAATAGTAATCTTATAGCTCCTTTGTTTGTAGACCTTGTAACCACAAAACATAATTTGGACCTCTTCTTATTTAGAATATTTTTTTGTTTTGCTAAATTCTATTCTCTTCGTAACAGCGGCCTCCAAGTGACGGGTATACAAAAGGAAAGGTATAGTGTTTTTCTTGAAGTAATTACTTCGACAAAATATAAGACTATTACAATATTTTATCGATTCCTTATTCTCCTTTTCTGTAAAAATCCTTAATATCGATACTTTTCAATATTTCATTAAAACTCTCATTCGTGTTATCTATCTACGACAGTGCAAAAAATTCTAAAAATCCAGAAACATTACGACATATGCATTCCCCAAGATATTGGTTCTCCTATCTGCAGCTGGTTTTCCCTTTGGCTGTACGCGAAAAGGTAGTCGGTTCATTATTAAGAAATACTTTCATTATTTAAAGTTGCTCCCTAAATATTCAAAGGAGGCGATACGGAAAGGCGGTAGAAACGTAGTAGCACGCGACGCAAGCTACGTTGCCGTTGGATATATAAACGTCTATCCTAAGTATTTCGTGCGTGTTTAGCCGGTTATTTCTCGTATAAAAGGCAGTCCTGGCAGTAACATGCGTTGTTGTTACCGTTGTTGCTATTACCTCGTAGTGGTAGTAATTTCCATCAGTCGTTACTGCAACCTAGTAGCAGGTATATCAATATTTGGCAACAGTTGACGTGGTGGTACCTATTCCCCGTCGTTGCTTCATTATTTGCTCTTGTTTCTGTCACAATTAGTAATGGGACGGTAGGTTGGCGGAGCTCACGAGTTTCAACGCAAACAGTCCAGGAAACGTATTTAAGCTAGCTGAGTATGTTTGGTTCACCAATGGGAATAGTTGAGACACCAGTCTTACGACTCCTATTCTACGGTTAAACTTGAAGCTCATTTAGACTGTTTCAGCAGATGGGGAACACGGATCGTCGCTGTGATTTCAGATGGGTGATTTCTTGCAAGCGTCGTGCCAGCCAAATAATCGCGGGATGCGTTATGATTTATACCGAATATTCTGATTCTTTTTTTTCCGAATGAAACATGAATATTTTTTTTGAATTGTGCGGAAAAGATGTTGAATCTTCTGACATTTGTTTCTATTGCAGAAAGGAGCACGTAATGAAGTAATAAGGTAACTATTGTCAGAGAATAATCGAGGAGTTAGTTAGAGAAGTTTTATTAATAAGATCGTTCGTTCACGTAAATCTAGTTTAATAGGAAAATTAAAATATACGGATATTATCTTCGTTTTCCTAAATTCTGGCAAATGAACAAATAAAAGTTAGGAATAAATAAAATGTAAAAGCGTATGGTACGTGGTATAGTGAGCAAACTCGTATCAATCGTGTTATTAACAATTTATATAGTGACTTTTACATGGAAAATAGTCTGGTGTTATTTATGCAAACGTATATAAAACGCAATTTTTGTACGATCAGTTCCAGAAGCGACTGCGCGCGATGGGTTGATGCATCGATAAATTAAGAAATTTATTCGTGTTGTACAAATTACAGGATGAAATCGTCCAACGTTCATAACTCCGGCTAATGGATCAAACGAAAATATTCATACATCGCGGTGAAAAGCTAAATAAAAGAGAAAAATATCGTCCAAAGAGAAACGTTAAAAGTATCAGACAACGATCGTCAAAAGTTCGTTCTGTCCTTGGGTAGCACAATTTGTGTTTTATTAATTGCGTGTTAGCGTACACTTTGTGCGTATTGTTTTACAAATATATGAGTATAATCAACACGTTAATCAACTATTTTTATCGCTAATACAAATTACGACTTGTCTTTCGGTATATCCGAGAACGTCGTTAAGGTTATGGCTCATCTAGACAAGATTCATTTGGAATCGCGGGCGTTACAACATATTCTTCTTGGCGCGTACGTCTGAGCAATTTCGCCGTTGCCATTTTCCACAGCAATCGATTAATCTGCCGTCGAGCGGGTTCCGGTGGAGGGATATCGGGATGGGAGTGGCGAGCAACCAATTTCGCGGCGGAAAAAGTTTAATTACAGTGAACGTTGGTGACATATTCCGGTGTAAACACGTCTGTACAGCGCGCCAGTAGAGAAAGACAGTTCGACGACTCTTCTCGAGGTAGAATTCTTCCTCGATGGTGACGCGACGCTCGCTTGATCACCGGATGTCGTTTCGTTATCGTTCTACCCTTTTGCTCGTCGTTGCTCCTCTTTTTATCTTGTACACACCGACTGCCGTTCGCTAGGTGGAGTTTAAATTGGTCCGCTTTCTGCCGGCAATCAAAGTCTAATCAAACTTTAACGAGTATCACGAATGCTCCCTGGACGATCGTCCAGCTCGGGAATTCAACGTCGGCTCGATCTGCGACAGTATAGTCGGTAAGGGTTACGCTGGATTTACGGCTCTTTTAAAAATTTCAACGATCAGCCGACAACGTTGAATATGGGCAGATGTGTGTCCCGACCGCTGAATTAAATTTTACCGATAGGTTTCGTTCCCCTTTTTTCCACTGACAATGAGACCACGTCCATTCAACCGAAGTATGATTAAACCTTAAAGTATCAAATTCCATCACGTTATAGAAATTTTTACGGTTCGCTATATTCTTCTGTATATAGTTGCTGAACATTGTGGTTTTATTCACAAGTACCTATAATTACTATTAATACGAAAGACATTAATAATTAATAATCGTGCAATGGTACTTAATAATATTCCAACGATATTATGAAATTTGATTATTTCCAGGGGATGCTTTACGTTCTGAACAATGCACGGCGCTAATTTTATCGGTAGATTTGTCTTGAAATATATATTTAAGTCAAACAATGCCGTTGTGCGGCTTCGATTCAATTTATTTAATACGAAGTCCTTTGTAAAATGATATTTAAATGACCGATGAAAATGATCAGATAAAATATTCCTCGTGTATGTGCATATTTCTCCTATATAAAATATAACTATCCTCGAAGTTCCTGAAGTATGTTATTATAAATTTTTGATCTCTTTCAAGTAGAGAGTATTGTAATGTAAATTTGAAATCTTTTTCTGCAATGCCATAACCAAAAATTTAGCTTGTTCGTCGTAAGATTGTTGAAATACATTTGAGAAGGTACTGGAGTACTTAGAGTAATAGCTGCGGATTCCTTGGATCGATCGTAACTGGATTTCTCTTTTAATTCAGATCATTTTTTGATTCTTACGTTCAGGAAATATCGGGCCAATGTTTAAGTGTGATATGTGTAAATGAAGACATTAACATTTTCATAATCGTGAAATTTAGTGGCCAATTCCCTATATTTACGACTTTGAAATAATAAAATTGCGCAAAATCATGTGGAAATTACTTGAGTTAAATATAATACCTTAACACAAACATGCATTTAACATGCAGTTAAAGTTTTATTTGAAAAAACGAAGTACAATATGCCCAATATAAAGATTGCTTTATTTATCGAATAATTATTTTTTCTCGGATAAAATAACGCCGCTGTTCCGAACCTATCATTGAATAATAAATTCAATTTCATGAACTACGAATTAAAGTTTCTAAAAATTCTTTTCTCTTAGGTAAAATAACGTGACGTCAATCTCAATTTTTTTCGTGAGATTAAAGTTCACTCGAATTGAAAAATACGTATTTCTTGATATTTGCTTTGACCAGTGCTTGCAGCTGATAATTGATATATTGAAAATAAATGATTTTCGTAATTTTCAACGCTGTTTTTGAAATGATTCTTTTCGTATGAAGGCACGACGATTGAAATATAACATTTCACTGAGCTCTTTCGTGTCGTCGCTCGCACTGCGACTCTTTATTTACGGCTATTTTCGTTCGCATTTATTTCGGCCCGCGAGCTATACGCGAATTTATCGATTTCATTTCATGAAGTTTTAAAACGTACTCTCGCCGAACAAAAAGGTGCAATGAATACGAAATTTCCATGAAAATGAGAGGGATGTGGTTTGAAACCTACATACACCTGGGTAGGGATGCAGTGGGAAAACCAAACTGTTTATAGAATTCAGCGTTTTAGCGTTAAATATTTTTATTATATCAATTAATGTTGTATAATTTTACAATTATCAATCATATTATTTCCCTTCTATTATATTTATTCTTTATGTTTATGTTATTTATGTATGTTGTTTATAATATAAAATAAAGTTCGCAAAATTAATCGGCTGTATAAATTACTTGGTATACTTTATGTAAAATTATGCGACGTAAGAAGTAGAAAAAACACAACTCGAGATCTGTTTTCAATAAACGTCGTTATATTCTGCAACGATGCCACAATAATACTCAGCAAGAATGATACTCGTAGAAAAATTAGCATATCTAATAGAAAAACTGTCAATACGAATTAAATTTGGAAAAATTCCCAATAAACATATCGATATCAACATCTGTCTAACCAAAGCGTTTGCTATCTACGAGATCTCACAAAGCTGTATAATGATTAATATATTTCCAGAAACGGTAATAAAAATTGATCGAATGTTTTCATTATGAACTGAAAGCAATCAAGCTTTTTTCATCGCGGTATTAGCGCCCGAGCAATGCCTATGAATACTTCCCAATTAATAGCTAACGAATAATCCGTTCGCTTGATAGTGAGCAAACACGCCGCGCAACGAAACCAAACAGCCTTATTAATGCCCGGCTAGCAAACATTTTCGCGCAAACACCAATTAGCAGACACGATAGCATTGAAGGCGCTCGGAAAAATCGGCGCGAAAAAATCGATAAGGGCGAAAGCGAACCGATGCCTCGTGCGAAACGGACACCGGCCGCTTAATAATTTACAACGATTACGCGCGCCACGCTGGAACAAAATTTACAACGCGCGACATCGCTGCGACTAGCTTTAAACGGCTTCTAACGGCTGATTTACGATTCAACCCCCTGCAGTGACGCGTGCACACGCTTCCATGTATCCGCATGCACCAGGCGTACGAAAGCCGGATGCTGAGGATCAGTCGCGTTGCGTGCCGAAAGAAATACACGTAAGAATTTCTGTCGTCTCGTTCTACGAACATTTGTTTTAGTCTTTGCAACGTTTCTCTCGTGCGTCGATATATGACGGCTGTGAGGGTTTGCTCGGATTAATGAAATTGTCAGAATGCTAAAAGAACGAAAGTGAACAGATTTTAAGTAGAGAAAGTCTAAACGCGTTCGATACGATGTCGATGGAAGAAACGTGCGTGTTTGAGCGACGCCTGCGTTCAAGCATATTCCAATCGATAATACGATATATACTCTTGTCCTTAGAGTTGTCATTGCTTATCTGGGTTTTTTTAGTTGACAAAATTATATTTCTGTATTTTATTGTATTTAGTATGGTATTTAGTATTTCAGTATTATATTGTGTATTTGGGATGAACAATGCAGAGGTTCATGAGTCGTTATAGGGCAGAAGAATTCATTTTGTTGTTTGTAATGTTTTTAAAGTTGAATCGTATTTTGTATTCCGAGAAATGGGCATAAGGATCATGCTGTATTATCCGACTATACATAGACGATGCTGTGCTTCAACGTTGGTAGAAATGAGTTGTATACGTTGCGTTTCAAGAGAAATCGAAACAAGGATTTGCGTCGTGACATCCGGAAGATTCATTTTAATTTTTGTAATATTTCTAAGGATCAAGAGCATTTTGTATTCAGAGAAGTGGACACAAGGATCAGTCTTTGTTATGTGAATGGGCGGTGCCCTGTTTCAACGATTTCGCTCTAAATCAACATTCACGTTTATCAGGAAATCGCGTTGAAATTGTTAGTTTTCCAACGGACGCTTTCACTGTTTTTTTTATTAAACTCAATCGAATTTTATGTCATTTTTATAGATAATATTAGTTTCGTAATATTCGAAAATATATTTTATTTTTGATGCTACAAATCCGTAATAGAATACAAGAGGAGGTCAGTTGTGATCTTTTATTTTTGAATGATATCTTACTTTAAATTGAACTTAAACATTTTCACGATATGAATATTTCGTCGTTTCATTTCTGAAAACGGTAAGAATCGGCCTTTGTTTAAATACTAGCACTATTTTTAAAACAGCGTACTAAATCATGGAAGCTGTTTAAAAAGTTATAGCCATTCGTCTGAAAGCAGATTAATTTTGAGCGATAACATTTCTTTTAACAGTCACAAGGTTTAGAGATAGTCACATCGAATAATTAAAGTGGGACACTGTACGTGTACTACGGTTGAACTGCAATAGCAGCGTAATTGACATACCTTCGTTAATTATCGTTCTGCTTATTAAGCTGACCTATCCTAGAAAGAGCACGAGCGGGGGTAATGATGCGGTTGAAAATAGAGGATCGTGCTAAGTGTCTGGATAACATAAAAATAGCAATACATTTGTAAATTGTTTAGAAATATTTTATTGCTCCAATGTTAGATATATCTTTGAATTAAACTTAAACATACGATATATATATATATATATAGAAATCTTGTATGAATATATAACGCGTGTTACGTGAAACATTTTGAAATTTCATTAACATTGTAGTGAGGCACGACAGTTACGATTATATTGTTAATTGAAATAGGATTGGAAATATACATGGAAGGTACAAGATTTTTTAAGTATACATTTCATAAAAATCACAAAAATTCGATTATCCATTCGGTAGGTCCACCTCTAACATTTATTATATGTTTAAGATGCCTGTTTATGTCGTATACTAATTTGTCACTAAATACATATTTGTAACAAATATCTTTTATACTCCACGCAGGTTGTCAGTCTTGTTTTATATTTTATCGATATAATCATGATCATAATCTCATTACAGTTGTAATGAATTTTCAAAACGTTTCGTACAGCGCATGTATTTAATATATTCGTAAAAGATTGTCATATATGCTGGAATTGTCTCGCGAGCCAGTGTATTCCAAAAAGACGAGCAATACCGATAGAACAGTAAATTTAGCGATGTCTGCCGGCAAAATCGGATCGTCGGTGGCGAAATCGCAAGGGGTAGAAAAAGGGTGAGTGGGTGGATGTATCACGAGGTAAAAATATACTTGCCGCAATAACCGAGAAGCAGGGACAAAACAGATAGGTAACCCGATGGAAGTTCCGCCTGATCGAGCATTTTACATTGCTGCCATGACAGGGAACACGGGCGCATCAATGTTGAACCCGCTTCTGGTGGGCCTGGCAGCAATAGCGACCTTTTTGATCCTGGCTGCAGCTGTAATCCTGACGGCGCTCTACCGGAAGCACTCGAACGGTCGGCCCGGAAGTCCAAAGCACGCTCCCATCGTGTGCGAGCCACCTAATGCAGGTGCAACTACTCCGGTACACCCCCAGACCAAGCAGGCGGTCGATGACATCGATCCGGACATCATACCCAACGAGTATGGTGAGTCTACGGCTTTCCGATTGTTCGAAACGTTCGCTAAACTATGGCCTTCGTGTACACAACGCGATCATACAGACCAATACGTATACAGGGTGATTTTGAAGTAACGGTACTTGCAACGGGAAAGAACGTGATTCTTCGGACAAAAATAAATCGAAGATATAAAATGACATTTTTCCATGCTTGACGTTTTGCTTGCGAGAAAATCGGCTTTGAAAAACTGTCAAGTAGACTTCAGTTTAATTAATTATCGCCTGTACAGAAGCGAGGACTCGGCAGGAGTTTATCCTACGGGTGAAAACATGTCGAGAACGTATAATAAAGTTTTTTCATTCGACACCTTGTTCTTGAGAAAATCAAATTTGAACCATGATCTCGGAATCACCGTGTGGATCAAACCAAAATATAGGTGTCTTTTATTGCAATTAAAATCTTCCATTTTAATGTGATTTAATACGTTCAAAAAATTGGTACAAGTTATCCCATGACTCCAAATGAAACCAACATCCTTGAAGATTTGTCAAGTATAAGCGAACTTGGCTAATTTAATGTTTCCTACCTTTTTTTACATCAGTGCCAGAAAGTCTATTTACGAGAATTATTTGTTCCTAGTCTGTGGATCGTAATGAGAAGCTATGATTAATTAGAGTTTCTTGTCAGGTAAGCAAACAAAAATTCAGTTCAAAAGGGTCGAACGTTGTTACAAAATCGTGAGTGGAAATATTCGACTATGCTATGCCCAAAAGCTGAAAACCTAAATGCTTGAAAACAAAGGATGGATTCGGTGTTTGTATCGTAAAGCTAGGTACAATGGTCCTATTCACTGCAAACATTTTTTCTGTCCAAAAGAAAGAAAAAATGTACACGAAGCACAAAGTTCGCCAAATAAACTAGATTTGGCAAATATACGTGTACAGGTAGAAAAAGAATTCTTGTTGGTAAACTGGTTAAAATGTACCTTTATCTGTTTATTCCATTGGTTGTTTAATTGCTCGTCTTCGCCACGATTGATAGCCACGATTCGCGTAACTGGAACAATCGCAGGTCGATTATCGTACCGCTTTCGTGTGCCTGTACTTATACCTCCGTGTGCCTTCGGATCGTGCAATTTCTTGGATTATCGACGTGGCCCGCTCTATTTTTGTTTCAATTGTTCATTGAGAAGTGTGGCTATTTTCAGTAGAGTTAAAAACAGATTTCATGGATTCCTTTAACCCTGCTACGCGTGTTACGTTTTGTTTGGCTCGTTTTAGTTGTGTTGCCGTTAATTTTTGAATTTAGATTAAATTGTAGCGTTGTCTCTTATTTAATGCGATTGGCAATTAAACTCCACGTTTCGGCTAACCTGCTACGCGCAGGAGTACTGGCACGGGAGAGAATTAAAGTTGGTGAAAATAAATGTTCGCTTAATCCTATTATATTATTAAACAAATATTCTTCACAAAAAAAAAATGTTTATTCGTATTCTAATTGGATATTGTCAGAATTGCCGTTGAAATTTCAAATACTCGAAGTTACAATCGTTCGCAATACGTTTTCACTCTTATTAATTACAAGATTTTAATTTGATAGATTTTCAATAATTTACAAATTGACAAATGCAAACACGTCGATTAACAAGACTAACAATAACTGGGAACTAATCACACAGAACTGAGGAATTAACTACTCTGAACTAAGGAATTATCTCTCCCTCTTCTATGTCGCTATGCTTATTTATATTTAGGTCTACCGTGGAGGGGTCGTCATGTGACGGGTTATTCCGTGGGGGTTGTGAGACTCGAATTTGGTTTCTATATAAATTGTTAAAATTTATTTAAATTTCAAATTGGAACGCTCACTCGCGTTATTGGTAGTTTTAGTCTACGTTACGGCGCGTGCGCTGCGCGGGACGTGACAACGCGTACTGGGTCAGGACGTAATAACAGATGCCTAGGATGTCGAGTACCTGTTATATACCGAAGTTTTATACTTAGATTTTAGTTCTATACTTTTTATATTTAGAAAGACCAATTTTTGCTTCGAATAACGCTATTGCTATAAACTTCTAGTTCTGTATTTTCCTTTTCATGATTAATATATCACCTGCAGTAGAAAAATGTATTATTCAACTGTTGAAATTTACCACCTATTATTTTATAGCTAGGATAAAGAAACGATAGCCATTTCCAATTATTTTGTAAGTAGATAAATTAAATATATTCGCTTCTGTACAGGCGATAATTAATTAAATTGAAGTCTGACAGCTTCTCAAAGTCGATTTTCTCGGAAACGAAACACGAAGTAACGTCGGTTTATATCTTCGATTTATTTTTATCCGAAGAATCACTTTTTTCCTTGTTTCAAGGAATAAATATTAATTCATATAAAAAAAAATATTACTACAAATATCATTAAATATTACTTCAAAATCACCCTGTATATGTATATACGAGAATATAAATTTAATATTCCGCTGAAAGATAACGCATACAAACACACACACGCACACACACACACGTAGAATCTTCATTTTTCAAAGAATTAATTGGGATACGACACTCCACCCCCGTAGGACATATTATGTTTGTTCAGCCCATAATCTTCGGGTGAAATGAAAATTTCAGAAAGATTTTTTCACGCGATGATTGTCCTGGACAGATTATTATCGTTTCATGGAATCGTTATTGGTTTTGAAGTACCGTATCTCTCTTCCTCGTTAAATCGCTTGATTGAAAGTGGAAATTCTGCGGTTTATTCGTTTCGGTTGTAATTTACCAGTTGCAAAACATTTATAGAGTTACATATCATCTGTCAAATACCGAGCTTTTTTCTTATCCTATTCTGCCTCCGATAGATCGTTTAAAATAAAATAAAAAAATAAAAAATGTAGAAGATAGAACGAGCAGATAATTATATTTCGTTTTAAATATTTAGATACTTAACCTAAATTTCACTAAAATAATCGGCACTAAATTTTTCCATCTCTGTTTCAAATAAAATTTGTCCAAGTCCGATGTAAATGCATAATTTCGTTCTTTTAAACTTTATCATCTGATTTGAGTTTTAATTATAAACACTCTCGCTCTCTATTTAAGCTCTGATTCGCGGTACGTTTAATTTTGGAAAATACGTTGATCGAACGGAAGAAAAGGTCGATAAACGTATGATAGTGTATTGTCATTTCTTTCTATTCAAATTCCCGGGAATGTTAATAGCGAATGCTTTGGCGTTCTTTTCCCATCAAAGATATTTCCGCGTCGCGTAGCAATGAATTTCGAAATGCATTGTCAGGTTAAATTGGTACGCTTCAATACACATTAATAGATCGGAAATGCAATGCCTTTATCCACAGTGAACAGTGATCAATGTGTGCTCATCAAACTTCTACATTATTATCTCAGCATTAACGTGGGCGAACGCAAAAGCACTGTCCGCCGCGTCGAAAGCTTTGACGCGCGATGCGTCGAAAGAAAAAATGAACGAAATAATAATTATTATTTCTCCTTAAAATATAACAGTCTGAAGGTATTCTTTTCTTTCGGTTTCAATTTCTTTGAATTTCTCTGATCTATTTTCTCTCTGTTTAAAGGAACATGGTAGAGAACGACGTGAATTTAGATACCTCCGATATTTAAAATATATTCAATTCCATTAAGTAAACAAGTTTATAGTAAATAATTATTGTTTTACAATTACTTAGCTCCTTGTTGTTAATAATACCTTATTGATATCACGACTAGATATAGAATCTGAATATATTCCACGCAAATAATTATAATTGAAGCGATGTGTTGAAAATTAATAGCTATATGTATAGTATAATCATGTTTTCATTTCGATCAAAGTCAACGTTAGTTTTAAAAGCAATTGCGTGCATTTAGTAGTTGCGAAAGGAAATAAAATCATAATTGGTAATATCGTTAATACATTGTACCCATACGAGTGACATTGGTTCTATTCTTCGTACTTTAAATATCGATGCATTCAGATTTCAATAATTTTTTACCATCTTCCCCCCGGCTTTATTTCGTTAAATTTCCTCGAGCCAACGCTACGCAACATCTCACGGAAATTATTTTCTTCGCGATCTTCAAACAGAAACAAATGGAATTGAATCGTATGACCAATAAGCTGTTTACTATGGCTATATAGAGAAATATAATTTTTTATTTAAAATGATAGCATATTAAATAAATCTAGCGCTGCTTGCGAACCTCTTTGTCCCGTTGTAACGTATTGTATCGTACGCGGAGACCATTCTCGTCTAGAATTAATCGACTAATCTGCTTAGTGGATGCGCGACTTTGCATGGCTTCTTTCGAATCTGTTCACAGAGAGAAGACCTCTAACGTATACTCCGATATATAAGACACCGCCTCAACGAAGAAAGAAAGATCGAGTTATGGACGAGGCGATCTCACCAGAGAAAAGGCCGATCGTGCAACACAGTTTAGATCTACCACCGGATCCGATGTTGACCGACTGTCTGCCAACGCCGACCATAAATTATCCCCAAAACCATGTATCCCAAGCGAATACTTACAGTAATCCACCCACTATGGCGGACTTCAAGCAGATGGCAATGGACGCTTACAACCAGCGAAACAACCAAAATGTGAGATTTTCAAGAATATTTTCGTAATATATATTTCAAGTCAAAGTGAAAATGAAATTTAAACGGATCGTTGTCCAAGCTTTTATAACATCCAAATTTGAAGCATCACATCTATGTATCGGTTTCAAAGGATAACGAAAATATATTTCATATCCATCGATCTGACACAAAGAATGGAACTTGCACGATGCTTTGAAAGAATAATTCCGCATAAAGTTAATTTTATTAGAAGTTATATTCGTACAGCAGCGATCTAGAAGAAGTTAAATATTTTACAGTGGAAACATATCTCGAAACTAATTACAAGACCGAAAATAAACGTGTAATTTTCGAAACAGAAGCGTCAATATTAACCTTACAATCGTGACAATGGATTCCACTAAAAGTATAGATTTCTTTACTCGATTTAAACTAAATTTCCCTCGAAATTGTTCGATAGAGACTACTTCTCTGAAGGAACAATTCACGAGACATCATTCTTACAGGTAATAGGACAAGAAACGAGATAACAGGTAAACGAATATACGAGCGAAAGGAGAAGCATCTCCGATATCATACAGATTTCATTCCTTTCCAGTCTATATTGTTTTAATCGCGTTTCACTCATATTCCCTCGTGCCGAGAAATGACAAAAATGGCATAGAAGCGGAATGGCCGATATCCCGGAAGCGGAACTAATCGATGAGTCCCGTGGCCATATAAATCATTCCGACAATTAGCCCCGTAAACTCATTACGGTCTGTAAATTTAATCGGGTGCCTTTTTTAGCGATATCTAATAGAGTGTATTTAGTCGAAGCCGTTTGATTAATGAGAAGCAATTAACGCTTCCCCTAGCTGCCGAAGAGGGTAGAGAGGAAGAAGTGGAAGGTCGTAGGGGAAACTAGCGAATTACCGAACGAACGATCGATAAAACGTGATACAATATTCAACAGGGAGATCGCGTTCCTTTTTTTCGCCGGAGGAAGTAATACGATCGATCCTCTTTCGTCGACGCGATTTCTCTTCTTTATCACGACCAGTCTTCCCTCTTTTTTTCTTCCGTATAATTTCTACTCTGTCTCGCATAGCCAAACCGACAAGGTTGTTTTAAATATTCGAAGTTTCGAAGACGACCACAGGAGACCTAGGGCACGAGCCAAGAAAACGGATCGCTCGTTTTAATATGCGGCAGTCTTCTACTTTAACTTTTCCGGTTTAGCGAGGCCTTGGGTTATCTGTGCTTTCGCCAGTTTAATTACATCGAAGTTTCCTCGATAATTCGAGAGGTTCCGATGCGCGTATATAACTCGTCTTGAACTCGACTTCAGTTTCCTTTCGACACTGGTCGCGTTCCGTCGAGTGTCTGAATAATTTTAATACCGATTCGAACCAGTACCCCATCCAGCCACCATCTACGCCATTACTTCGTCGTCCTTTTCATTAACCGATCCCGATATTCCTGCTGGATGTTTTCGTTTCACTGTTTTTGTTTTCCTCGGAATTACGTAGCCAGTCGCGGTTTTCGATTATTTCCAACCTCGCTCCGCGCGTTCGTTCCCCGTCAGCTCTTCCATTATTAATTCCAACCCCGAATTTGCAATTTTCACAAGTATCGATACATTTGCATTTACCGTTCTTCTTTTTCTCTCTCTCTCTCTCTCTCTCTCTCTTTCTTCCTCCGTTTGTAGCCTCTCTCTTTCGCTCGTCCACTCGCATTTCACGCGGCTCTATCGTAAATCGGAAGTTTTGGTTATTTTCCAAACGAATAGTTTACGCAGCTTCTGGAATACGATATAGATTTTATTGCTCTCGAGATCCGATTTAACGTATCTGGTTTTTGCGCTAATAATACGGTTGTAAGCGACGCTAAATTATACACTCGCGGTATATGTAAATTACATATTTTTAATACGTGATTTGAACTCGAGGAACTGCAATTTTGAAGTAAATTTTTGTAGCTTAATTAAAAAAAAGAAGAAAAAAAGAAATTGGAATCGGTATCTATCTGCAGTATATTTGGAAACAGCAATTGGCATCATTTTATTTGGCTCACCTTTCGTATATTTTGTTGTTAGTTACACTGAAATTAACGAGTTTTAAATGCGCAATTTTCAAGATATAAAAGCGTGTCTTTTTCCCGTTTTTATGAAATAAATGCGATGCATTAATAAGTAATCATTCATAAAAATTAAATCCATTTATCGTCAATTTTAAAACTGTTTTGGCGTGGCTTTGATATATTAAATGAAAATAGAACGCGTTGATGCAATATGGTAACGTGCAAACTCAATTAACATTGAAAAAACAAGTTAGAAAAAGCACGTTTACCTTTCAGAAAAGTCTCTAAGGACGCGAACTAACCTTCCGTAAAGCATTTAACGTTTTACGTTCTCGACGCAATTAACTGAAACTCAATTTTAAAGAATGTTTACATCCTTCGAAAAGCGTTAAAGAAAATAATTAATCTCTCTCCATCGTAAACTAGTTAAGCGCTAGTTTCTGCCAAACTGGACAGCCATTAAAATTTCAAATTACGTAATTATTACTCCTACTTAATGCGTGTAGCCTTCTGTTTTTATTGCGTTCGATCCTATTAAAACATTTTCCTTGTACCTTTGAAACACGGAAAATCTAAATGATACGGATTGCTTGACATATTTATCCAATTTTTCACGAAACATCGAAGATTAACGTGTTCCATAAAATACATGGAATTTATTTATTTTACCCAATGTCGAATTTATAAAATTCCAAATATTTTCATTACAATGAGAACTATAAAGTCAAATATGACAAAAAATGTGAGAATTTTCAGGACAATCTAATATCAGTGAACGGACGAAAAACTTTAGCGTTAAGGAATTAACTCGTTGCTCGACTAGCAATCGATGGTTAACGTTTATTTTTCGAAACGAAGAATCCTGTTTCATTGATTGCAGGTATACTACAGTCTCCAGAGGTCAGGCAAAGGGTTATCGTCGATGCCGCAGAGGCCAGTTTCCTCGTCGGTTTCCGCGCAGGGGAAGTTCCATCAACCGGAAGTGGTGACGCGCTCGAATCGAATACAAGAGAGTTGTATATAAAGCTCGCGATGAAAGTCTCACCGTGTCTAGACACTTGAGCGACTCTGCACGGCGTTCGTACGAAAAGCTAGTTACAAAGTGCGCGAACATCGTTTCCGAGCCTGTGAAACGGAGTCGAAATTCTCGCGAGCCGAGTCGCACGTTGCGTCTTTCTACGATCGACGTGCGAAATTCCAAGCATCTTCGCGAAACACTGCGAACAATTCGCTGTACAAAAGAAAAAACGAGGAAAACGAGAGGAAAAGAGAGAAAGAAGTAAAAAATAAAAGAGGGAGAAACCGACGGAAAAATTCCGTGTTTCTGACGAGAACGGGGACCTGCAGCCGGATGGGTCGACGATTTTAGTCGCGTACACCATCAGATTGGACAAGTGGATGTCCAGTTGCAGGTTTAATGAAACGTTGATGATCAGACAGGAACTCGATGCTTGACGAAGTGTATCGAATCGTTTGAATTGTACGTTCTTTTTCTACCTGCAGATTTTTATAATAGAGTACGGCCACGTTACACGAATAAAACGGAAATAGAAAAGCAGAGAAAACGGAAACAGAGCTCGATAAGAGCAAAGTCCAATTTGACGAGGCAGCGTCCTTGAATTATCGAATATACAGTTTGTAACGCGAAATGGATATCTCGAACGATCTTCGTTCTTGTTCACGTTGCGTACATGAACCTTGGAATCGTACATTGTACTGTTTATATGAGATTAGTTTTTGTACAAAGATCTATTGTAAATAGGCGAGACAGCCTGGTCCTAGTGGATAGTTACCGATGTCCGAATTTCATTCGCTAAAGTCACGTGTTATGTCGGGGAGAGGATTGTTCGGTCACGTAAGATAAATACTCGATGGCATACGAAATAAAGAGAATACGTTTCATCTGTTTTACAGAAACGAGCTTCGCCCACTTGTCGTCCTGTCCGAACCTTTTCCCGATCTTCTCTATTAAGAGAGCAGAAAACGTACCGAACGAGCAGTCAAAATTTCAGTCGCACGTGAGTCGAATCGCATTTCGCGTTTCCTCTCACTGACCGCTAACCATTCTCCATCCCGGACGTGAAGAAAATCTTAGCGCATCACGTGCATTTACGGCGGTGAAAGCAGCATGAAAATTTTATTCGTAGCAGAACCACTCAACTATCAAATAACATCTACGACCGTATCGAACGACGATTTGATTTTCGTTTAAATTTTCGACGACGATAAAGGCACGATTAACCTTTCATTTCGAAACAATCTTCTAACGTTTACCCTGTTAACCGGAGAAGATGAATATAATCATTTTTTCATTGACGAATCTCCTATCTCTTTCCCGTGTCGTTTCATATTCTTTGAAAATATAATATATCTACATTTGCGAGAGCTAAATCGAGTTTAACGAAAATTAACGTGTCCGTATTAATTTTGAATTCCATGATTACAGAAGTAGGTATTTATTTAAGAGACGACACGGTTAACAGATGAATATCGATGCGTTGTTATGTTATTATCTCGTCTGAGATCATTTTAATCTTAAAAATTTATTTTGTCTATTAAGCCATGTAAACCTTCTTTCTCTTATTTGTGTTCGTCTTAAACGAAGCTGAATGCATCGTTTAGGTTCATTTTCGTTGGCATTATTGTCATTCGTAAATGAATGTCAAGTCGATATATTTTGTGTATTATACTGCTTCAATATAAATTTCATTTTGTCTTTTTTTGTGTTGTTAATTTTACGATTTCTTTCAAACTTTACCTTTTATTTTAGTTTCTGTGACGTGCGTTGTTAAGGTAAAAGTAAAGGTGAAGGTAAGGTGAAGGTATTCCTCAAAAAGCTTGAAATTTTCTTGAATAAGTTTGCTTAATCAAACGTATATTCACGCGCCCATTTGGAATCTATCGTATTATAATTTGTAAGTATCTTTACAACGCAGGTAAGTATAATTTCACATTCGTAAATTATCCCGATAGGAATAACGCGTAAGAAAAACGCATCTTCGTTAATTTTCACACTTACAACGATTATTGCTCGAACTCTTTGGGTTTTCAGCGTTTAGCACTTTAACAAAATATGGAAGACTTCTCAAAAACAACGCTTATGTACTACGTATGTACATATTTTATATACAAACTTTAAAAAATAAATTGTATCGTGTCCTGACATCCCATGACTGCTCTGATAAAGGCTCGATTGAATTAAAGATATGAAATCGGACCAAAAAATTAAATTACATTAAAGGGATGATTTTGCATCTCTCCAATTCTAACTTTCTAATACAAATTATACTCCTAAAAAATAACAAATAAACCAGTCCACGTACTTCTAAGCGACAGTGTGTAATGCACATTGGTTCTACTCTTTGATTTCGAGCAAACCCGAAGAACAAACATTCGAATATCACCTCGACCTACTTTCCAACATTTTAAGGAAAACGAATGGCCGGCTTGTCACCGTTAGTTTTGAACGCAGAACGAGCTGACAAGAAGGAGAGGATGCGCCCTATTGGGCAGAGCGCATTAATTAGAGCATTTCCAGGGAATCCCGTGGCGCGACGGTGTTTGCATACATTGTGCACCTTCGGTCTTGCTAACAGGGACTAACCCGGCACACTGACGAACCCTATTATTCTATGTGCCAACCGTGTCTCTGGGGCTGTTAAGACGACCCCGACTCTCTACACCTAACGTTCAAGCAGCGTTCACCCCGCGCCTCCAACTGTCGCCCATTCTACTCGTGAATACACTATGTAATTACGATCCATCCAACCATTGTAATCCGATGATTTTGTAGTGGATACAGATGTGGTGAACACTCATGATCGTCGTTGCTCCATCAGCGAAAGCGTCTACAGTGCTGACGCGTAATTGGTTCTTCGAATTTTGGCTTGACTGTACTTCGTGCAGCTACGCTACGTACTCGAACGACGTAGGGTAGTTGATTTTGCTTCGATGGCTTGTTCAATGGGGGATCTTTGTGTCTGTTCTAATTGCTATTTTGGGGAGTTGGCTCGATTCTATGGGTTTTGGCTCTCCGTTGGTTGCTTCCGGTACACTGGTGCTGGTTGTTGTTAATTTGAGTAGATGATTTGTTTGCCACCGTAGGTAGTGAGGTAAGTGACACGAGCGAAGACGAACGACGCTTATAATGGAGCGTAATATGAACCGAAGAAGGATGACGATGAAGTCGAAAATGTTGTATTTCTGACATAAATTTGTAAATTATGGGATAAAAAGAAATTTCAAAAGCTATCTTCGTTTTATAACAAATTTTAATCCTCACGATATTTTCGTGTTTCATTGTCGTTGCTAATATCCACATACGCGCATTTGATGTAACGACAAAACCTATTAAAAATATATACGTAAATTATATTACTTGTCAGCTTTGATTTGTTTTAGCAGCTTAACGATTTGTAGTTTATTCCATGAGGATAAAAATAATGTGGTCAATAATGCACGTTTATTTTGAGAACATTTAAGAATATCCTTCTAATCAAGTGGTTCTGCCAATGTTCTGTATCTAATTTCTTTTTAGAATTCTTGGAATTGTATTTCGATTTCACGATCGTTTTTTGATAAGAATAACGACGATCATTTTCATAAACGTTCGTTTCTTTATGATGTTAAAATGTTATTGTAAGTTGGGCTTCTTACTTGTCACGTAAACGCACTAATGTCAAGTTTATTTTATCGCACATTCAGAATTTAGAAAAATGAATTAGACGTGAGAAATTAACAAATGTCCTAAAGTTCCTACAATATCTTAAAACAAAGTGATTCAACTACGACTTATTCGAGTTAATATTAAATTATCCTGAAATGTCCGCAAATCATTGTCAATGATGTACATGTATTATTGTTGGAACTCGATTCTATCGCTGTCTCCTTGACCTGCTTTTGTCATAGTCGATATCCAATTAACCAGTTGTGCTCAAAATTAACCAAAACTGGTTGATCGTGACCGCATTAGCGAAATTAATTCGTGGCGACAAGTTTCAAACATCGTATCTTTTCTATTATGAACTAAATTTAATTTGATTTGCATATGAATAGAGCTGCGTTTAATTTTCAAAAGCACACGTATTAAGATATAAGATATAATACACATACATCTATGCTTCTCTGTTTAACCCCTTCACGACGTAATCAGAGGGAGATTCGAACGATTCAACGATTATAGTGGTAGGAATTTCGTATCAATATTTATTATTTATAAAAAAATTATAAGTACGTATATTTTATATCTGATACGAGGAACACAAGAAACGAAAATAAATAATTATTTTCTAAATCATTAATTTTCAATTCTCCGTCGCTTTATTACGCTGTCAAAGGCTTGATATACATCGAAAACCATGACCTATAACTATTCATACACATTCTTACTCATCGATTTAATCAAAATTTAATCAAAATTTAATCAGAACTTATAATAAAGTGCAATATAGGTAATCAAAACTTATAAATAAGCTGTACTGTGTACGCGTAATTATACAAGTTGCAACAAATTCCCGAAACAAAATTGTCAAAGTCAAACTTCGTTGAGAGAGACGAGATATTTCAAATTACGATAGAACTCTTTAACAGTTCATAGAATATTGTACCTGCGCTCTGACATAATGGAACGTCCGCCGTCGATAACAGTCGCTTTAATACGCGAATAAATTTCCATGGGGACTGATCGCGGTAACCATTCCATATTTCTGACAAATGGTCGAGCGGTATCGTATTATTTGAAAACATGAAAAATATCTTCGGAGATGCCCTCGATATACCGTATCTGAAAACGTCTGGTATGTAAATGTACACAACACGCTGTAAAGTATTCGATATCCATGGGCGGTATCGTTCTCTAATAATTAACGAGCTCGCGGTATGGTCATGGAATCGTAGTCTAAATTACTGCACTTACCTACCTAAACCGCCCATTAAATCTACACAGAAACGTGTATTATTTTAAGCACAGCCTGTTGTGATCGATATGAACAACGTACGCCTGGTGCATAAGTATCGGCTTTAGCCTGATTTGTACACTTTGTTTAAACGTTCACCGGATTCCCAATTACACGCTTAGCTTTTTCTTGTAAATCGTTGTCGCTGCCCTTGACATATTTTCTCACCGTCGTGAACTTTTAACTGGAGATTAAAATAGGAATAACGACAAATGTTTTTGACAGGTAGTTGGTTTATGATGTGGAACGTTTGCAAAATTTGCAATAAGATCTCACTCTCTCCCTTGTAGATGGTGTACGTTGCATCCATGGATAATTCAAAATAGGGTAGGTTTGGTTATTTAATTCTAGAGTTTAGTTTTAGAGTACAATGCAATAATAGCAATAATTTATCGTCGACTAGGTAAGAAGCTTAATTTGTATGCTACGTGTATTATTATTTTATTCTTGTAAGAAAATAAATTAGGAAAAGAAATGTTATTAAGAAGATTACAAGAAATAGAAGGTAAGTATATTTAAACATACATTATTATGCTACTTATTTTATTAGTATAAGGATCAATAGTAAATACGTATATGGCATTACGATAACCTTTTCTGTTTTGTTTCAAAAGACTTCTGTTTCTCTATTATCATTATTATCAGCTTGTTATATTATTTACGTATCATTCTTAGATTAAGATTAGAATATATGTACTTCCAATTTTTTTCGTCTATTTTTCTCCTAACTAATTTCTAACGCACATCTTAGTCGTTTAATACTTTTTTTTACGAAAAAGAACGATTTTTCGTTTAAACGTAATTAAGCAAATCAGTATAATTTAATCCGTAGCTTTGGATCATCTCCGGCAATTGCTTACGCAGTAATTCCATTTACTTTGGTGCCGTCTATTGTCTCATATTTGCCTTCTAAGCTTAGATCAAATATACCCAGTGGAATAGGCTTGATGTTATCGTACCAGAAAATTAGCCAAAATGTTCTCCGAGTATTGAACCGGAATAAGATCTACGGGCACACACTGATTCAATTAACGATTAGCTTTAGCGAGCTTTCTGCTAACTGTTTCTTAATTCGTCGAATAAATTGAGATGAATGAAATAGGATTACGTGCGAAACTATTTAGTTGGAACCGATCAGGATATCATTTACAGTACTTTGTTTTCATTTACATTCTGTCGACGTTCTAAAGTAAATTGTAAAATAGTAATCACAAAGAAATTCTAATATTAAGACCGAAATAATGTCAGCCTTGGCAAAAAAAAGGTCTTAACAAAGATAATGTTTATTTTCTACAATAATATTGTATCTAGCGATGTAAAGGAGAATCAGTTTCATGGTTCGCGTTACTCAACTCATTTTTACGACTTGATCGTTAGACATACTTATACATGCACATGCTTCTTTATAATTTTTTGCTTTATCACGAAGCCTTTAAACAAAGTCGCGAAGGATGTAAAGATAGACAGTGTTGATATCTATGAATAATGTGATATGCCACGTTGACATCAGATAAAGGACCGAATGGCTCGATAAGAGCCGACAGTTAAAATTGTAATTAGGTATATATAGGAAAGTAGCGGCGCAGGTTTGAATAAAAAATTAACAATGAAATGAAAGATATAGTTCCTATAGAAGCAGAATTTTAAACGTTGCATGCTATTTAAAATGATCTGTTATCATCGTAACCGACCAAGAATTATAGTTCCCTAATTATCAAAAACGTCTCAAATATTTATGATGGAAGTATCCGAGCTTTTGCTGGTTGCTATATTGCTTAATAATTAATGTTCTCCCAGTTTTATCCTCGTTACATATTCATAAGGACGTCCACAGGTAGATTTCACGATTAATCTGTTTATGTTAGTAAACTTTCTTCCTATATTAATTATACTAATGTAGGTTATTTTATTTCAATGTAAATAACAGACGCGATTAAAATACACTAGCGAAACTATGGAAATTTTATTTTGATGCTTTAGCGACTAATTACTCGTTGTATTTCAGATTGCAATCTTTTGCACTTTCGTAATTGACGCAGAGTGCAGAGAATACAGCGGATTAAGAGTTTAACCCTGCGGGCTCAACCGTGAATCGCTTAAAATAAAAGCTTGCGCTTTTCAGTTTTTATTCTTTCGAATTTATCAATTCGACTTAACTCGTGTTACTCGCCTACGATTTGGTTATGGTCGAGAATTAAACTAGAAATTCGCCTATTCGCCTAATATTTCATTACCTCGAGCCACGTTCCGCGACAGGGAAGAAGTAGCTTTTTGGTTGCGAGATGCTGATGAACGTGTAGCGCATACAAAATGTGAGCCGCGTACCGCGTACGATTCAGACAGGAGACCAACTCTAGTCGAGGATAATCGACAGTGTCTGATGTCCGGAATGGGCCGTAAATAATTGCGGATCGATGGCTGCGAAGTGACACGTGGAAGCAGCCAATGGACGCTGCGGATACGCTATGAATGTTGAAAGAGACGTGTATCGAGCGTATCGGGTGTATGTTGGAAGGCGAATGCGCCGATTGCGTGTGTCACTCCGTTTCATCGATCGTTCCGTCGAAGAAGAAGTGAAATCGACGGTCGAATATCTCGTCAAATGTTATAGATCACCCGTTTATGACATCGTGTCGCCCGACTTGACTTCCATAAAAATATACCACCTTCCTCGCAATACGTGTCGTTCGACGTGGGAAGACGAGTTATTTGCTTCTGCCGATATTTCTTCATCACTCCGATTGGATTTCACGATGGAAACACCGTAAAATTAATTTACGCGTACCTACATATGTTTCCCGAGGTTGTTCAATTTTCTGTTGTGATCGATTTATAAACAGTTCGTCGATAAAATTGGCGTATTATTTACGACAGATGATAAAGCACGAAGTTAGAAGATTTAATTAGTGCTAAATGTGATGGTGAATTTAATATAGAGTTTCTATAGCGCGAAAGCCCTACAAAATTAAACAAGTCTATCGAAAAGGTAGTTCGGTTCTTAATTAAAAATTTGAAGCGCAATTGGAAGAATTTATAGGAATATTTGAGACCTTTCTCACAGACAATTTTAAAGTTCATTTTATTCCTCAATTTACGCTATTAAAATTAATATTATGCCAGTTATTTCGTTTATAGATTAAAAGTTTATAGTCATAATAACTTGACTGAAATAATAATTGTTATTTGATTATGAGAAACGCAGGAAATTAACTGAAATAATCTTTACGGACAAAAGTTTATCTAACTTAGGTATTGCTTTTAAAAATCATACGCCATAAGACAGAATTACAACTATCGGGATTACCGATCGATTAATCGAGAGAAGATAGAAATTATCGAAAGTATAACTGTAAGTTTGAGCATAAAGTAATGAATTATCGATTTCAATAAAATCAAGAACGCGCAAAATCAATTTTAACATTCGACTTTCGGATGTCTGAAAATAAAATAACTTTATATCGAAAAATATTTCTCGCCGAACACATTTCGTGTATTTCATTCGCGTACGATCATTTTAATTAAAGCAAACGTTGGAAATTTTTCACTAAATGTTCCAATGTTTCATCATTTTTTATTTCATCGTACATTTTAAAGTGCGAAATGATTAAAATGCTTCTTGCAATGTATACGACTATACATATATGATTTAATATTACATGCTGAAATTTCACATTGTTAAAATTGTTTTCTCTGAAATCCAATTATGTTGTAGGTTTTAACGATTGGATGAGTAATGAAATCTCTAAAGTAAAGTCGATTGAATATTCGGGAATATGCAAACTTCTTAATTTAAAATTGTTTAATGGTCTCACTAATTGCACCAAACAGTGCTGTTGCTAACATATACAACTTATGTCAATGAAGACGTTGTTAGATCCGATTAAAAATCTCGAAAAATTCTCAATTAAAAATTTTAAGTCTCCTTATTCTTTTTTACGCTAAATATTTGGTCTCTATTAATGTATAAGAATTTATTATGTAATTCGTCTACTTACGATATGATTTATTTTATCGAAAAGAATCCGAAATTATATCTATATGTATGTTTACGACCAAACAATTCGTATACATATTTGAGGAATAAGAAATACGTAAGAGCAAGACACATCATCGATTCATCGAATTACACGGTTTCGTGGTTTTCCATTCCCTTGCCATCGTTGTTATCAGTATCGGTATATCCCTCATCCGCAGTTCCACGGAAAGTCAGCTCCAGGCGTTGTTCGCGGACGCACCGCGAACCGTCTCGACCGCCTCGTTCGCGCTCGTTCTATTTTTACGGGCGGGTACGATCATTTTTTACGAGCCATTCGGTGCCACTCTCGTTGTCCAGAACCCATCCGGCGTGCAGCACAGCCACTCGTCGATGCAGCCCTAGTCGAGGATTCGCAACGAGTAGGCGCTCGAAGTTTCGATCGACGGAAGGGGAGAGGAGCGGAAACGAGTCATCGAAGACGGCTCGATGAAGACGGACGCAGAAAATGTGCATCTGGACGCTTTCCGTGAACGTTGTAAAGCGGCGTACGAAAGAACGATGGGTTAGGACGAAAAGGGAGAGAAGCGGCGTGGAAAAGTTTGGATCGAAGTTTCCGCGCGTATGAAAAGTTAAGCACTGTCACTCGCATCGTAGCAATCTGCGGTAACAACTGCGGGCCCGCCATCGTTTCCCCGGTAATTTTCCACGGCCACATTGTATGCCGAGAGGATTTTAGCAAAATGTCGACTTTCGCGAAAGAATCGCGCAGTAAATTTCGCGATAGTCTCCAGCAGCCACGATTGCAGGAATTGATGGAATATTATCGATGATGAATGGATGAAATGGCACCGTGATGCACGGCGCGATAAGTTAACCATTTTTGGAGAATGGAACTGCGAGATCACGAATTTTATCGAACATAAGAAATACCGAATAACCTTACGACTGTTAGATTCGATAAATATTAACCAAGTATCTTAAGAAAGCTCGATGTTCTTTCTTCAACAACTTTTCTAACTACAATCGCGTCTAACTACAAACAGAACTAGTACCTTTTGTTCCTATGTTTTCAAATTTTATATCCTCGTCGTTCCTCGCTTAAGAACTACCTGTATCGATTATTTCACGTGATTATTAAACGTGACAGGCAATTCTAATGTCCTAACTAATTCTAGTGTCCATCTTTTCCAAATACTCGCAAACTCGCGATCCAACGCGAGTTCATTTGCAAGAAGACCGGTAGGGCGTCATGGGTTCGTCGCAAATTTCGTAACGACAGCCACTTGGAACAAACGTAATTTCTTACGTGGCCAGGCAGTAACGAGGTTTGAAAACGTGACAGCAAGTCAATTAACGCGTAATTAACACTGGGCGAGTACGACGATTGAACCTGTGAAATTACGTTCTTCCGTTCGAATCGTCGCACCCTCGACATCGCCTCGCGCAATTTGCGTCTTCGCGCAGAAGCACAAGCGGCAAGGATTCGTTCCCTTTGGCCTGAGTGTGTTTCGTGTTAGAAATACGACGGCACATGTTAACCAAACGAGCTGTTGAAACGCCGTTGGTACACACGATGTACGTCAGTCGAGGTAAGTGGCGAAGAGTACGGTTGAATATAGTTTGAATACAAGCCTTCGTCGTAAACGGGACATAGAATAATGGCAACGCCTGATATACGATAAGCCTAAAGCTGGCAACTTGGAAAATTACAAACGTCTAACATAGCAACGTCGGTCATACAACGCAACGCTCCGAGCTCGATTATGAACGCTTTGAGGCGTCGCATCGACGGAAAAGTTTCGCGCAAAGTGGTAGATTTGATCGAGGAGGATCGTCGCGGGGATGACTTATCAAAAAGTTTTCTCTTTTGACCGTTAAGTGGCGGAGATCGTTCTTCAAACCAATTAGGGGTTATTATGTTTCATAATTGTTCAGTGATTTTGACGGAAATTTGACACAGAACTATTTCCGATAATAAATGCTTTTGTCCAACGTACTTTTAATTTAACGTATTATATAATACGTATAAATAGCGTGTTTTCGATTAACGATTGGCAAGCAAGGCAATAAAATGGGAATTTCTACGAATAAAGTTAAACAGCTACATGGCAGCTGAACGAAAAAAGTTGCCACGTATGCGATTTTCATTCCAGACATCTCCCGATTGATGCGTGATTCTCTGAGACTTGACGTGAAAAAGTGGTTCGCCTATCAAACGTCGATAAAACTGTTCCGAGCCAATCTTGAAAATTGACATAGAAATAGTCGTAGTAAGTATTTCGCTTGTTAAAGGTTTCGAAGCATAAAAAATGTTGATAATATGACGAGTTAACAACGTTATTATACAAGTTTTCCTCTATTTAATCCCTTTACTACTGAGCCCTTTAATGCAATAATTTATTAATCGATAATGTTAGCGAATTAATACGTGACAAATTGTAAATTACAGACTTGTCTTTTGTACTTTTATAATTTTACATAAAATAAGATAATAGGATAATTTCCAAGTATCTAAATATTTTTTACCGACCACGTCGCGTTATGTAAAATAATTATATGCAAAAAATATACTTCACTTTTCGTTATTTCTTCCATAGTTTAACATTTTGCTTTATCCTTTATGTGACTTATGTGATTTATCATGACACCTTATAATAAGTATAATATCCAACATAAATTTATCGAAGAACATGTACTTATAAATTACAAGTATGTGGAACTAGAAGAAAGTTGTGTGGAAATAAAGTTAATAAGACAATAAAATTAAAAAGGTATGTATGTATAATACATCGCGTGATAAATATTATGTGACGTACGTGTCAGTCGTACTATAAGAAATATATATAAATATATTGGCACATAGCAACGTCATGTATTTAAGGCATCATCTATCAAAAATCAGCTGAAATAAAACTGAAACTAAAAACATCGAGCTATCATTTCTCCTATAACCGCGTGTCGTCTGACACTATGCCCTACCGCAATCAACTTTCGAATCGGTCGTTTCACGCAGACAAATGCATTAGAAAGACGACTGAAATCCACGTGACCTTTGAACCAGTCGGTAATTCTGCAATTCTCCGTTGGAATCGGACACAAAGGCAGAACACCGACAAACAGAGAATGTGTAGGTTTCCCTATGTGATTTGAATTTCAAAATGAAAAAACGTATACCTTTCAGAAACAGAGAGACGAAATCAAATCCAAAAGTGGGAGCAACAAAATGACAAAAAGGGTGGAAAGGAACGAGAAGGTAGGTGCATGACACAGAAACGTATACCTGAAAAGTTCGTTAAGAGAGAGAGAGGGATCCTCTTTCGACTCGACGAGTCGCAACGAACCATTCATTTTCCAGGATGTTAATACAGGACTACGTGCGGGGAATTTCAGCCAGTGGCTGGAAGAGAAAGGCCGACTTTTGACGTCGCGTGGTCGCCGCCGGGAAATTAGAGGGAAGAGATGCGCGAGCTGGACATAGCTGTTTCGTAAGAACAATTTCCAACAGGTGCTTACGTTTAGAGCTATTAATTTATGAGATGAGTATTCAGTCGAGTATTCGGATGCTTACGTAGCCACTAGACTAGCCGATATTCACCTAAATACTCGGGCAAGTGAGATATCTGAAATGTCACAGATAAAGTTGTCAATAATCTCGATAATTTTCGATTAATACAGATGTTACAGATGAATTTACTTCGATTCAAGTAACTTAATGAATTTGAGTAAGGCTGAGCAACAGTGTTTTATAATATCGAGTATAATATGACATTTTATGATTTACTAATTACGTATATGTATCTGCGTGTATATATATGTCGAAGACGAAAGGACATCGGGGCTTCCCTTTTGGAATTTTGGGAAAAACACAAATACCCTAGTCCAGACTTTTACTATAGCTACACTTAAGTAATGAAACTAAGAAATAGTTGTAATGTTTTAATCCGATTTTATGACGATGGGCTTGGGCTCGAAGTGACATAACCGGTCACTGAACGTAGCAACGGTCAAGGGAGGGACGTGTACCTAACAGAGGTATGGAATAATTATATAGCTCTCCTTAAAAAGAAAAATTGACCCGAGAGGTGGGGGGGGACTATATAAGGGCAGTTCCACTTGGACTGCGATTGAGTCTATAGAGTCTATTCAGAGGAGTACTACTTGCACGTTGAGTGACATCAGGATCGTGTATCACATCGCATTCGTCGTCCCGTTGGCCGTGGATTCGTTATCGAACCTGAATTCATTGTCATCGACATCTCGACCATCCGATCGCCGCTATTACTCGTAGCCCCTTGTAATAACCACATTTGTACCAATAAATATCAGCTTATAGCTGATATAGCCGCGATGGCAAATTCGAGCGAAGGTTCGTCAAACGCCGAAAATTCCAACGTTAACCCGACATATACATATATTCGTATACGTTGAGTAAGTATCGTCTCGTATATGTTGCAAATATTCCTAATAGGATTTTATACGTCGCTTTAACATTTCTCAATCGCTACTTGACGTTTTAATTTACAATCTCACTATAGCAGTCGCACCGCGACTACCGTACATAAGATACCCACTTAAAATCAGTAGCTGCAACGCAAGTTGCATGAACGCGATCGGCGAACACACGCGAGAACGGAGGCGCGCGCCGGTAAATGGAATTAACAAGTCAACCAGCGCGTTGCTCTTCGGCCACTTTACTTCTTGAGATTCCAGTTAATTTATACAAGTGCCGCTTTGCGATGCAGTTACACAGCGAACAGGGTTACAAGTTAGCTTTAGTTTCGGCCTGACTGGGTTCTTAGGCGAGCGCCGACGAAGTCTCGCTCGCGAAACGAGCGAGAATGTTTGAAGGGTGCTTCGCGTTTCGCGTTCGACGAAACGCTTAATTTTGCAAAGACAGCTAGCGCGGCATGATGCGTCGTACGACGCAGCCAGAGTTTTGGCTTATTATGCAAGAGATACGGTTAATTGCGACGTGACGTTGCTGAGAGCTGTTGAAAACGAGCCGCGTAACGATTGTCTGCCCAGGGATCGCTTCAGTTTCGGCGGTTTGACACATTCGTCTGAACAAGTTACGCGTTATTGAAATCAGGATGGTTAAATGATAGTATAGTCTAAGTACTTACGAAAATCTAGAAACCATTACAAAGGATTGAAGATAACGACGTGAAGTTGGAACTATTAGGTTATAACGTTGTTTTGTTAATTACGTTAAACAGGAAGAAATTTGCTATAAATCACGTACCTACGTATAATTGACTGAAGGTAAGATTAAGTTATTTGTAAACTAAATATATTTTTCTCCGTAACAGTTATATACATTTTCGAATTTTCTTTCAATTATATCCTTGGCAATAAAGCTATAATGATTTATTACAATAATAAAAATATAAAATAATTAAATCTAATTAAACTTCGTCATTATTTGATATTTGTAAACAGTAATTGTCATGTTATGTTCGTGTTGTGTTTACCAGCCTCGCGCGAAGGACAGTCGCTCGTTAATCATTATTTTATCGATTCACTTTCTTACGCTAATTCGTCCGAAACTATCAATCTTACAAGCCGCGACAACACAGTCTCGTTAAAACGACATCGTTAATTGAATCCTCTCGACACAACGGCTTAACAACCGATCCCTTAGTCCAACCCACTTCGAATGGCATCTGTCAAATTTTAATCGATTACCGTCGAATCAACCTTCTCCTATCCAATAAAATTTGCGGATCTACTAAGTTTAAAAACAATTTCTAACTTGGTAGCTCGAAAAGATTGGGAATACAGATTAGAAGACTAAAAAAAAAAAAAAAATGATTAAAACATACATACATGTAAATATCATTGACTTTTTACAAAATACATGTATTTGGATCTAATTGTTCCTATTACGTCAATTTCATATTACAATATACATTTTTTCAGCTATCGAGTAACATCAAGATCAGGAAACCGATAAAAATGGACTTATCGCGTTTTTCTCTGCCAATCTTCGATTTTAATCGTTCGATAAAAAATTTAATTATTTGCTTTTTGTGTGAGTAATTACGACAGTCTGGATAATGGACGTTCTATCGTATTAACAAAACCTCTATAAAAATAAAAGGATAGGGAGACCAAGTTAATAGAAAATAATCGGAAATCTTCTATCGTAAACTACGAGATCGGTTCTCTCTCGAAATCCAGGCCAATTTCGTGGCTCGAAATTGAAACGATCGCCGCGAGAAGTGATGCGTATAAATTTCGATGTCGTCGTTGACCAGTCGTCGAATTCTCGGGGAAAAAGGGAATCGAATCGGGATCGTGGCCATCCTAATGTCTTTATCTAACGCCTGGGGCAGTCAGAGTTGAGGCGTGAACGAAAAAATGCCGTGGAACGATCCATTAGACGTCACAGAACCTGTTCCCAAGGGACGAAATCGCATGAAAAACTCAAGAGTCACTCCAACCGAAAGTTACGTCTTATCGATTCGCTTTTTTTAGCAAAGCTCGATGGGGCTATGATTAATAAACGGTTTCTTCTTGCTGACTGTAAATAAGCCTGACCGTTGTAGCGATTGGACGCAATTGGGTTTTTCGAATTTGTTGCTTTCGTATGATAAAGTTAAATTTTTGACACATGCCCCGAAATCATGGTCTTTCAGTGGATTTACTGCGATATTTACACATAATTACAGTATACGTAACATTACATAATTATCTGCATTCGAACGAATAAAAGGACAAATAGATTCAATAGACAATAGACAGTTTCATTTACTCAAATAGTAATCAAGAAATTGTCGGTCTGTTTCGATACACGAATTGTCCCATATTTATTTGGCTGCCCAATTATATAATTTTTTTGACACATGTAACTTCTTTTTACACTTCAAATTATCAGAACTCTTTTTCCAAATACTTCGAATATTTCAGCCTAAGGAGATCTGATCATTTTGAGTTTGTGTAAAACACATATTTCTGATATCTTTATTATTCGCAAACTAAGCGTTGATCTGTCATGAAATTGAATATAAATATGTTCAAGTAGTACTCTTTTCTTATTGTTTAAGTAAAAATTTATATCTTGTAGTTCAGCAAACTTTTTTCATAAATATGAAAAGATATTGCTATTATCCAAAATTTATGTTATTTAAAAATTAGTACGATTTAAACGAAGAAAATTTTCGTGGTAAGAAAGTACCAAAAGAACAAGAAAGTAACAATTAACAGAACAAAAGGTGAATAGCTATAGTTACGTGTCATACAGTTATGGCTCCGTCACTTTCTGTATGTTACTCCTTCTGTGTATGTAAGTATACGTTATTGCGCCGTTATTGATGGTATTCTTGCATGGAGCGACAAGAAATATGAGGTTAGCCGTTGTCGTTGTAGTAACGAGCTTTTTATGTTTGTTGAAAATTGAACGTTACTTCACCTTTTACTATGTCGCGTTTACAGTTTAAAGCCAAATGTTAGCCAAGAAACGAACTCCTGCTGAAATTTCAATCAATAATAAAATAATCAATAACAAAAACGTAGACGTAGTACATGACAGACAATTTTAACAGACAATCAAATTTGTTACATATTCTTGCATGAGAAGAATTTTTGTACCCCTAACTATTCTCTATTATCGACTTGTAAAACTTTAGTCCGACTCTTACGAGAACCAGCAATCCCCTCGTCCTTGTATTATTCATTCCAGAAAAACGTGATTTCGATATTTCCAGTTCAAGTGGTACCTTTGTACGTATTATTTTAAGTGCTTGCTATATTTAATAGAACTTGGTTCTAGCGTTAATAGGACGTTAAAATTTGCAACAGAATAACGCAACGAAAATTACATTTAACGCTAGACGATGTAACGTTTTAGAAATTAAAATGTCGCGACACGTGAAATCTACCGATTAAATTATTTGCCTTTGGAGGATTATTGATCGGTAAAGGAACTGCTGATAGTTTTATATATATATTCACGTACGACACGGAACGTCCCTTGATGACTCAATTTCCGTATCATCGATCAGTCATGAAACGACTCGTGACTAATGGTAACTCTAATTATTTCGTAATAATTTTGCCGCGCTCCGTTTTCGTCCTCCATTTCCGCGTTGTCCTTTTCTACACCTCTCTTCAGGCACGAGTTAACGGCATGAAAAAGGGTAGTAACACGTCTGCCGGAAGTTACAACGGAACTGCAACTTAACACGCGATACTTTCTCATTTTTATTAAATAATTCAGCTCCAGACATAATCGGCGACGTTCATCGAACTCGTAAACTCTTTTTTTATATTGGCCAAGATGTAGGAAGGTATCCATTTGATTCAGTTGCGTGTACACTCGTGACGAAAGCAATAGAAAGAAATGTATCGCGTCATGGTTCGTTTTGTTGGCCGTATGCCAGAGTCATTTCGAGCCTGCAATTAAAAATCAGTACGTTCTATTAATAGGTAATTTTTTCCTATTCTTACACGTTTATCAAATCTCAGAACGAAAGAAAAAGAGAATCACGTTGCAAACAAGCTAATACCTCGTTTTTAAACATTTTAAAGCTGGTGTATTGATATTTTCTCATCTAGGAATTCGATGTTTTCGTAATCGTTTCATTTTAATGTCATCCCTTTATTACAGTTCTAAATCGAATGTATTCGTTAAATTTCGAATCACTGTCAGTCGATATTTCAAATGATATTATCCTGGTATTATCATTTGGACATGACCATAATCACTTTCCAAAAGGATTGCAAGTATAAATGGTACTGAAAGATCTCGAAATAAATTTAATACTATGCAGTCAGTCATCGGATATATATATATATATATTGATCTTTGTTATTTGAATTAATCCACAATTATTATGTACTCGCAGCTACTCTTCAGATATTATGCGTAATAACGTCATAGCCTTTATCGTGCCATTATCGTAGATTCATTTGCAGAGAGCATGACCAATACGCTTTTTACATCTGGTATACATGTATATGCGTGCATTATTAATGGTACAAGTAAGTGCATGAAATATACATATATGACGTAATATAGAGTATACAATAATATCAATATTAATTAAAGTATTTATATTCAGGGACCATCACACTTCCGATTCAAAACTTTTTGTTAAATCCAAAATTTGTAAGCATACCGTTATACGCGGAATGGTGTAGCGCCAGTTCATGCTTGCATAGCAGTTTTCGTTCTAAAAATTTAATTGCCGAGTAATGGATGCACACTTCTGGGTTATGCAAGTATAACGTGCTTCGAAATCGATATTTTATACCAGTTTTATTATAGATACTGAAAGCAACTGTTTGTCAGTTTGAGATCAACCAACCAACATGTTAAATAAAACAATCTACTCTGAGACATATAGATAACGCAACGTAAATTGAGAAACTGTGACACCTAAAGAAAGAAGCACTATCCGTTAATCACATCCTCGACTTCTTACAGTTTCTTGTCAAAACATAAAACAAACCTATAACGAATAATTTCATTGTTAAGTCATCCCGGGCGAAACTGAAGAAGGAACAGAAAAATATGCTGCTTGTGAACGACGTTAATTAAATCTCACTATAATTACGCTAAGTGGGCAACGTTCTTTTCGACAACGCACCACGTTGCAGAGCTGTCTCACACAGGCGCCGTTGCGTTCGTTAAAACGGAAGCGCCCTTTCATTTCCTGCGCCAGCAAGATAATACGGGCGTTGGAGACGATAAGACGAAGTCGGTCCAAGAAAAGCGCGCGGTAAAGAGAGCTGAGAGAAGGGAAAAGAAAAGTAATTGGAAGCTGCTAATGAAGTTTACGCTTGTAACTATAAAGTTGAGCGGCTTCCTTGCCTATTAGCGATTGGATTAGCCTGTGAGAAAAAGGAAAGGCTGTAAGGGGAGAGATAACGAGGGAAAGAGAAGGAATGGATCACAAGGAGGATCGGTGGGTGGAGGCCAGACACGCCGGAATCCGGATGCAGGAAAAGAAAATTAATTTCTTATTCACGGCACGGTGCCGCATCGTCGCAATTCGCTGCCTTTAATAACGACCGTCGAGACTGCGACGGAGAACGGAAACTCGAGCAAATCCGACAAAGACGCACGATAGTCCGACGAAAGAGAAAAAAAGGAGAATTGTAAAAACCTAGGCCGTTACTTCTTTTTTCGGATTGCTTTTAAGAGGCATAGCAGCCAACGGTGGCTTGGCTTCTGTTGGCCAATGAAATAAATATGATTACGATGCGATGTCTTCGGCTTTATACGTGCGCTGAAAGGGATACCATCTACTGAAAAAGAAGACAGGAATAGTAACAGAAGTTCCAATCCTGGTACAGGAGGTCGAGAGAAGCGTACGGGATAATCTTGGTTTCTCAAATTAATTATGCAAACCCTGTGGGAGTTTGACCTAGCTTGAGAGTAGCCGCGAAGTTTTGTACCCCTGGCAAGTTTGTTTTGAGTTCTTATGTGGCTCACGAACCGTTTTTTTTTTCTTTTTGGGCTAGGAAACGTCATTGACGCGGAGACATCGCTTTCTCGGATTTCAAGTATCGATCTCTTTGAATCAGGAGCAAGTGATGGATGCAAGTTCTATGAAAGTTTTGGACGATATTGGTTTTCTAATAGCGATGAGATACGTATATTTTACAATACGGTTCTACAACACATGCTGTTATAAGGAAATGAATCTTCGAATATTCCTTTCAACGGATGTTCCGCTCAATCTTAAACTGTATTTTAGATATTTTATATATCTTCGTATGTTATATACGTATTATCTGGACCGTCAAAATCACAGAGTTAGTCTCTATAATCACTTAGGATTAATATTTATACTTTTGCATAAATTTTATACCACGAATGCATAAAAATCCATAGTCTAAATATTATTTTGAAGATATAATAAATATCACAGGACACGCTACTATGTTATCAACGCTAAACATCATTCTGGTTGTAAAAATATAATTAATTTAAAAACAATCTACTCGAACTATAACGCGAGGTTTCGCGTCGATCCAAGAAGGGTTAAGATAATAACTTTATTCCCCACGGTGGCACAAGAGTGAAAAAAGTGACAAACGTTGGCCACGCCGGTAGATAAACGGCCGAAAGGATCGGTTTGACAAGTTGACGCGTCGATACATTCGGTGACTACTTCCATTTCCGGTCGGATTTGGATTAAAATCACGACACCTATATTTCTTGTTCACGCCGGATACGTTACTAAAAACAAAAGAAGATAAAAGCAATAAAAAATTTGCTATGGAAACACTTTCCGGCGGAACGATCCACCGATATCGGTACGCTTATTTTCTTCGCGCGTTTCGTAAAATTATCGCCAGCATATTTTACCTTGTACGGACACCACAACGGAAACCATGATTCTCGCATAAACGCTCCGAGATATTGTTACCGGCGGACTATACAATTTACCGGTGGCAACATATTTCGGCTTGAATACAAGTTAAATTAAAAGTTGAAGCAACTGCCTGAATGAACGAACGAGGAGAAATATACGAAGATTGCGGCGGTCTATGTATTGGTCGGTTCACTTTGTACTACTTGCAAATTGCACGAGTGATCTACGATATTCGTGTATCGTTGGAATACATATTTGCACGTTTTGGAAACTTAATTCACTATCGAGTGGCAACGTTTAGATGGAAAAGGTTCGAAAATTTTATAGAAGCAGCATTGTGTTCGCAGAAGTATTAATAGTTAACGGATAGTAATAATCATTCTGCAAATTAATTTAATATTCTTTCTGCAATTTTTCGTTATTTTTGTCTTACATATAAGATACAATATTCAAGTAGCAGTTTATATTAAATGGGTTAAAATTTATGAATTAAATATACATAGATGTATTGTGAAATTTTACTTCCTTAAAGACCAATATTCATACATATATATCGAAAAACACGATATAAGGAGCAGAAAAGAGAAGATAAATATATAAGACATATCCTCAATATACAAAAGTTGACATTGGTACATACTACAATAGGAAAGAAACGGATGAACAGTTAAGAAGATGCCCTATACGATTGAAAAATTTTATTAAGAAACATATTCGATATTATGCAATACGTAGCTTTCATATATAAAATGTCCCATATTCCTCCTGCGAAACGAGGTTAACACATTTTACAAGTAAAAATAAAAAAATACATATACCATACAAAAATAAATAACGAAAAATCAAGAGATTTTCATATTTTTCTCAGAACTTTTAAAAAAAGTTCCCTATTTTTACTCACAGAATGTATCGATATTTTGTAAAAGAAAGCTGGGACAATCTGTATATATTTGTCAATTTTTCAAATGATTTCTATATTAAACGTGAAGCCAACGAAAATCTCTTTGAACGATAAATCGCGAAATCGATTTTCATTGAAGTAATCGTAGCCACCAATGAAGCAGCCTATGTATTACCTATAGATTCTAATACAAACAGTCTTCGGATATTAACGCAGAAAACTCGACGGTTCTGCAACTACGGATCGTCGAGTAGATTCTAAGCCGCAAGGAGAATGAAAGGATAATGCCTGCGGCACACAGGGAGCACATTGTTTCCTGCCTCTATTATATATCTCGGAAAGGATTGGCCCATCTGGCATGGCCATTTATTGAGATCCGTTTCAGGTTCGAGCGCACGTGAGACCTTGATCTGAATAATGATTGTCCTAATCTCTAGAATCGTGCATTGCTGCCGACGGTTGTAATTAGTTTCGTGAACGACGGAACGATTGAAACTTCGACCGGTGTTCGATTAATTGTTGTAACAATTTGACAGAATTGCTAGGACATTCGTGCACATTTGAAAAGAATTATCTGTATGTAGTTACGAAATTGAAATACATATTTTAATTTAACGTGTTCTACTCTATAATAGTATCGAAAAAGTCATTTAAACGAAGATGATGAGAAATCAAGAGCTGACAATTCTTTGTCATAAGTTTTTATACTGTTGATCGATTATAGTAGTTGATGCGATTGTAAACAGTGAATGAAAAAGATTAGAGTATATTATCGAAAACCATGATACTATTTTAAAATAAAATTATCAACGTTATGTCACAAAACTTTCTTTTCAAGCAACTTTCGTCTCTCCCATTACGCATATCTACATATTATACATATTCTGTTGTACACACATGTATTATTCAGTAAGTAATCTTAGTGTCTAAGGATCGTCGACTTTCTATTCAGTGCGACGAGATAATGTATAATAAATTAAGCATTACGAACGAATGTCTCACGAATTCAGCTCCGTTTTCTTTTGTCATTGCAAAGTGCATCCTGCCATTAATTCTAGAAATGGAGGATATTCGTCTCGCCTGGGTATTAAATCACGGCATTACGACGATTAACCCTGGCTGAGGCTAAGTTATAGTTGCTCGGCTCGCGTTTCTCGAGTTTCTGAACGCGGCCTCCACTTCTCTCTAACCCTCTTCTTCTCCCTTTTCTCGCCGTTATCCGACCGTTTCCGTATCAAAGTTCTGTTACGCGGTGAGAAAGGTGACCCAATGTTATCGGAGGTTATCGTCCGTTCAAACTTTGCCCTGGAATTAATCTCCAGCTTCTTTCCTTTCGCCTCGACGATTTAGGGTTAGCCAGAGTGAAAATTAATATACACGAAATGAAATTACTTGTACGCGAACATTGAAAATGTCAAAGACGTTCGCTGGTTCCAACGACATAGTTTACTTTACAGTTTGTTTTATAAGATAATATTATGTATAGGCGATAGACAAGATGCCTTCTTTTTTTTTCAATTGAGAAGTTGGAATGGTAAACAATGTAAGTGTCAGGTGTGAAGATCTTCGATAGATACAAAAACTTCTGTCAATATTGCTACTTACATTGTTTATTATTAGAAGTCTACGGACTCTCATGACTCTTTCATGACTTTTTCAAATTTAGGAGAAGAGCAAGCAACAAACGACGTGCCGGATTAATTAAATTCATTTGTTTGTCTACTATATTTTTATCTTTTTTAGACACTTCCGATTATATCTATACCGCGAATGTTTAACATAATCGTGGGAAATTTTAATCTGAAAAAATATACAGAATACATAGAATGTAGAGAGTTAAAAATAATGACAAAAATATACAAAGTCTCGTTATTTCTCGTTATTTCATTGCTTGGTCCTTAATTATTATATAATTAATATACAAATAATCGTTACATAAATAATAATTACAATAAACAATATTTTCCGTTATTTTCTTCTGTAATGAGAAACGTTGGAAGCTCGTTAAGAGTTATTTTCACTGGAAAAGACGTTTTTGCTCCCTCTTTGCCTTTGGTTGTTCCTCGTTCTTAGCATAGCAAAAGAAAATAAAAGTTTCTACTTTGTTCGCGGCTTGGCCCAGCATATTCGTACGTATGCGCACAACGCTCACCTCTTATCATCAGTATGTATAACGTAGTCGTGGAACAAAGGGATTTAAAGTGACGCAATTCAGAAGTCTCGAATGAATATTCCAAATGAGAAGAAGCTGGACAGTAGTAGCGGAGCTTGCAGCCCATAGTAAGATTCACCGAACGACCGGATGGCGAGGACGATATTTAAAGAAATGGGGAAGAGGCAACTACTGCTCGTTTTATTAAATCAAACACAAATTGCTCATATTCTTGTCTTATGTTCTTCTTTTTACTACTTCCATCGTACTTTTTGATTTTTAACAGCAAGCGTATGGTATATTAAAATGGGAAAGAAATCTATTCTTTCGTAGATTATAAAGTTCGAAAGTACGTTGAATCGTAACTTTTATTTCTATAAACGAGGAATCATAATTTTAACTAGTCGATCGTATCTATTTGTAAAAATGATTGGTTCGTGAATTAGTTTTCTTACTAATAATATTTATTAATATCCTAATAAAATCGTGGTATTAAACTTTTCCACTCTGTTCACGCGCGACGCAAACCCAGCAACGCCTCACTTCCGTTTATGGATAACCCGTTGGCATTGGCACGCTTCTAATTCGCGTCATCAGTATGTATAACGCGGCGGCGTAACAAAGGGATTTAAAACGGGCGCGCACAATTCAGAAGTCTCGGTTGAATATTCGGTACGAGAGGAAGGTGGACGAGAGGTGGACAAAACGAGCGAGTGGGGAACGATATCCGCAGAATTCAGAGCCGTGGAAACTTGGTAGCCATTCATTATTTCGCGCTCTGGCCGTACGTTGCACTCGGACGGGACCAAGGGATGGGAGAGAGATGGCACGAAGAAGGGTTGCTGAATTAGGGAAAACTGCGCGAGTACGATTACCATCCTCCAATTTACTTCGGCCATGTTTCGGTGCGTCCTCTAGGAGACAGAGAAGAGACTGACGGTGTAAAAGAAAGAGATAATAGCGACAGAGGGAGAAAGAAAGGGATCTTGCAGCGACACACGCAATCGCAATGCGAAGTCGCATTCAGGTTTGGTAATTGAAAGCTTAGAGGGCCGAATGTGTGTGCCCTTGACAGAGATGGTAACTAGGTACACGCAATAATTTAAACCGGAATTTGGGATGCAAACGCGAAAATAGTGGAAGAGGAGAGCAGTCCAGTTATCCGCTTAGCGCGAAGTGCTTGTGTCGAATCTCACTTTTCATCAATTTTCCAAGCGGGAGCTGGTTCGGTCTCCGGCTGGGTTGTTCCGTATTCGCTAGGGATTTTGTTTTCCAGCTCGGCAAAGATCGACTCGATCGACCAAACACTGCCACTTTTATCTCTCAAACCGGTACGAGAATAACGTGTAATTAAATCGCTTTTATCCAAGTTATTACTCTTGTAAAATCTGAGCCGCGACGCTGTTACGTTTGCTAGTGATGAATTTAGTGATGAATTCGAAAATGGTATGTCAGTGAGTTCTGTGACGAATTTCTATATTTACGAAATTAAAAACTGATAGAAATAAATCGATGGTATAATTTAATTTATATAGAAATAAAATAGAGTTAGGAAATATATTTTAGATAATATAAGATGTAACTGGCTTTCATTCTCGCTGCTACCATCGAAAGTAGTTAGTGAATTAGAAGCAAATAAATTTGGTTAAAGGCGTTTAATTTATATAGATAGAATAAGGATAGAATAAAAGGACGAACAAAATTACCATGTTTGTAATTATGTTTCGTGTATCACGGAAAAAATGTCGTAGCAAGTAAAATCTTGCTATTCAATCACACTTAGCGACACCAAAGGTAATTAATTTGAATCTTATTACATTTCATCACTGCACACTTTGTAAGCTACTTTTAACGCTCCTATTTAATTACAACTAACTTTAATCGAAGTAGTCACGCAACGGTCAAATAGAATATTCACAGCGGAACCTACTTTAGCAAACTTTCAACGAATCTCTTGTATTCCTTCTCTTATTCACGGCTTTAGCAGAGTCTCGATTTATTTAAATTCGAAAGCTGTTCCAACGATGGATATCGATGGGATAATATTCGTAGTTACTGTCGATTCGTTGATCGAATAAGTTTGCTGATAAAGCGAGCAGGACCGATCGAAATTAGTCAAATGTAAAAAGATAAGGATCGAAGAAAGGGAAACAGAAGATTACGACAAAGATAACCATTCAACGTAGAAGAATGAAAAGAAGTTTGGTAGGCGTTGACACGGTGACATAGTCGAACGATTACGTTCATTTGGCACGTTTGATTACTGTAAATGGGAATGAAACCTGGAGTATACGAATGACCCGCTTTATGTTCTTTTCCCTTTTTCGCTCTGTTATCCTTTAATTTTCTAATAAATACGAATGTCTCGTGAAACTAGGTAAATTACTTTTTTCTTTTTCCTTTTCATTTAGAAATAGCGACAGTGGAATAAATTGCATTACAATGATGTTGCAGTTCATTTCATATCTCTTGCTGCGCTTTTCTTTTATCACGTCACACGATTTTATGCGCGATACGCACGTACAGTCTAGCAGAATTGAAATTCGCACGAAAAGGTTTAATTTTGAAATTGTTGAAATTGATATGTTGGTGTTTTACCAAGCGTGTGAAGAACAGCTGATAAATTTTAATCTATTAAATGGAAGTTTGTATAATAATATTGATATTACAAACGATAATACGTATCGGATAATTAACGTGCATTATACAGAAGAAAGGAAAACAAATTCTATTCATTTTAATACTCGTAATAAAACGACAAATCACGTAATGCTATAATAAGATATTTAAAATAAATATCCTGTCAATTTGCAGTGCTCGTGGCTATCAAAAATGCTACAAACTCTCCAAACAACTCAGCAACATATTCTCTTCTTGTATCAAATCCGCAAATAATATTATTCGTTCGCTTCTAACCCGACAGACGCGACTTGAAAAATTTAAACGCCCAGGAGCAATATCTTTATACCGCGAGGACGCATAAGTGGTTGAGACTCACGTATCGTTCGCCTGGTCTTAAAGTTATTCGCCCACATCTCAACAACTAATAGAAGAAGACAAATCTGTCGACGTCGTGGAATCAAAACATTTTCCTGTCATAAGACAAGGAACGTTCCTTCTTTTCTTCGTTCGCCATTTTTCATCTCAGCGAATGCGTAGACGCGAATCCTGTTAGATTCAATATCTTCCATACGAGGTAGAAAAAAGTAACGCAGTGAGAAAGAGCATGCAACATTCCCTGGGGAAAAGTGGAACAAAAACCACGAATGCACAATTTGATCAATACACTCGAGGGTATAGAAATATTCACAAAAATATCTGGAATACTTGCTATAGAAAACTAATAGTACGGTCATTCTTGTTATATAATTTTTGATTAATAATAAATGTATATTTGCGATTGTAATAATCTTGTAACTACTGTACACATTTCCAGACTGATTTGAAATTTTATCTACATATATAATCATAATTATTGTGCCTTAAAGCAGTGTTAATGTAATTTCAAAAAGTTTGTAAGCAACACACGTAATATATTCATGAAAGATTTCTATAACAGTTCAAACACTCTTGTGAACTACTGTATTTCAATACGTATCTTGACTTACACGTATTTGAAGTTGTATCAGCGATAAGTTTCGAAGAAAATTGCGTACAAACAAGCCACTCGAGACGATCGTGAAATTTTATCGTTAACGTTGATCATGCTTCACTTTAACAAGCCCGTGAAATACGATTGAGTTAATGGGTTTCTATTAATATCGGTACGCGAGCATCGCATATCACTTCAGCGCTACTCGAAGGTATTCGATGTTAAGTGCTTAGTTTTCGTAATATCGACGAGAATAATGCAGCTTCGAGTGCAATATTTTTAGCCCATCGACATATTTAATTGTACATCTCTTTTGTGAATGGTTTATATTAAACTTTAACCTTCAAAATATATTATTTTAAAAGGTTCGGAAATATATTTTGGTTTCATATAAGGTTATTGATAAATAGATAAAAATATCGTGTCTTAACATTGTAACCAAAATTAACTATTTTCAACTTAAAATGCATATATATATCCTGTACTGTTAAAAATTCGATTCGCTACACATATTAATATTTGAAAAATTCCCTTAATTAAATAACAGTTTTTCTGAATGAATTTTCTACACGTGCATGTACTCCGGTTCTATCCCAACAGCATCGTGCAATCTGCAAAAACTGTACCCAATGGGTTGTAAACTCTCTGCCAATAGGCACTTTAATTAACTTTTATTAAGATGGAAATTCAGATAATAACCGACTTTAATTGAAACTTTACGAAAGCAGAAAATTTCAGTCGAGTCATGGAAAGCTTGAAAAAATCCAAATTGTAAAATAAACAAACTTTATCAATTTAATGAATTTTAATCAAATTATAGAAAGATTTAAAAATCAACAATCAAAGCTTTAAGTTAATCAATTTGTATTTTGAAGCGAAAGAACTTCAGTTTAATTATAAAAAGCTCGAAGAACCAACATTGTAAACTAATCAAATTTTATCCATTTATAATATTATCTGATATCTGTAACATTTAAAGCTCATTATATCTCAACAATGCTTGCGTATGAAAAATAGAACAAAGAAATATAGTAATCACAAACAAAAAATACTACAATGAATTTGTTTTAAGTATAGTATAAATAGTAGATAAATGGTACCTTACTTTGAAAATTTCATATATTTTTGCATATTATGGACATCCTATATTCTCTTATACATTTCTCTTTCCCACAAATACAAATATTCATAAAAACATCCGCAATCATAATTTCAATATTTTATTTTTTCGTCTACGAAACATTTTTAACATCACGACTTATTTTTACCCCCAAAAATTAAGCTTCATCCACAAACGAAGCGACCATAATTAAGTTAAGCAAAGAGTGTAACGAGCTTTCGTTTTCTCTGCACGCTCAGGAGACTTATTGTTGCAACGAACGTGATAAAAGTTGATGGCGGCATTAAGCCGTGTATCCTTACGTGTATCTTGATACGATACTCGAAGAGATCTGCTTTATATATGAACGTTTCAAGGACACGTTCGTACATAAGTTTCATATTGACGATGTAATAACGTCGGAGCGACTCTCTTAAATTTAGATACACCGTTTTCCTAGGAACGGTCGCGATCCCATCTTTAGATGCGAGGCGTAAAAAGAGACCTTTAACCTCTCCGCAGGTTCAATGGAAACATACGAAACGATGGATGGGTCATTTTGAAAACGTGAACCGACACGTGTCGCACGTGTCGAGATCCGCTGACGCATGGCTCAGCGGAATGCGACTGAAAATAAGGAAAGCTTGAAAATTATTATGCTCTAAATTGTTATACGGTATTGCTAGTAAATGTGATCGCACTTTCAAACTATCGATTGAAATAGATGACTCTTTAGAAGTTCCTAGAACGATAATTATACGTACCAAGTTTGAGGAGTGCCTGTTATCTTCAGTCTGACTAATGATAGGCTGCTACTACTTGCGTACTACTAGTATAATGCTTCTCGCTCTTATATACATACTTGTTTCGCCTCTGTTTCTGAAAATTTGTTAACATATGCATTATTAGTTAGATTACGAAGAATGGACAATGCCGAAATCGTTTAAAAAAGTTTAGTATATTTCACTGTGCATATACGTAAATAAGTAAAATATTGCTATAGGGATTCGGAAAAGCAAATGTAAATTTTATATTTAATTTACTAGTGCCAAATTAAATTACATTAATTTAACCCCAATCTAACCCCAGGAAAAAGGAAATCTCGTTTATAGGTACTTAATTAAACTTCACTATGAGCTTATCGAACAATCCAATATATCCAGTGGAAAAGAATATTTATATCTTTTATTCTAGAAAAAAGGAACGAACGATGAGTACTACAACAGATAAATTTTAATTCACCCTGATAGGATCCACAAAAGAATTTCGGTCAATCGTAACAAAATAAATGAAAGGAAATTTCTGATCGAATTGTGTGCCAGCAAAGAGTAGATTTAATTACTTCAAATCTCTTATATTTCGAGAGCCGCCGTTGACGACGTTCTCTATCACCAGCGTGTTCGAGATTCCCAGTAACAATCGGGCAAATTATAATTGAATCCCTAATGAAAAGTCGGGGCAAAGACTGGTTGAAACCCTGGCAAAGCAATTACGAATCTTCTGTGAGGGAATCGTAGATGCTAATCCGTAATCGACGTGCTCAGGACTACTGACAATGCATCACGGTATCCCCCCTCTCTTCTCTCACTCTATCGTCGCACGCTCGTCTGTTAAATTATGGAAGTTAATAACTCATCAGCGCGCCCTACTTATACGGCTACGTGCTGTCATAATCGGCTCATGAATATCGTATTATGGCATGAAACGGCAGCAAAATTCGCTTCCACGCAAGATAGGCCACCCCTATTGTCCTTCCCTGATTAGGCTCCTTGTTATCTCAAAAGCATTTATCAGCTACGACGTAACAGAGAGGAGACTTGACTGTTTCATTGTCTAATGTGGGAGTGAGTGCCAAGTTAAAATGAGTTGAGCCTATGACGAGTGCTAGATATAAACTTCGTTTCAACCATAGTTAGGAATAACATTATAAATTTATGTTGTCAGATTTTTGATCAAATTGCTCAAAACAAGTTCATACATAACATATGAACGTATAGAGCCTGTTCTATATAAAATTATTCTTCTCTTGTCGGTTACTTGACTCAAACCAAAATCCATTAGTACTTTAGTTAAAGAAGCCATTTTAATTCGTTCGTTTTTAGATGGTTCGTAAACGCTCCTGAAACAGAGATCTGCTTATAAGAAAGAAGAAAGTTTTACTCTACTACAAATATAATACAGCATTCTACAGAGAATTTACTGCGATATAACAATCAAAGCAAAAACTACTAGTTGCAACCAATCATCCAACACACACGTCTGCTTCACACGAATAAAATGTCCCTCCATTTTTATGTCTTTACATACTTCCGTTCTCTCTTCTTCTTACTTCTATCGCAAACCATCTGAATGAAAGTATAACGTGGACAAAGTAACAGAACGATTCTCAACGCTCGATGCTGAGAGAGGATAGAGGTGAAGGTGGCCGTTGTGAGTACAGTTGGGGACAATTAGGGCAGTTTCACCGACGCAGGAAGTGACATCAGGTTGCCGTGTACCCTCGGGGCTATTGTTCGCGACACGTACAACCAGCGTCGACTCTCGACTATCTCACCCTTTGCCGCTCATCCCCTACTTCTCCCTCTCCCGTTCAGAAACTGTCAACCACCCTCACGGTGGAACCGGCGTTGACCTACAAAATGCAGTAGCTTGTCGAGACCGGTTGCCAACGGTTTGCGACAGGTTTACGTGAGGAACCGTCCTAACTGGCCTAGACTATCGTATCAAGATACAAACCGTGTCACAGTCGAGGTGCTGTTAAAAGCGGAGGCGGGTGTGGAGCTTGCGTGGACGGTAATATTTCAGAAAAGCGAGATGCACGAAGGTGTACGGTCGCGTAAAAGCGCACAGAGAGGCTATAGACCCGTTCTTTTTTGCTCTCTTGTTTTTGTTTTTATCGAGTTTCGCTTGCTTTTACAAAAATGGGAGTTCGACAATGGTTAAAACGACGAAATGGGACATAAATGTTTGGCAATTATGCTTCTTATTTTATGATATTGCGTTAGCGTCAAGATTCTGTAAAGACGTCATTGCGATCGATATAGGAATATTTGTAACAAATGCTGCTGACGTTAACTAATACGATTTATAACATTTCACATTTCTATTATGTATCGTTAATAAATATTGTAAATTCTTGACAATTCATTTACATTTTATTTTTAAGTTTCCGATCTCTTATTTTGCAGAGTACATCACTTTTCCTTGACGCTATTTAGTATTTATATGGCACGAAAGAGATACAAGCTTGTGTTTCGCTCTTAACGCTTGCGAAACTCGCGGAGTACGGCACAACTCGTACGGAAGGTCTTGATAAATTATGCTTTCCACATATTTCGCAACATTAGTACAACACTAATTACTTTCAGTTAACAGATGAAACGGGTTATAAACCACGTAGAAACATATACAGCTATTCATACACTCCGCAATTCCTCGATTAAGTTCACTGTTATACACATTAGCTTGTGTAACATTAAATAATGAATAATGATAAATTATTAATAAATATATATAGTAACATTAAATTATACTGTATACATGTGTATATTGCTTTTTAGCCACCAAGTGATACAAAAATGAACAGAAACTAATTATTCTTGCGTAGTCATTACATGCAATTTTTCTAAATGATGCAGAAATACTTCGATATTCCTTTCCATCACTCGACAAACTATATTCTCTATTCTCAAGTGCTTTCGAGTATGCTCTATCCATCCTTATTTCTACAATTCCAGTAGTCACTGCCAGCACGTGTTCATATTAGTACCACGCTGTACGTTTAGCCTGAACGATTCCCTTAAAAACGTCCGTGCCAGGAAAGGACAAGCCCGAGGACTTGTCCCGGACGAAGAACAAACAGACCAGGAAAACATCTTTCTGCATCCTAAGCGAGTTCTGAATAGAGGCCATTGTCTTAGGAAATCTCTTTGAATCGTTGCTTGGATAGTGTTATTTTATATTTTCGAGCAAATCCCTTCGGTCACGGGACGTCTCGACAGTTTTCCACGGGAACGGGTTGCCGGAAATTTGAATAATCCTTGTATACGAGCATCGTGTGTCCCCTACGACTCTCACCCTCATGGCCATTCGAATTTATTCGACGGAAACTCAGTCGGATGGGCAACCAACGTTCGATCTGGTTGCAAATATTCGGCGTTGCAGCTTTAAGATCAGCCGCCGACTGGTCGCCTCGAAATGGCTGGATTTCATTGGTCCCTGCTTGCCACAAGCGAATATCCCGAATGAACTCAAAAAAGTGGGGAAGATTCGTGTAGAAACTCGAAACTGCAATAACAGAACTTGAAACGTTCTTTCTACGATCGTCTCGATGCCAATAGAAACAGCCACGGCGATGGCAATTAAATCGGACCGAGGCGTAAACTTGCAGTTCCCTTGAATTACAATGGACAGAAATCGCCTCTGGAGGGAAATGAAATTTTCGAATGGGATAGAGATAAGAATGAACGAAAGCATGAATTGCTTTCCAGACAGAAGTGGCAGTTTTGGTGTTCTACGGCGCTTCTTGCCACCAGTATCCTTCTAGACTTTGGAAATATTTTTATTCTTGGGTCACTATTGTTTAAGTAAAAAGAAACTGAATATAGGATGTTATTATCCGAATTTATACGATTCACGAAAAAGTTTAAAAGTTTAGTGTTTAATAGATGCATGTTAACCCATAAAAATGTTCGTACACTCCGTACGAACTTGCTTTTGTTAACATAAAATGCTACGAAATTTTATTGGGAAGTTAATGCATTCTATTATATATGAAGACGATTGAGCTCTGTCTCATTGTTTCATTATTCTACTACGATATAGTAACTGTGAAATGCAATAATTGAGAAAGTTATTATACCAATAATGATTGTTAAAGTTATTATACGGTGTAATAATTGTAAGAATAATTATACGGTATTGGATATTAACAGTAATTGTAGTCAACTGAAGAACAGCGTGGCGAGTGGAAAATACGTACTCGTTAACCTGCCTAAACTAAATTCGATGGTGGTAAGGGTGAATGTTACATCGTGAGATACGAGATTGCATTGGTGGTTAGGTAGCTTTGGGAAAGCGAACCCCATCCGGAACCTCATGGGCATTTGTACCGCATGTAGCCAGTAGACACATCCGCGGTACAAGATGGGGTTTTACCACAGAGTTCCGATAAATATTATTCGTAATAAAACAATTACAGAGCACGACGATTTCACTGAAACAGAGATCCATATCGTTTCTATGCGTGGTGTGTTTACAACTTTTGATTATTTATTATTCTTTATCTGAACAATATCGAGCGTGCGATGTCAATGAATCTCGTTGTCAATGAATCAAGAAGATGTATACCCGTTTTTGTTTACACGGCTACAAGAACGTTATTGAACTACTTAGAACTGCAATCCATTGATTTTGTACTTGTATAAATAACTTGTATTTCATGTTACTGGTTACCTTTTGAGTGCTATTGACGTAGTTTTATTTGATGAACATAGAAGTAGATATGATGTGATACTTGTTCAGCACGTCAATGGCTGATTGAGTAATGTGAAGTTTATTAGCGTTCAAGCGCAGAACAAGCTCGAACCAGAGCTAAAAAAACACTTGACATCCATTCGATTTTATTAGCACATTCTATTTTTACAAACTGTCTTCGACAGCCTGTCACCGATCAATCATATATCTGTAACTTCCGTACTTTCACATCATCCTTCTCATATGCAATCAATCAATAATCGAGTACCTATAAAAAGTTTCTAATAAAACTAAAATAGAGTGCATGCTAGTAGTTTCAGAACATAGTAATATCACTTATACATTGCTGGCCTTAAGTATTTAGTATTCCTTACATTTACTCTGTATGCTAAAGGATATCTTATTTCCTGTTTGCATAAATAAATGAATAAAAAAAAGTTTGTCACGAAAAGCAAACATTTTATTCTATTTGCGATTAGTATTTTACATCGTACTGTATGAAATAATTTATTAACCACTTTAGAAAAAAAAATATATACAATTTTTTAATTGTATGTATTTTAATAATAAAGCGGCTGCTTAATCAAGAATGATTTCAAAATTACTTTGTTAAAACAGCAAAAAGGTATTACTATTTCTGATTTCCATATTTAATGGATTTCTACCTCTTCAAATTACATTAAACAACAAAAATTTTTACCTCCGTCCCATTTTCTTTATCTTATTACCATTCTATTGGTCTCCGCTGTACGGTAGCTGGCTTGAAAAGAAAACCTCATCGGAGGGTTTCTAAATTATTGACAGTACACTTTACCGCGGAGCTCTTAATGCAACCTCGAAGTCGGTTTCCACGGCGCGGCGTCAAGCTGAGTTGCAGCCACTTGTTTTACAAAAATTCCCCGGTTTTTACCGACTGCCGCTCTTCATCGTTTATTTTCAACGTCAAGGAAGCGTAATAAGTTTAGGAAGTCTCAGGATTCAGGCTGCTTTCGTTGAATCCAGTCGATCCAGACGTTGCGTCGCGTTCGTTATAGAATCGTACGTAATTATCATAAGATTGTCTGGTTTCACTGTGAAAAAAACCTGTGTTAATTACAGACTAGACATAAAAGTCGGTCAATACAACTTCGTGTTTTACGTCAACTATTATTTTTAATTGTGAAATTATTTATTCGTTTATATAAAATTGCGATCTGAAATAGTGCATCCATTTATGGATCGACTTTGTGAGAAATTTTTCATGTGAATATATGTACGTACGTATTGAAGTATATTAGAATTTTCATTAAATATCAATCCTTTTTTTTTTGTCCAGAAACATTAAATTAATTATTTCACTGTTAATAAAATTTAATTCTTAACTAAAAGCTTAATAAATAATTTCACAGATTTCAATTAAATTTATACGTATTCTATCATCATTATTTAATTGACTAATTTCTAACTTCTACTTGTTAAACAATACGTATCTCGAAATTCGACGATATATCCATCTTGGACGATGAGAATCTCGCGAAGATTGTGAGGTAAGTGCTGAGGTTTTTCGCTCATTGTCAGTTCTGTTGTCGGAGGATTTATCAGCCTGCCAGCGTTCCATGATCAGATCCTTCTAGAAAACTCTTATCGCTCTCTACCGCGAGTCCGAGTGTTCCCAAGTCATCGGCGGCGCGGCGCGTGGAACAACAGAGAGAGTTGATCCTCTTGATCCTCTTGTTGACAGTCGGCACCCCGAAACTATAGCTGTAACATCCACGAATTAGAACCGCAACAGTCCTTCAGAGTATCGCCATTCAAAGCCGCTATCGAGATCGATCCTAAACCACGATGACACATTTATGGTTCCGGCTTGGAGATGGATTCGACACCGCGCGATGCGTCGACCTTGACATCATCTCTATAGAAGAGTCGACGCTAACATATAGTTATTTCCATTCCCTTTTTTTCCTGTTCCTATTATTCATTACTCTCGGGCTTCCTCAAATATACTGATAATTTTATAAACGCAAATACCATTCTAAAAACTATAATATGTCATTAGCACAGGTATTAAAAATGGCAATATTCTGAAACGCATAACATATTATGGAGCTATATAAAAAAATTAATTTTATTACCTTTATATCGCCCACTAGACATTTTTTATTTCTCCTCAAAATCCTATAGTGGCAGAGGAATAAAGTTATCGATTATTCTTGCCCTTCCCTTTATATATCGAACATAAAGAGATTTTTTTACTCCAGTTGCTCCATGGAAACTATAAATTCGTTGGATTCAGACACAATGAAATTAAAATTTGCGAAGCTTTAAATGATCTCGGGAGTAGAGAATATGTGATATGATATAGTTTTCCGAATTTAAATAAAAATTTAATTTAAAAATAGAAGTATAATCCGGTCCATTACAACTACTACTTTGAATAAAAACAGCACAAAATATGAACATCCTGAACAAAGCAATGGTAATAAAGCCAAACACAAAGACTAGAATAAGAAGAAAATAAAACCCTTTTAAACGCTTTCAAAGAACAATGTCTTTTCATCCTGAATTCCATGAAAATTCTTAAGCCAAGAAAAAAGGCTTGGGATAAATCTACGTACCTTTTAAAAGGAACTCGTCGCAAATGCGTGGCAGTGAAAACTGCCGTTCCATTCGAGTCGTTGACGATCACAAAATTGCCAAGCATTCGAGTGTGAAGCCGAAAATCGCGATGGACATTGGCAAAGATGAACTAAAGATGTTTAAGCCGCGCCATTAAGCTCGGTAATAATCGAATTTTACCGCTTTCTCACCGGCTGATTTCACGAAAGAAGAGAGCAGCGGGGCGCCAATTTAATTGCTTTCTCGCTGTAAGGATTTCAAATGCCTGCCTCATTTGTTTGAACGCGTCTTGATCCTAACTACTAAAACGTTCGTACGTATATGGTGTCCAAGTAATCATGGTACATGAAAAAATAAAAGATAACGCAATATTATACATATCGAATGGAGAACGTAAGAAATAAAAGAACACAATTTCATAAAAGTGTAAATATCTTCGTTATACTTACATGAAGTCACGAAACAAGTAGATTCAATATTAACACGTTGGAAGTCCTAATAAGACTCAATAACAGCCTACGGCCCGCAATATTCTCGCCATTGATAAAATTTTTGTGCGTAAATGCTTTATATTTTTAATTCTTTTTAGAAATACCATAATATATCGAGCAAGATCATTTTGCGTATAACTCTAAATGATTTTGTACAAACTACATTTTTAATTTCTTCTGATAAGTCGGATACATAAAATTCGTCGAGTGTGTGTGTAAATTTTTGTGACCGACGGTACACTTTGAACTGTTTTTAATTATTTCCATATTTACTTTAGTTTCATTCTCGTAAGTAACCGAATAATTTTAATGGGTGGTGACCACTTCTTATCTAGCAATCCCGCCATTTACCATCCCTATTCGCAGTTCGTAGCTTTATTAGTCTTCGCGAGGGTGGCGAACAAGTCCTCGAGGCTGTTTGCAAGATTCAAAGTTTCCAACTCTCTCCTCATCTCCCTGCCTCCAGTCGGCATGTCTTAGAACACGCTTAAGTCACGTGGTAACAAGCATGTCGAAAGTCCTGTTTCGATTGACAATCTCGAGTCCGGGAATCTGTTACACAGAGAACAGACTACGATGTCATTCGGAAGTACGGCAGTGCCCTTGTTTGGCGAGCAGATTTCCTAACAGTATTCCGTTTAACAGATACGTTTTGTTTAACTCCAAGAACCAGCTTTATTGTCCAATTTCGTCGTCCTTATGTCTTTCCTTATTTTCGATCTAACTAATTTCTCTTCGATCAAGATTTGATATCTGAAATTGAATTTAACCCTTAACTGACATGATTTGTTAATGTTACCCTAATTGTATTATACAGTAACCTATGAGAGTACTTGAACATTTATCATAGAAAACTTTGACAAATATATTATGTGTGTTATACGAAACTTTTTGAAATATTGTTAATATTGCCATAAAGCACAATTATCATGGTGATATTGCTAAAGTTTGGAACTGATCTGAAAATGTATAAAGAAGTTACAAATTACCCAACAGTTAATAATTAGCCTATTTATCACTCAAATATGAATATATTCTACAAGAACCAAAAAATGTAAAATGTAAAACTGTCGTGGCAGAATTCCTCCCGGAGAAAGATTTTCTGTTCGAATTTACACTCAAAGGATGTCTTGCAATTTATAAGAACTAATTTCGAAAGTAATTTTTCGTAAATCCATAGAACTAAATGCAGCGTAACGCAGCGCAAGTAAGCAAGGGAGCGAGTTTCTTATTGCGAACTCCGTGTAACTTCTCGGTTACTTGCGAGTTTACATTTATATGCTGCCACCTTTACCTCGATATCGTGGAAAAGAATCTTGAACTTCTGCATCGAACCGCTGTCGAATAACCTGAAACAAAATTGTGACGTGAATAACGTTATGTGCAAGGCGTTGAACGTAGAAGGAGAAAATTTCCCTCTTCTTCCAATATGAGCCGCAAACGCGAAACGACCTGCGTAATTTAATTTTACAAGCTGAGAGGTGTACACGTATAATATCCCTCTCAATATGTTCGCCCGAAGCAGATCTGATAAAAAGATCCTTTCAGATCTATTATTGTATTCGATAGAGAAAATTGGTTCCGATATCAAGCTGCTTTCACGAATGGATATTGCTACATTGCAAGGGTAATCAGGCGTGACAAATCTCAATCGCTGGATTATCATAAATGTTAAACGTAAACATAATATTGATTATGACTTTTCGATTAAGAAAGAAACGATATAAAACCTTCAGATTATTGAAGTTATCTTAACTGATGTTGTTTTTACCATATAATCGTATTATATGTTTATTTGACTTAAGACCACACGTGAAGAATATGATAAGTTCGTATCTCTTGATCTTCTCACTTTTCTCTTAGTTACCAAAGCAAGGTTCATTTTGTTTTATTGCTTTCCTTTAATAAATTTTGAATCATAAAGTCTTTGGAGAAAACAGAATCCTAAATTAACTTTTTTTAAAAAAGTCTTTAGGTTCTATATGAAACCTGTAATGACTTCAATCTCTATGCTCGTTCTTAATTTTTAACGTCGATACATCCAAGGATGTTGATAATTATGCGAGTCGAATTATGTAAGAAAATAATATAGAATGATTATAATTGTAATTTGTTTGATGGTATATAACGTATAATAAACACACTGTAAAATAACTTTATATCGAGATTGCAAAAAAGATATTCTAACATTTTCTTTATTGTGCGAAGAAATAGGTAGTAAATTTTCAAGCGATGCCATCGTGAAACTAGGACTGCCTGCATCGTAATAGCCCGCCGGAATTATAATTTAGTCGTACACGCGCGCCGAAATAAAGCTTAGAACCGATCGATAGCGAAATAACGAGTGGTTAGTAGCAATAGCGCTCGTAATACTATTCGGCTGATGGAGTGTGCGGCGTACTTTACTATCGAAACTGCTCGAAATAAACCCATGCAGACACTTAACCTCATTGATCGGTATGGGTAGTTCGCCGCTTATAAGTAGAAAACATGGCTCTGTCCACTTATTGCTAAAATTCAATCAAATAGAAGTCTTCTCTCAAATGCTTTCATAATCAAGCTGGTCGCGTTTATTGGCCGTTTTTGCCTTTTAATATATCGAGCGATTGGTTTTTATCACAAAGGTTTCGTGCATTAATTATTCTGTTACCTCCTTTAGTAATAAATCGATAACTTCAATTAACAATTGAAACTAATAACGTCGTTATAGTCTATATTCCTTTCTTTTAATTTCTTGTGAGCCCACTTGTTGTGAATCTTATTGAGTCTTCTCCTCGACTTTCCAGGTACATATTCTTTTTGTAAATATATAAAATTCGCTCAATATTCTTTGTGTTATTGATAGATCGTATAATTGTCTCTGAAGCATGCTTTTTTATTCCAATTAAATCGACAGCTTTTATTTCATAAATATCAAGCAATAATTCAAAATCTCCCTTTAAAAATATTTCCATTAATTGATAGAAATCGGTGAGAAAGGTACATATGGCAACGAAAATTTCTCTCAACCATATAGACAATTAAACGAATCGGAATTTGATTAGAATATTTTAATGCTGGACTATGTATAATAGACTATTTATACAAAGTTATATTTTCATGAACTTATCTAAAGAATTTGAAACTGAGTCCGCTAAATATTACGAGTACTACTTGTCTATTAATAAATGTCCAGCCAACATTTTTACCACACTACGTCTTACTTTCATCGCCTGAACATCCCAATAATTTATCTCGACGCCTGAATACTAAAATCGCATTAGATAAACACACAACAAGCACAAAAATATCGTTTAACTGACATTTAAGTAATACAATAAACACAATGTTCATGATTCTCGCTCTTCCATCTTATATTATATTATCCACAATAGATACATAATTCGTTGACCGAATCTCGTTTCTGCGCAGCGTCCTGTTCGCTTATTACACGCTATTGCTATGATACCGGGTGCAGAAAAAATTCACGACTAGCTGCGTGCTTGGTGAATAAATCGGGAGATTAATCTTTGGAAATGCAACCGGCGGCGAAAGAGAATCGAGAAGAGAAGAGAAGCGAAGAGAGAGAGTGGGTGGATGGGTGGCACCCACAAGAGAGGGTGACGATTGTCAGAGAGACCGATGGGGACGAAAGGGCCGCGAGGCAATATTTTCACTTCGCCCTTGTTCTTTCCTTCTCTTTTTCGTCTCTACGGCGTCGTTGCAGCCTTCTCTCCTCTCTTCCCACGTTTTGTCCTGCTCGCTCCAATCGAAAACGTTCCACGCCAAATGAAAATCTATCGATCGCGTTGCCCTGTAGGCGGATTTAATTTAATTTGCCACACTGTTGTCGCCCGGGACTGTCAAGGAGCCATGCAGAGGAACGAAGAGAGAAGAAAAGACGGAGAAGGGGTTTGAACGATCGGGATTGTGGAGAGAACTGTTGCTTGTTCGGCCAGTTTGAATACTTTTGAAAGCTGATGCGTAGAGTAGGTCAGTGAACGAACGTGGTTACTATGAAATATTGCTTCAGCTGTGCTCTCTTGCCTTTCCTTATACATATATATAATACAGCTTCAATAATTATTCTTACGTGTATTATTCTTGGGTTATAAAGGAAATTTAATTTATTCTCGAATATAATTTGCAACATAATTTTTGCCTGTGAAGTTTCCTTGGACAGACTGTTACCTCTTTTTTCGTTTGAAATGAAAGACAACAAGTAACAAAAATACTAACATGTAACAAAACTATATACAAATATTAATAATATTTCTAAAAATGATGTTTCTGTTAAATAGGGTCATTTCTCGGAAAAGTACACATACTTATACAATATATGCATTTTCTTTTTAAGTATGAATTACTTGTGATCTTATCCTATTATTTTACTGCATGACTCGTTTGTAAAATCGATTATCAGTGAAAATAAATAGATAAATAATAAAAGAACTGATTCTATCAGAATTTGCAAATATATTGAAAAAAAGAAATAAAATACGCAAGTATGAAAAACTTTTAAGACTATTTGAGATCGTATCTAGAAGTATCAATTTCATAAGGAAACGGATGACGATAAAAATTACGTGTATGAACGAATCTTTGACAGACAATGCATAGTTGTATGGGCTAGCGGTTTGGCACAGGGAAAAGAAAGACTTCATGGCGAGATATATTGTCCCCGTATTCATTTTTATTACTCCAGTGATTTAAACTTTATCTCAGCGTGCCACTTGCTTACGTGTAGTGGACCTTCCAAATAAACGATACGATGCGCGGTAAGGTTTTCAATCTCGCGGTTTCCCTTTTTCTCCATGTAAGCTGCTTTTCGGGACAGGGATAGCATTTTTATCGATGGATAAAAAAGGGGTCGAGAATAGCCATCGACAATGGAGTATCGAACGGCCACAGGAAGGTATTAATGCCTTATAAATGTCAAAAATATATAATACTTATTTGTATCTCCTTTCTATCGCACTATTAAATTTTTATATATGTAAGGAGAATTAATAGACTTCCTTCTACTGAAAGTTGCTGGTAAAATTTATATGAAGTAATTGTAGAAGACTCATTTGTAAAGTATTTCCATGATGTAAGAGATTCCTTCATTCTAAAAATGTGTGAAACAGAAAAGGCTGCTTATCTTCTACTTAACACGAATTTGCAAACTTGTAAATATAAATCATTAGTGCATTGGTATTAGTACTATACAAATTCAATGTCCAATTCTTCGTTGATATTTCATGAGATGCAGACTTAAGTATCGAACTTGTAAGCAAGATACGCGCGATCTTAGCGAAAAATCCTGATGCGTGGAATTGATATCAACGATCGTGGTGATCGTCGATAAAACGACAGCATAAACTTTCCTATCTCGACGACGACGCCAAGGCAATAAATATCGTTGAATGATTGTACCAGCGAATACACCACGATGAGTCTTGATAATCCAACGGGGCTGCACGAAAAGAATAACACGAAGAGAAACGACGGGAGTCGGAGGAGCTCATTTACATATCAATTCGTTCATTGACATCTGAGTAAAATTCAAACAATAGCGGCGACCAATTCAATCGTATCGTTCCATTAACTGAGCATTCAATTCAGAGCACCGACTGAAATTCGTATTTCACCTCTGATACCATAAACACGACACGCGCAATACTATTTACTTATCATATTATGTTATATATATAGATACTTTTGGATGTACGTTAAAAAAATAAATGTAAATTTTTTTATTAAGATGGAATAAAAAGCACGTCGCATAAAACATGAATTTTCTTATTTTAATAAAGTGCCATGAAAATTGTTGGAAATATAAATTTACCATTTGGGGAGATAGTCTTTAGTATAAATGTTTTTAACAAAGTTAACATCAACTTTTGTTCAGATCAAAGCATGTACAATTATAGATTTTTTTATTAGTAATTGCTTGTCTTGCTACATATTAAAAGCTAGTTGCGTCACTGTGAAAGTAATTGGTGTAAACTGATCATTTGGTTGTTTCAACAGTAGTTCTCGTGCTATTATTTTGTACATCTTTATTGTAATTATAATTATTCGTAAATTGACACGGCTGATCGTAGTTACGAATTTCAATCTCTTCAGGCGGATTCTTTCCGTGGATTCGGGATTCTACTCGAATAAATCGCACTGCGTGTACGCATTTGGATGCAGCTGAGTGAGCGTGAGCACACTTGAGAGAGATAATTCACGAGATAAATTCACGTGGGGGAGAAACGGTGCCCATAGCGATATTCAAATTCAAGAAACACCCGAGTGCAAATGTACACCGTAGCAGAAACTTTTCGCGGCTGCGCCTGCCGTGCGGAAACTTTACGGCGAAGAGTTCTCTGCAAGCCCCGAAAGAAGCTTACATTAGTTACGGTTATGGTTGCGCGCCCGGTTTTTTTTTCTTTTCCACGTTGGAAAAATACTTTAAGATCAATAAAACCGGTCGAACCGACACAAAGTCGATGTAACTCGACGGGTCATGTTCAGCATTCTCGTCACGTCATCCGTGGCGCGCCCTCGTGGAAGATAAAACGCGCGGAAGTAAAAGGAGATCCGCTCAAATGTCTGGAAATACTGATTGCGATAAGAGTAAACTTGTTACGCGATAAGGTGTGTTGAGGTCGCGAATAAGAAACGTGGATAAAAACTGCGATATGTTTTGTTTAGTTTCTACTCTGCGCTGTCCTTTACCGTTTAAGAATTCCAGCTATTAATAATTTAATTAATTGTATAAATAGAGTTTGGATAATTCTAGATTTACTTGTGTATGTCAAGACCAGAATGTAAGAAATAAATTTAATGGTTTCTGAAATATCCGATCGTTTATAATATTTTTGCATAGCGATTTCTATAATCTGAGCTCTTTATGTAATAATTGATCAGTTAATAATATTACTAACTTGTTACTAAAACGTTGTCATTGCAGTACTGTAAGAAGTAAATGTTAGGTTAGGTTTTGTCGTCAGATTTTCTTTGCATATTTGTAACTTTATTTAAGTGAGCGAATAATTAAAATATATTTGTATGTTAGTAGTCGAAACATATACTGTACAAAATGATGTAACATTGCTGAAAAAATTATCTTTTTCACAATTGTACTAATATTAGTAATAAAATCTGACAAGTTGGCAGTAACAAATTACTATCAGTACCAATAAATATTCCCGCACAGTAGTAACAAGTTCAGTAATAAATCAACTATAAAATTTCACATTTCATATAATAAAGAAACATACGAAAATCTTTAAAAAGCTAAGTATTTCAAATATGCAAATTCAAGTATGCAATACGTTTAATCCTCCTTCTATTAAAGCAAATCGCGATTTCCAATTCCAACGAGAACAAAAACGCTTAAATCCAAATATTAAAAGAAGTCATATCGAACTATTTTGTTTCCACCATATACAATTTTCACAACAATAACAAGGACTGTACTTACGAAGTGACACAAAAACTAAAGAAATTCTCATTGGATTTATCCATACTAATCCTATGCACGATTTCCAACGCAACCTGTTTCGCACAATGTTCGTTCGCAATATTCCGTCCCGATGGAAACTGTTATGAAATTTTACCTGATACGCCATCTTAAAGTTTCCCTTCCAACAAAATTGCTCAACTGCTAGGAGTCTCGAAAATTCCGGGATATCGTTGAGCATTCGTACAAAAACACACCATTAGAAATTACAATGAGACTATTAACGCAACCTGCGTAAGTTGCGTTGCATTCTCATAATTTGATCTCAGTAGTTATAATGAAAAGCTGAATGTAATCATTAATATAAATGAAGTCTTTAAAAGAAAAATAGTACATTGAATAAAACTTTTAATTTGAGAAAATTAAGTTTAACAGAAGCAATGCAAACATCGATAGGATTCCAAACATTAAAATATATTGTTATACATACTATGAAAAATAATTAAAAATTCATTGTATAAATATATATAATAAAAATATGATAGATGCAAAATCCATATATATATATTATAATATAATATGTAATATTATATATATGTATATAATTACGTATATTACTATGTTATATATGTAAAATACATATATAACCCATGTAAAATATAACGTATTAAATATACATTTAAATTTAGAAGAATTGCATAAAACAATTCAATTTAAAGGCAGCTGGATGGTGGAACCGTTATGATATCCAATCCAAAGGAACAATTACGGCAAATGCTACGAAGTCACGATGGTGTAGTTTAAAAGCAGCCATTATGAAAAAGGCTCATCTGCAAAGTGTTGCGTGTGCCAGTGTAATGTAAAACCGATGAGCACACTATAGGAATATAATTTGGTAATTGCACCTCGAGAAGAAGAGATTTTTTAATAAATACTTGACTATGATTTAGATAAGTAATCACATAGGGTTCCTATTATACAGATATCAGGAAATTTAAGGGATGCAAGCATAAAAAAATTGCGTTTTCGTCTTTCATTCCAGTTATATAGACAATTAAAAATCGGTCAAAATACTCCTGCACGAGAGAAAATCTTCTTACGCAAACGAAAGGAGGTTAGTCTAAGCGACGAGACGCACAGTGATCGTCAATTCTAATGATACATGGACAGTAGCTTACCTCGTACAAGTCGTAGAGAAGACCATGGTATTCAGAGACGTATACTGTAATTGTCCCGTCCGCGAGTTTACCAGATGAGTTTCTTTCTCTCGTTCCAAGCTAGACAAATGTGTCTGTGATACTGAATGCTGCCAGTAGGGCTACGAATTATTGTACTACGATGTTTGTAAATATCGATCTAGAGAAAGATTCGTGTAAGCGCTGCGTAGAAGATGAATGTTTTTGTTGATGTTTACATTTTTTGTCTAGATCGTTGATCTGTAACTACGTGTAATCGTCAACTGTGTACTTGCTTGTGCCATCGGCTCGTGTGTCCCCCCTTTCCCCCACCACTCTGGAAGTTTCTCGGCGAAACTAAGGTGCAAGGAGTCATTCGGTCGTCTCATTTCGTATCGATAACATGGATCGCGTTGCGTCAGGTTTGTAATGTATTATAACCTATAGGTATTATAACCTATTCGTTTCTTTATTACTATCATTAGTATATATTTTGCATTATTCATTACTATATTTTTTACTATCGTTTATATCTCGTTATTAATATCGTTTAATTAGTACACATTTATTCATTGAACACTAAGCTAATGAAATTAAGCAGTTTTTTGAAATTTTTGTTTTAGTTTTTCTTCGATCGTCTATTTATTACATAATACTGTTACCAATAGCTTCTATCGTAAGTTTTCGTAACAAAATTTAAGTTTGATTGTGTTTTCATTTAATTATTTTATGTATTTGTTTTGACTTGCAATTATTTTTTGTGCAGGTTATTTATCGATAGCAGGGATAATATAGAAGTAACAGAACATCAATATATGGACGCAACGACTATTAATGGTGGATCCGATGAATCTTCATGGAAATTTGGTAATGTTTAATTTATTTTAACTAAGACAGCTGCATATGAGCAATTCTATTGTCTTTTTATTCGAGCATGGGTAACATTTGGTATACAATTTATATTTATTTTGAAATATATCTGATACATATTTCATAATAGATAATTTCGTAATTATTTGGAATACTAAGATGAAAGCAAATACGATTAAAATAATCATTGTTCCATTTCGGATATATGAAATCATTCTCTTATTTTAAACAAATTTGTAAGGAATTATTTTATTGTTTCAATGTAGATAGCTCCATAAAGATAGCTCCATGTAGACAGTTTGAAACATAGAAATTTTAATAACAATAGCTTTAACTTATTTCGATAGGGATCATAACATTCGCATATAGAATTCAAATTATTTTACTATATTATGTGAATTCGCTATAGTTAACGTCATATGTTGCAACTTCGTAACTTATATCCCTTTCATAGAGGTGGCGCGCAAATAGACTCAAGTACTTCAAAGCAAGATGTCGCATGCGTTCCTGTAGTATTATTTAAGTATATTTAGTTGTGAACTTTTGAATTCTTGCAAATACGCGACTATAGTGTATTAGTGGTGTATATTTTATATTCTAGTAAAGAACATTCACAGTATAATTCTTGGAAATGATAGCATTGCATTCACGGTATTCGTAAACATTTGTTCGATATCGAGAAATATCTTATAATTTTAAACTAATATTTTTTATACGTATTCCAATTTCTTAATAATAATCTCTTAAGTGTGAAAAGAGAAGTAGCAGTATTTTCTAAATAAAAGTTCGACAGAGAAAAGAAGAAAAACATCGAAACAATATTTCGCTTCTTTTCTACTCCGCACTCCATCTCACCCATAAACAACTTTATTTTTAGGGAATATTTGTGACCGCGTGCAACTTATTAGAGTTTAGTATTTATTATTGTTAAAGTTCCATGCTTGTTATTGTACATTAACGATATTAATGATATTTTGTGTTTTGTTATAGACATATCACAGCTCAGACTTCTTTGTCTTCTTTGGGAATGCTCCAAATGTGGCTCAAAAGCCAAGAATGTAAGTAACTTTACATATCATACTTGAATTATATGTATTCTGTATATTTTGCATTGAATACTATTGATTAAGAAATACAATTTGATTGAAAATTTCTTAGGTTAGGGTTTTCTAAGATTATTCTTCTATTAAAATAAAAAAAGTGTTAAAGTCTTAATACCAAATTATAAAACAAATGACTAATATATTTAAATAATCATTAGATTCTTGATTTCTAGATTTTAAACTTTTGTATTAAAGTTTCAGTTTTTACATTTATGGAAGTTTATTAGAATTTCTATCTTTATTATTACTAAAGTTACGAATGTAATAAATTTCCATTTTTCATAATCTCCAACTTTCCAAATAATTAGCGATCACTTATCGTGTTTTGTTTTATAACAGATTTTTCACAACCTTCATTTCCACCATTGGATTTTCAACGGTTCCTGCCTAATGTTACACTTTCTAATGATATTTGCTGAGATAGTGCAGTACCGATGGCAACGTTTTCCGTTTCTCTGCTTCTAATGGCAAGTCGCATGCATTTTTGTTCCTCCGGTCACTCAATCATGTCGTAGAATAAAAGGTCCGAATCGGCACGGATGACTGGTTGTATTATGTCGAAATTTTGCGAGCATAGTGACCGCTGGTATTTTTTATACCCGTGAGTAGTAACATTTTTTTCATATCTTTATTTATTAGTTCAGGATAGATCTTCTTGCACATCGCGATTATGATAATTAGTTTTTTAATAATTAGTCTAAACGTATAAATTTGTATAATATATCATCATAATATAATATCACAAATATGTATAATAGTATTCGGTATAAATATTCGCAAAAGGCAAATATCTAGACAAATATACCTGTATGGCGCAAATATATTTAATCTTAAGCAATGAATTTTAGTATAAGTAAAAGATATCGAAGCCATTTCGTCTGAGCATTTTATAGCGGAGAAATCGGATGCCTTCCGATTTCGTTGCAATGAAAGATGCAATTTTCACTCAATACATACATTTTGTGACAATATTAAGTCACATTCTTTTATTTGACTTCAGATGTTATGAACATCAGTAGAATTTAAAATATGAATTAAAATTCATTTTTTTTTTTTGTGCAAGAATTTGTGAAATTTTATGTGCAAGAAGAAACTCCAGAAATTCTTAAATATGTATGCCAAAGGCTCAAAAGAATGAAAGAAATATAGGAGGTAAACAAAAGAAAAGAGCTAAATATTAGGAAATAATATTTGGACTTTACCAGTCAGGTAGTAATTATACATATTTTATAGAATTTTACTAACCTTTCGCATATTGAATTTGTTTTAGAATCTTTTGTGGCTCATACTCCATACAATATTCCTTCCCTTTCCCTTTATTATTGTACATTTAGATTATTACGTGGATAAAGTAAGCAAATATTTAGATTTTTACGTAGGTGTGATTTATAGTAAGGTAGGCTACTTTGAGGTTGTAATCTAAGTAGGTAAGGTGTAAATATTTGACATAGTAGTAAGAAGTATGGCATCATAGTAAAAGCATGGCATTGTAGAACGTACATATTATGTAACAGTTAATTCTATATGGCACATATTTCATCTTATTTTCTTGTTTTTTTTATTTAACTTGTAGTCATAATTATTATAATCGTAATCAATTAGTTTTCACTTCCACGGCAATAAAAGTCGAAAATTTTCATGTAATTTCCATGAGTAAGCAGATTTAATGTATGATAATATAATAATCTACCATTTCTTTTGCAAAATATCGTGAGGAGTCGTTTACGTCTCTGAATATCATGGTTTTCTTCTCTACGATTAAATCTGGGAATCTTCATAGAGCCAACTATCATAACATTACACATTTACGAGCAGAACAGGGTACAATTCAACAAGATTAACTGTCAGTATAATAGCGCCGATTAAATTCTAGGAAACTGCTAGGGGGTGTGTGCATCGCAGTGATCGGATACCACGAGTATGTATAGCGTAAATCAGACCATGCTTGGAGCGATGAAATTTGAGCAGCCATTAAAACAATGCCCCCTTAAATAATTTAGAATCAGTTGGTGGATCAAACGAAATTAATTGATGTAATAAACGCCTAAATGTTAGGGTAATTTGAGAGTTTGGCCGTTGATGAAGACTTTATGACACGATTTGCTAAATAACGTGTGAGAAATATGATCTAAAATTGGAATTAATTAACTTTATTACAAACGCTACTTCTCTGTGAAACATGTAAAGCAGGCATAGGTTTTTATTCCCTTAGAGGAAGTATCTTAGCTTTAATTACTTGTGTACATTTATAAATGTTATAGAAGTTATTATAAATTCGTTATAAAATATAACATTTGTAGAAAAATACATATAGCTACTATCTTAGAATATGACGCAAAGAAAACTAATAAATACAATACTCTTATTCGAAAACGGACAAAAGGACAACATTTGAAGAATGAAACAGAGAGAAACGAAGAGAAAATGGAAAAAAAGTATTGAATAAAAAAGAGGAAACAGCGAGAAGGGAACAAGAATGAAAGGACAAAGAAAATAAATGAGAAGAGGGTTGACACAAAGGATAGAATAAAAAAGTTAACGGCAAGCAAAACATCGGAAAAATTTACAGACTGAGAAGGTGCGAAGAACCAAACGGTACAAGGGAGAAAGTTAAAGGAAAAAAAGGCGGATAAAAATAAAACGGATCGCAAAATCGCACGTAAATTCCGCGGTTCCTGGTGCACACACACGCGACGTTGACAAGTGTTCGTATGTATCGTCGGAGAAAGGGATGAACGTAACGGGTTAAAACAAAAACTAGCCGGACGAGAAGGGGTGGAGACAGCTCGGGGAAACGCCGCGTCGTTTTTCGTTAAATGCTTGCCTAACGAATCCGCTGGCTCGTCCGGCTTTTGACGCGCTTGTTGTTCGTACCGTGAGCGAACAATTACCCCCGACTCCTCCGTGAAAACTGGCCGAAAACGAAAAAAAAAAAAAAACGAGGTAGCTCGAGGTTGGGGGAGGCAGCATCGAAAAACAGAATGATTAATCGTAGTGGGCTCGCGCACGTGTACTCTCGCCCCTTTTCCAGGTGTAGAGCGCGAAATTCAACAATGCTGGAAAATGAAGAGCCTCCGGTTACGGGACGTGGAGATACTCTTTCTGGCATTTATACGCTTTCAAGTTATGACAATAAAAGGGATAGTGAAAATTGGCAAATAGCGGTACTGGAGATTCTGTTAGCGGTGAGACGCGGGCAATGATGTGATAGGTTTTAAAAGATACGATGCTCATACTTAAATTTTTCTGGGAGAACTTCTGAGGAATGGAATGTTGGTAGATTTAGTAGTGGGTAATCTGATTATTGGTATGCTCAGATTTTTTTACTAATTTATTAGGTAAAAATTTTAATGATATTGACGAGTCTAAGACTATATTTTTTATTTAATCATTTAGATCAATTTATTCACTAGAACAGAATTCTTTAAAATCCACCTTAAAGTATTCCATTCATAAAGTATGCAATATGTAAAATGAATTTCATTACAATTGAAGATTTTTTTTATACATAAAGCTTTAATCGATAATGTTATTAGTGCCAATGGCGCATTGCTGGTTTCCCTTTGAATCGTATCTTTACTTTAATCATTGACTGTAATATGATTCCAATTTGAAGCAAACGCGAGTGCATGGTAGGAAACTGTAAATGACTGCTTTCTGCTCCACTGTTTCATTAAGCATAAGCGTTTTGAAATCGGAAATCGTAAATCGTAAATCCAATCGCATAATGCATAGTAAACTGCTTCAAATTGCTGGTTATGTGTATTACTATCGCAGCGAGTCTCTAAAAATTCCAGAAGAGATTAATGCAATTAGTAGGAATACTCGATGAATATCTAGGGATTTTGCTTTATTATTTTGAAAAAGATGAAATTAATTTACCAATGAAAGTAGAAGTAGACGTACTATATATTCGTTAATTCTATTATTCGTAACGAAACTGACTAATTTAATTAAAGACTGTAAAGAATCATGTGTCGCAACCATGAAATTTAGACGTGCATTGCTCCAGGAGTGTTTTAAGCGAGATAAAATAAGTCATCGATAGGATTATTTATCTAGCAACAAAGTAGGCTAGCTCTATTCACACAATAGTAGATTTTATAAATTTATTCCATAACATATCATGATGAACATATGTGGTTCATTGTTTATTGTCGCTTTAAATTCGGCGAATCTCGAGCAATTTGGCTGTAAAAAGGAAGACTAGAAATATCAAGTTTGAATTAATTTTTAATATCGACTCTCTAATCGAACAAAATCGACTATCATAAAGAACGACATGCACGAATTTAACAAATACATACGAATTTTCATTTGGCATCAGAACTACGTAGAATCGAATTCATCTGAAATCTGATTAAAGTCTTACATCCTCTATTAACACGATACTTGGAGTGAGTAATTTTACCAGGGTATTTACCAGGTTGCAAAGGAGTGTACGGGGTGTGCATCAACGAGGTAAAGCATCCTGAACAGACGGACGTACTCGTACAATGGGCACTTGAATGTTTTTCGAGTGGTCCCTGAATAGGTTCGCCCATCTCGAAGGGAAGAGCCTCGAGTGCACGACAATTTCACTAAAATTTGCACGAGGAAGTGGAAACGGTTAAAGAGGCCGTTACAACGGCTCCTGTTCACGTTCTCCTTGTCCGACCCTGCTACAGTCATTGCAATACTATTTTGTCCTATGTTCGCGGTTCGTGGAACTTAAAGAGCGGTGGTGCAATCGCGTAGTTTCTTGTAGCCCCTTCGGAATCGAGTAGAAAAAAACGTGCGGGCGATTAACAGCCCGCTCGGTTCGTTACGACACCGTTTCAACCCCTCCCTTTTGCCCTCTCTCCCTGCCTGACACCCTTTCTAGTTGGTGAAAGGAATAGAAGTTTGAGCATCGTAACGTTCATTTTGCCGCGAGCGCGCGAAACATCTCGAGCTTTGATCTCTATGGAAACGGAGACGGTGAACGTGGAATTGGACTCGATTACTTCCCTCGTCTCCCCAGCTTTAGGAGCTGCTATATAATGATTCGCTTCTTTTTCCGCTTCGTATTTATTCAGCCAGTTTTGAAGATAATTGAGAAATTGAAGTTACGAGGTAATGAAGGTAAATGTCAAAAGTGAACATTTCTAATAAAAACAAAAACAGTGTTTCGACATCGATCTTCCTCTTTATCAGTTTTCAAACACAATGAAAGTTTATCTACGCTATTAAAAGCTAAAGGACACGAAGAAGGGGCCAATAGCTGGCCCTATGGATTATTTCGATTTCAAAAAAATTACAAATTCCGTACGTAAAGCTGCGATATCTCGGATCGCGTCGAGGAAATTGAGATCCTAAACGTTTAAGAAAATAGGGACTCCGGGAGGCTGGTTATAAAATAAAGAGAGGGTGATGTTTAACGATACGGAAATAGCTATTTCGAAAGTAGATGCGCGATAATAGCGGTACAAGCGGCCAAAATTGCGGGTATCTACTCGACGTGTCGTGAAAATTACGTCGGCGCGAGATCATGATGAGTTTCGAGAGCCTAATAACAATAACAAGTTTGCCGATGCTTCCGGGCTACGAGAAGGATAGTTTAGGTTACCGCGGCTTGGTAGATAAGCTAGATTTATGCGGCGAATACAGAAGTTCGTCGTCAGATTACGATCGATCTGTCTGTACTCACGATCGCTTCGTAATCTCCAAGTTCGCATTCGACGAGAACGAACAGCATCGTACTGCTGAGGATTAAAATAGCTTAACTTTCGATTGATTATATTGGTACAATGCAATTACGTTTCCGGAGTTTCGAGTTGACCTGTACGTTTTATCGTTTCGGTTTTTTTAAAAAAAAAGGAATTCAATTGTTTTAACTATAATCTATATTACATAGTTAGTCTTCGATATAATATTCATCGTTACTAATTGCACGCGTATACACGAACTTTTATGAAATTACAAGAAGAATTCTAGATTGATATTCGAGTTTCGATATACATATGTATGTGTATTATTGAAACAAATGAAATAGCTTCTGAAGTTTCTGAAATATTCTAAAACGTATATTTCTAATGTGAACGATCACAGATAGAACTCAATATGAACGTAAATCATTGCGCGTCAAATATTTTTACAAAGCTTTTGACTCTGGTCCATGTATGTTTCTTATCGTTGCAATTTTTTCTTGTCAAACGATTTTGATAGCTAACGCACTAAAGCGAGTTATGAAACACAAGTTTGCGCGCCGATTTTATATCGAACACAAAAAATCATCAGAACATGAGAAATACATCATAAATATTTACAAACGGAATAATTAATTCCTATCGTGAAACTCCCATCTATCTATAAATCAAGCGAAACTACCACAAAAAGTAATAAGAACGAAAATAAACAAATGAGAAACGAAGGGAAAATATCTCAGTGCTTACCGTAATGTAATGTGAACAAATAACAAGTAGCTAATATTTCACATTACGAGTGCGACATTTCCTGGTCAACAAGACGTTCTACATGGTGCACGCGACCTGGTCACCTGCTGACTCGAAGCAAGCTCGCTCGACATTTGAATAATCATTCCAGGAATCGGCGTCGGTTCGCTCTGGTTAACGAACACCTTTGTTAATACAGGACTGAATAGCATCAGCGCCTACGTTCGTAGTAATATTTTAACGGGGCGTTATCATGCAACGTACAGGTTCATTCGTTACCCCGGGCTGATCCTGTCACATGGCAGAAATGACATTCACCGATATGAGTACCTTCATTCTCAAAATGGTTTTGTCGGATAACGGAGCTTACGCGGCCAGTGTGCTGCCCGAAACGATAGATACAACGACTATCGAATGCCGGTATTATCGACGCGTTTTCGAAATTGTAAAACGCGATCGTACAGCACGAGTATGTCTGACCATTTGCCCACGCGAAATCCTTAAATGCAATATGGAGATACAGGGATGATGAAGTTCGTTGACAATGGGAACACGGTGACTCGAACGAGTGGAACTGGGTGAATTTATTTCACCAGCCCATGCGAGCATCGTACAGGATGGATTTTGTTTAAAGAGAAAGTATGGAGCAAAATTTAAATAGTTTACATGGAATTGGATTAGAAATGATTCTGGGTAGAAGATGTGATATTTCGCTATTGTACAGCGATTCGTGAAACTCTTTGAATAGTTAGAAATACCCGAAATTTCTATTGTATTTGCCAAAATATAATTAAAGCAAACTAAATCAACATGATATACCTATCATAGCAAACAGTGCAGTACATGCTCTGACGAAAAGAGATTTATAAAAAAGAATAAAGCACTAAATTAGCAAAATTTGCGTGAATAACGTGCACCATAAGTGATGATGTATATAATAATCGGAAACAGTGGAACCTAGCAAAATGGGGAATGGATGTGAAAAAGTAACGGAAGAAAAATGAGAGGCACGGTTGAAACGATGCTAATATCTGTCGCTTTGTTTCGCGCGGGGGAACGAACGATCGGTGGGAAGTGCGTTGATGCGGCACAGAGAAAAATGCAGGAAACTATTTCATATGGGAAATCATGTTACGATACGTTCCAATCGATGAGAGGACGGGGCGGTGATTGAAGTGCAACAGCGCAGAGGGCTATTGCCGATGTCAAAGGAAATGGAGGAGTGTCGTCGCTATAGGATCGCTCTGGAGATATTTTGCCTTTCATATTCTATTTATGCGGCGGAATAGTCACCCAATTCTGTGTCATAAACCACGTTGCTGGTGGTGGTTTTCGACCTCACCCTGTTGCAGAGACATTGTCAAAGAGCCCTTTCTTTGACCTGGAGACACCGTTTGCTTGATGATTAGACACGCCTAGGCTTTGTCTTCTAATTTGCATCATCTTTGACAACGATGGAACGGGTCTGTTGTAGCGAAACCCTTGTTAAACGATCTAGTGAATTTAGTTCACGTTGTACTATCTTGCGAGGAGATTTTATATATGTAAATACATAAATATGTTGCTGCAGGTCACAGAAAAAGATAGATAGGGGTTTGTGTGTTTTAAGTGTAGTAGTAGGATGATGTATAAAACGTTATGATTCCATTTTGCATGAAAAATATCTACAATTTAAAGAAGTTATTGCAGAATTTATAGACTACTCGGATCTCTTGATTTAAACAGAATGTGTTGAAACTACGAGAGGAAATCAATAAGTTAATAAGAAAAGATTATTTAAAATCGAAAGAATATATTTGGAAAGTGGGGGTCATCGAGGAACTCATTTTAAAGAAAATAAAATTTTAGAAGAAAAATTTTAAAGAACAGCACATTGGAAAGCAAAGAAGATGTACATATTTAATGTATATTTCTATAATATTAAAATTAGTAAGGTAGCTTTTAATTAAAAGTTTCGTAATTAAAATTACATTATATTCTTTAGTTCCTTCAAGTACTTACATGGTAAAATATAAAAATGTACAACTATCTCCATTAAAGCGCGAACTGGTTGCTGACTTTTATCGAAAGTTAGATGAGAAGTATAAATTACCATGTGTCAATTGAAAACTCTCTTTTCAAGAAATTGCGCGGCGATAACGGTTTTTCGCGGATTTCCTAAAGATAAGAAGCTTTACGTGTTGTTTGCGTGAAACACGTTTAATCCTCAGACTATCGTTAATCGTTTCCTAGAAAGCACTGGTATTATGCTCTTCAAAGTAGTTGTTATTGAGGAAACGAGCGTGTACTTCACGAATTAATATTGCGATATTACTTCGCTCTTCAGATGTTGCGATGGAAATGGTTAAATTAAATGTAAAACCATTATGTCATAGTTTTAAAACACAAATACAATGTGGAGTATGAATATTCTTAATCCTCAACTGCTATAGTTAGGTCACAAGCAGTGAGTAAGTAACTGCAAAAGATCCAGTTAAGTTGATTTAGATTATTTAACTTTAGAGTATTTAATCGTAATTTACATCATATTGTATATCTTTGTCGAGCAAAATACAGAATCTATTGTTCAGGAACTACAATAGATTACTTAGAATCAATATATTTATTTGAAAGTAATATTGATAAAATATTTTGATTCATCGATCGTCAAAATGGCGCATATATACATAAAAACTGTTCTTAGAATTATTTATATTATACGTTATCCAATATGTCAAGCACACTTGTCAATTAACATCCCCATTTTTCCATTACAATTCCCGGTCAACAATGATCGATCACAGTTCACAAAAGAATCATCGTCGCCGCGCATAAAATCAATCAATGTCATTGTTTAACTTACACCAGCACTCGTGGGTTTCAATTAGAGGACCGATCTGTTCAATACGATTCATTTCCAATTAATACCTAACACATGATCGATTTCCGTAGAAATAAAACACCAGCCATCGGGAAATATAATATTCAGGTCGCTCTATAATAGCTTCCGTAGATAGTGGAAATACCTGGAACTGTTTAATTGTTATTACCGTTATCAAACAATAACGCGCTCTTAGGTAGCTATTTTCTATCTTGCTTTGTTTAAACTATTGAATAATAAAAGTTATAGAAATTATATTTTAAAGAACCATCTAACATTTCTTTACTCAAAAACTCTTTACGCTACCGTTTAGAAGCTAAATTAATCAGCTGTAACTTTATTTATTATTATTTATATAGTAGGTATCATTAGTCTCACTTTCCCTCGCTAGTATCCTTGTATCATTTTAGCAAATGGAATGAATTTTGCATATTCCACCTTAATTCTCTTATTAATTAACATTCTACATCATCCTTAATTCTACATCAGTCTATATAATGGTTACAAAATCACGAAAACGAAGGACAATGTACATTTAAAACGAAAGAATACTAAGTGCCTAATACTTGAAGCTTTAAGCAGTAACGAATGATACGAACGTAAACTCTTAAATCAGCCCTTGAACCTGCAACGAGATCTAGGTGCAGTAGCATCAAGGAAGCACGAACTTTCTGTTAAGTTATCCCTCAGGACAGTTTCGTGAGATCGGATGTTCCTATAGTAGGACAGTGAACCGGAGATCCTTTCCTTCGGGGCTCTTCCTGTCGGCCTGTACAGGCGCGGTGGTATCCACTACTCTTCCAGAATTCCGGCTTCGTTTCGTTTACGATCAAGTTACAGGATCGTTTCACGTATGAGCAGCACGTAGCTCCTAGCTCGACTTGATGCTTTCAGTTTTCTCCCCCCTTTTTTTCTTTTACTTTCCAATGGTTTCGCGTTGAACATCACATAATCCATTCTTTGCAAGCAACTGGATACCGTAAAGCGTTTCACATCGTTGATGATATTGTAAACGCGGTGATATTACGTTATGGTTTCCTTGCTTTTCTTCGTTATCTTTTTCTTGGAAATACAATGAAGGAAATGTAAAGGTTGGTCAGTCTTGAGTTTCTTGATTCTTGCACAATAGAACGGTATAATCTTAGGAATGTGATATAACTTCATGTTGCATTTACCTTTTCTAAATTACTATGTTATATGTATTTTTTACAGTAAGAAGTAATATATTATGTCTTTTTTACATTTCTTAGAATCAGATAAAATTTCTAGATACTAATATTTATCAGCCCGAATCTCTCGATCTACGCGTGTTTACTGCGACCATAAACGTTTTCGTTCAGCGTATACACGGATATGTATTTTATCATTATTACGATCTTCTTAAAAATTATGATTATCTCATACTTTTTCAAACTTGACTATACCTATTACTGTTTCTAGTATGGTATTATTGCGTTGTTTCTTTAGGAGAAAAACGAGTCTCGAAGGGATCAAAAGCCACCTAAAACCGGTAGCTTATTAACGGAAGTGACGGTTAACTCTTATGCTCGATATCCAGAAGCTAATGCTGAAATTCTGGAGGAGGGTGATATGGTGAGAATGACGACATTGGTATCCACCTGGTTTATTAACATCCACCCTTTAGCTTCCTATGTCCACGGGTATATTAACTGGTACGGTCCCGCAACGAGGTTTACCAGCCTCTCATGTGGGTACACGCGAGCGCAGGTGTGCGTGTTGAACACGCGTACGGTGTTTCGCAAGCTTTCAGCAGCAACACCTCGTGCCAGCGATTGGATAGACCAACGAGCTCGAATAACTCAATCTAACCCTCGAGATAACGAGTTTTTTCCTCCACGACCGATAAACCTCTTTGTGAATATGTTTTATAAGCATACAGCAAAACGTTCCACTTCTTGAACATCGTGATCTCTGCTACCGATAATAAGAATGGATCGTGATTTAGATTTAGCGATAAATTAACAGATGCCAATATCCGATAGCGTTTCCGCTATTCTACTTGACTTTGAGAATTTTTATTATTATTGAGGTAATCGATGAATGTATAATATTTATAGAATATCGTTTAGTGAATTTTACACAAAGATCGGAGAATATGATTGCGAAATATATGTACATATATTAGATTAGTTCATTTACAGCTATTAAACTATCCTCGACGAATTTAATTTAATCGATTTGTTCTCGAAAGTTAGCAGTGATCTATAAAAACTTTGTAATTCATTCATACGAATTCGTTCAAAATAAGTTAAAAATATGATACGAAATTTTAGCAAAATGTCCATAAAACAGGACAATCGGCAAGAAAGTTCGGAGTTTGAAAGGTTCAAGGAAATTTCTTTAGATATTAAAGCATAAGGATATCTTAATCAGTAATGGAAAAGACAGGTACTTCCTGAAAGTAAAGAGCGATGAAGAACGTGAATGGGAGTACGTTGATGACCGACTTCGTACTTTCCTGAAATTTTATACCAAACGTAAAATAGAACAAATTCACTTTACGACCTAATACATTTTCTGTCAAACAAATATAAATATACCTGTATACGTATCTGAACAAACTTTCAATTCCCTTTCGGTAGATTATCCCTGATCCAAATTTATCTGCAATCTAAACGTTTCACGAAATCGAGTCGCTGCTATTCCCTGGAATTTATCCGCAGCCCTGAACATTTATACGAAATGACGTTCGCGGGCCGATTCCACGATCGAGGCCGTGAATTTCTAGCTAGTGGCTGGCTAAAAATCGCCAGGCTATAACGAAATCGACGAATCGATCTCGGTGGCCCGTTCGTTTTGTACTTAGCCGCTCTCGTCGATGGTGAGAGAGCGACGCGCGATGCATCATGGATTTTCAACGGAAGAGATAGCATGGCCGTCCGTAAACGTGAAAATCAACGGTCGCAGGGGCAAGAGGCGAAATGAGTTTCCGGAGGACGAGCGGCGAAAAACGACTAATGACGTCAGGCAATCCTGCGGAATGACGTTAGTGGACTGTCGAAAAAAACTCCATCACCCGAACCTTCCGTATTTAATAATGATGTACATCATCCTCCTGGCGTGCCGCGGCGCGAGGTGATGAATGTTCCTGGATGCAACGCGCCCGTCCGTGCTAGATTAACAGACGTCCTGTTAAAAAATTTCCTATTAAAATTTTCCGAGAGGAATTTGAGCGCGCGTTTTGGTTCTCGCGTTTTCAGAGAAACTACGTGTGACAAGAAATAACAGGGGGAAACTGTTAGATTTGCTATTTTTTACCTTCATCAGTAGACTGTGGGTATTTATGCAAATTTAGATTTTTATAAATACATATGTATTGGTAAATAGGCGACACCTAAGTAGAGATTTCTCTAATTTTTCAAACGCTATTTCTAGCAGTTTGCTTTCGATACTTTGTAGAATCTTGTATGCAGTTTGTACATTTTTACTAAAATACTAAAGTAAATTGATAGTAGTAGTTTGAGCGATTCATTATTTCAAATCGTGACATTTCATTTTTATTTCGACTAAATTTCGATTAAACGTACCTAAGCGCGCTTTCTAAGTGAACCAGTATCTGCAACGATCTTCCGATAGATGTGTAAAATTTTCATAGCTTTCTTCAAATTTCCTCTTCTATTACTTTGGTAAGCAACGTTGTTCAACTGAAACGATTATGATTCTCTGGACAAAGGGCCGTATGATTATATAATAGGGTGGATGGCGTGGAGATTCTGACGAACCTTGGAATCGAATGGGTTACCTTATAGCTATAACCACAAATAGAATTGATTCACCGTGATTTCACCAAGGCACGTTCTCAGGAAGCGACCAAGAGAATTCTCCTCCTTCCGTGGAACTTCATGGCTGTAACTACGGGAACGTGATGTATTATTTGCGAGGAGTTTATACGCTGGTTAGTCTATGGTTACCTGCCTTTGGCCTCTTGTCGAATGGCCTTTTGCCATGTAGGAATTGTGTTTGCTCTTTGTGCTTCAAAGCTCTGCTTTCCAAATTTAATACAATCGCCTTTCGATGTTAGGGAAAAACAAACAAGTAAACTTCTTTCTTTGTTTTAATTATTAATGTTGGAAAAGGAACGAGGAATTCAAGAGATAATAATTTAAGTAACCTACAATGTCATTGATGATCTATAAAGTTTCCAAGGATTTCATTACTGAAATTGGAGAGTTTATGTATTAGTAAATTTAGCTATCTTTGTCGGAACTCGGATAGTCAATTTAATTATTGTCAGTTCTTCGTATTATAGACATCCGGATTGTATAAGACATTCATAACAAAATTAGACTGACACGATTAAGCGGTGACATGACAGTGATTCTATTGCTAATATGAAAGTGTCTGCAGACTCGCCAAGATACTTTACGAAGTATTTGTAATGTTGTGTGGCGATAACTCAAAGTTGGAGTTCATCTGGTTCAATTTAGAAATTTAGTTTTGTTGATTTTAAGTCTGCCTTCTATTATCTATTGTTTATGATACAGATTTTTATTTAAAATTCTCCACCCTGATATTTACGCAATAAGTAGTAGCTTTCGGCTTTTTCTTAGATCGCGTATTTCTATTTTAACCACTTATATGTAAATAAAATTTTCATAACTAAAATCAGATCAGCTTTTACTTCTTCTCTTTTTCGTTTAATAAATGCGAGATTAAATAACCGCGGGGAAAGATTGAATCTGAATTTGAGGAACACATCTGTTTTTAATTGTTCATAAAAATGTCTGTTATGAAAAAAGTATACAAACAAACATCCGTATAATTCAACGAATCGAGAAATGTAATTATTTCCTCTTCACGGGTTATCTAGCTGTCTAAAACACGCGTTGCAGAGAATAATTGTTATCAAGTCTGGAATGACGATATGATAGTGGGGTATCAAAGATGATGATATGCAGTTATTCGTTTAGTATAGTTTCACGTTTGATAAAGAGCATTTGAAAAGCGTGCCGCACAAAGAGCTGCTTCGTAATAAATGAGTGAAATTCTTTTTCCATGAAAATAAATCGTCGTATGTGTTCGACGGCCAAGACCAGAAACTTGAATTAATAGAACGATGCGAAAGGCATGAAAAAAGGCATTGTTTAGAAATTCAATAATATGCACCTCCATATTTGATAAGTTAGAAAATTGCCGTGAAATTAGAACGAAGGATTTTGTGTCATATACAGTAATGAATAAAAATATTAGCACAGGATTGATTAGATATTCCTGTAAAAGCTTGTATCAAATGGTAACAAAATTAAATACAGAGACTGTAGCTGTATTACGGCTGGTCATTGTATGTTGGTAATGAATTGAAGAATAAAGATTAATAAGATGATTGAAGATTAATAATCTTAATATGTTTTCTTCAAATTCTATGAATTATTTGAGTAAAAAAACGAAACGTTAAAAAACATTTAAAAAAGATTTAGAACCGCTTCGTCTGCACAGTGAGAAAAAAATCATCGACAGATATAGATGCCTGGCTGCAAAAACCAGTGGGTTGATAACAATTTCAATAAACGACATATATCCGATTGTAATCTACGGTGATTTATCATGAATTTTTTTTGCGATGGAGTATTACATATACCTAGCAGAACCAATGGAATATATAAAAAAGGGAAATTGCAGAGATTGTGATAGTACACTGTAAATGTTATATTTGGTTTATATCTAAAATACGAAAATATAGCCCCTTAGAAAATTAAAATAATTAAAAACAGATTAATGTTATTTTATTGCTGTCGCATAAAAGAACATATTTGAAAGTTGTTGTATCTTCTCTCAGTAACAAGAATGTCAACTTCATTCTGAAATAACACATTATAACTCTATTTCAAAGAGATTACCGAAGCTTTCACCTCATACTTTGATCCAAACACGAAAGAAAGAATTTTAAGTGCTCCATCCTGCCGAAGCAATTAATCAGAGATATTTATAAACTGAATTGATCTCGAGTGGAAGGCTATAGATCCATTGAGGCCAAGCCAAGCCAAGCTCAGCCAGTCGAAGCTGTGTCACGCTGAATTGCCACAGTTCTTGACACAGACCCTTTGTACAGATCTGTTTCAAAGTGCAAGTCGCTGCTTTTACAATGTACAGCTGATCGGGAGCGGTGTCTATTCCTTTCTGTTATTCGTCGTTCGATTAAACTTTTCTTACTAATCGTAACAAGTTTATAAATTGACAACTGACAACAACAATAGAAACAATGGCGATCAGCCGATTGTGGCATAGACTTATGGGCGCAGAGAGAAATAGCTTGAACTTGGCTTCAGCGGAAATGGTTTCATATACTTGTACAGAATCGATTTTTCAAATAGCTGGGCCAGTTTATCTTGTCAATGGGAACGGTTCCACATAACTACATTGAAGCAAATACCTTCGAATTGGCATAGCTTGGCAATGGATCTCTAACTTAACTGTCCGTTATAATAGAGAGAGAATATAGAGAAGAGATACGTTTAAAATGTTTTGCTTGAACTTTAACGTTATATTCAACGAATTAATTTTACGTGTAATTAATCACAAGACAACGTTTTCAGTCAAATGTTAAACAATCGCTCGTTCCACAATATTTCTTATATCTTTCTTAAATACCCTAACGCATTCCTTGCACATAAATGTCCTAATTTATTGCAGCCGATACTCGTTGTGCTACGAAATATGGAAACGATAGAGCGGGAAGAAAATCTCACAGAAATCTTTAAGCACTCTGAAAAGAGCGGTGCGGAGCAACCGTACGTCTATCGGAACGGGATCGAGAATTTATTGTAATCCGTCTGGCGTCGAATATTCCAGAAAAATTCTCAAAGTTCAAACAGGCTTTGAAGTATTCGGGGTCCTAGGGAGTTCGGGCAGCACGGAACTCCACGGCAAATCCTGCTTTTCCCTTCGCGGCATCGAAGTTTTGGCGCGGCGTAGTCGCGATATTGTTAGAACTTTCTTACAAGGTGTGCTACAGAGACCTAAACCTCCGTTCCCTCTGAAAAGCCGTACGTTTGGATCCCGTGTATCGGAAAAGCCGCGAGCGCGTTTTTAATTAAACGCGGTCAACCATAATTAAAGAACGCTGCAACAGGAAGGGAAAAAATTGTTAGATATTCCGCTCATTGCGGCTCTATTGATCCCACAAGCTTCGGACAGTGGAATTTTCTTCCAAGAGGTATTATTTGTTCTAAGGAATCCTTTTTGTTAACGTATTAGCGTTCTTTAGTCTTGATTTACGAGTATTTTTAATATTTTTTGTTTCGTATTATGTTTTAAAATACAATTTTTAAAAATTGCTTCAGAGAGATATAAGAATGATATGGCAATAATGCTCTATACTACTTAAAGCGTTTATATGTATCGTATTAAAATTTCATTTCTTTATAGCAGATATACTTTGTACGATTTGGGAATTGATAACGTTTATTACATTTCATAAATAGTAATACATGTAACTAAATTTGACTGTTGCAAAATAGAAGTGAAACTAATTTCATTTAAAAACATTCAATATTTTTCTCAAGTATTTCGAATCCTTTCGAAAGAAAAATCTTTAAAATAAATACGATAAAAATTAACTATTGTGAACTTTCACAGCACTGATAATACGATACATATTACCTTTTAATTTTCTAAATCACAGAATGTTCACTTTCAGTCATTAGTTAAACATTAAAGAAAATTATTTGAATGTTAATTAAACTGATATGTACAAATTATCTGAGTAATTGTTCCAATTGTAAAACAATAGAGGTAAGAAGATACATAATTGATTAGCTTGGTAATTAAACGGGACGAATATTTTGCCGCTAATTCGCTGAATAGATCCGGTTGAAGGATAGCTGGGGTGTGGCTAGAGAGTTTACCGGATGTTTAGGTCTAATCAGGATGGATATGGCGAGGTGATAATGAGGGGTCGCCACCCTTGGGTGCCACGTGGGACCGAATGAAGACAAATAGCCGAGCTCTACATTCGCAAGCCTGTATAGCACGCTCATCGGTGTTGATGGTCGTTGTTATATTCGATGTCAAGCCCTCGCCATGCCTCATTATACGTATGACATCAACGAATGCTGAAAACGAGCTAGTGAGAACCGCCATTTCACAATTGAGTCAATTTCGTTTTTCCTGGATACTGTTTGTGACAGTATCATTTTATTTGAAACTTTCCGTTCTAACGTAAATATTAATATTTTCTGAAAGCACAGAGCTAGATTTAGAGTTTAGATTTAAAATTTGTACTATGTAACTTTTTAAAACATCGTTTAAATTTTTTATTTTTACTGATTTAATGCTGAAATATAATTGTTGGGGACTATGAACGGTAGGGGAGAAATGAAAGAAAACGGAATTATTTTAATTTAATTTCTGAATATATATAGATAGTTCAATATATTAGCTAACTGAATAATCCCTTAAACAAATTATTGGGAAACCTTAGAATGCTAGAAAATTGAATTCACCGATGAATGTGCCTTCATGGCTGAAGAGAATTTCTAAAAACTGTAATATTTAATATGTCTATAGCATATAATATCTAAAATTTAAGTAGCACTACTTATTTAGCTAAGTAAAAAGGTCAATTTAATTATCAGACAATGTTTAAGAACAGAGAGTGACATTATCGTCTTCATTCCGGCGCTTTATAAAATGAATGTCGTAACGCTTTAGTGTCATTTTATGGAATCGTTAGTTGAGACAGTTATCCTGATGTATCTTTTACAAAGATGTACATGGATATCCCATAAAATAAGACGATAAATTTCTAGTAAAACAATGTCCGTTCCGATGTAGTTGGGTTGAAATCCACAGGTCGTTGTACACGACGCGCGAAGAACAAGAGTTCCAGGAATTAAGGTCGTGGGGAGCATTCCTCAGTGGTTACGAACTCATTGATGATCCTGACAAGGGCGCATGTAGTAGGAGGGGCCGAAAGCTAGGGCGTGTCGGAGCTTTTCTTTTTGATCCCAGCAAAAACTCGTGGCAAACCCCAATAGTGGAAGTCGATATAAAAGAAGGGAGAAATACTTTCCTTTTAATGTTATAAGTTGCACGACCTCATTCTGTAATCCACTTTCACGTCCTGTATCCTACGTATCATATAAAATCGTTACACGTTATACACGTTAATACTTTTTACAAGCTGTGAGAAAAATTCCAAAATATCAAATATTAATAATAAAAACTAAAAATATATATTTTCTGATGTTTTCATAAAAAAAAGACACCATACATTAAGATTACAATTAGTTTTAGTGGAAACAAATACGCTTGTCCTTTAGTTAGTTAATAGTTTGTTAATATTGCACATATGTCAGATTGAAGGTGACAGGGCTAGTAATGTCTGCAAACTCAAAATATTTTTATGTTTTTGATATAAAAAAATCTGTTCAGATACGCGTTATAATATTTACAACGTAAATCCATTATAATATTGAAGTGATGGAAAACAATGAGAAAGTGATTTCTATCGTGAGAGCAATAAAATATTCATTAACGATCCAATATTCCATAAAGATGCATCAACGTTACAAAGATGTTGAAATTCAAAAACCTCTCAGTCTTTCAATCGCTGTCGGCAAATACGCACAGTCTCGTGAATCTAATTTAAATGTACTCGCAGCTTACTACTGAAACTCCTTGCTTCGGCCGACAACAAACGATGAGCCATTGTAAACAGTATCGTAGTAATAAAGTAGCTCTCTTCATGTCGACTGAACACAGTTCAGTAAACTAGCAACCGACTGGACGTTAAACGCTTTGTTCATCGAGAACTTCGGGGCTACCATAAACTTCCACGCGGTTGAAGAAGAGCAGTTAAACCGCTCGAAAGAGCGGGCTAACGGTTGCGGTTAATTTTAGAACGTAAGATTTCATCGTTCTGCGAGTCTTTGGCCACAGCCTCGGGCTGCGTGATATACTATTTTGCATTCCATGCCGCTGTACCATGCCAGTGCGATAACAATTCTTAAATCAGTCTTCCTGAAGTGACAGTTTCAATTAAGGGAATTAATAAAATCAATAACCTGCAAAGTGTAACTGTAACTGATATATAATAGATGAATCTAACTCTTAGTATGCTTTTTTTACAATTAATGCTAAAGTAAATAGACCTGAAACTGTTCGAGTCTGCCCTGGAGAAATGGACTACAATGTCTATGGAATGTCGATGCAAAATATAAAATACAATTTCTTCCGTAAAATCGATAACATGGCTACCTAATTATAATTAACAATTTATTTGAATAAAATATTCGATGGTAATCAATTGGTAAAGAATATTATGATATTAATAATTTGTTTGAATAGAATATTCGGTAAATTGTTAATGAATATTATGTGCAATTTCTAGTAGACACGTTTACGATTTCTAGGCTTTACTTTTGACTTTCTTTGTTGAATAAAATTAATATCAGCCGGTGGCGTAGACGCTTGTCAGCCTATTCCTTGTGGACACGCAGCTCGCTCTTATCCTGAATTACGCCGACACTAAACCGTGCATCGTACGCGAGAGCCAACCTTATCGTTAAGGGCAACATTGCTGATTATAATCCCGAACTACCTTCAACGAGATATTACTCCCGCTATATAGATTTATCGACTTTACTTCAACTCAACCGGCCTCGAAACGAGGTTAAGAGGTCATTCCATCGGTGTTCCTTTCCCTCTTTTACTCCTTCGTTTCACCGTATCGTGTTCGTCTCTCGACTCCATTGGTTTATCTCTTTGACAGGTAAACAAGAATTTGTGGATTGTGTCCATGTCTCTCTTATTCCAAAAATAAATAACAAGAATTTGCATATTCTCTGTTTTGTCAACGAATGGTTGTGGTGGTTGTTCACGATTCGACGAATTTCAAAGACTGAATTGCGAAGGCGGCTAATGAGCTCGAGAGATGCACATGAAATTATATAATCAACCAGCCATACTAATATCTACTAGGAAATAATATAATATGTGGAAATAACTTTGCGATTCGAGCTCTGTAAAATAATCTTTTTCTATTATTTTCTTCCATAAATTTCGTGTTATCCAAATTTAATCCAGAGTTACACAAAAAAAAAAAAAAAAAAATATACAACATAAAAGTAATTTCATGATTTAACAATTATTGCTAAGACAATGTTATTGATTTCGGCTGAGATAACATTCTCACGATACTGACGAGAAAATACAAGGACAATCATTTTCTATGTTGCCGATATTTAACAATATTCAAACTGTGATGAAAGTTGCAACAGAGTGATCGATATTTAAAGTAAAGTGTACTTGTACGATGAAATTATAAAGCGTTTTTTTGAACGTTCAATAACCCGACACATCCTGTGTAGACAGCCACGTTGCGGATTAAAGGGAAACTAGAGTAGATCGAAGCTACAAAGTCGAGTTGAAAGTGGATACGGCTTTCAAGTGGTGTTGTCTCGACGACAAAATTCTACTACCGCTTTAATATAACTTTTCCACGCTAATGCATCGAATTAGACGTAATCTTGCTCGATACTTTGGAAATTTACCTTGGCAAGATCCGAACCGTTAGAACTTGATTTTACATCTTTCTGTAAATAAAGCAACCAAAGGTGACCGAATGAAGAGTTGCAGAACGATGAAAATTTGTCAATTTAATTAATATCGTATTTTGATACGTATGTATTTTGATACAATCCTTATTACCATATCCTATACAGGGGACAAACATATCTGTGTTTGTATAGCTCTTGAATTAATTATTTTTATTTTATCAATTTTACTTCAATAATTCTTTACATAAAATGAACTAGTACTAGTACTTTAACACTAATGCTTACAATAGAACGTTATTTATCCGAACTTATTTTATTAAATTATATTACATTATCGTTATTTTAGAACTATTCACCTTTTTCCTCTGAAATTTTTTTAAAGCTACACATTTCTAATTTTCTAATTAGACCGAAACAATTGCGCGAACCACTCTATATATTCCATTCAATAAACTATTTTTTGTATTTTAAAGTAGTTGAATATTTTATTAAAATACTCTGAGCAATTCTCAGGTTTCTGTGAAAACAAGATAATCCAAATGTAGTTGTGTTTCGTTCAGAATTATGCAGATTTTATTTGAAATATGTATGCATTTGTAAATTGAGTGGTTTACAAGTAATTACAATTCATGAAATTAAATGACTCGCTGTGCATATTATTATAATAGTCAGTACTAATTCTATAGATCAGCAGCATTATAATTTTCCAATAAACAACCGAAAATCGCATCGTTGAATAATAAATGTATTCACCGTAGAACAAAATTATTATTACGAATGTAAGAGAAACGATTTAAAAACCGTGTATTTTTAAACTATTTGTATTTGCAGAGCAAGATACACAATTTTTTAACAACGTTGCAAATTATAAAGACACAAGTTACAGTTTCGTGTTTGAATTATTGTTCAGAGTTTCCTAATAATTATGGTACAATTGGTAAAATTGGTAAAAAACGCGACGTGTTCATCGTAAAACATCAGTAGGAATGAATGTTTTAAGATTTTGAGAAAACAGGGTATGCATATGCTTAGTTAAAAAATAATCCCATATATGTGTATTGAACACATTTTTCTCAAAAACAAGGCCTAAAATAAAAGAAAGTTAACCCTATATCTTCAATTTATTTTTCTATGTAGAATTACTTCCTTTTCGATTATTCTATAATTACTGGAACTCTCTATATAAGATGTACCACCTAGTATTTATTTCTATCTATTTCGCTGGTACAGAATAAATTACAGAGTTTCGGCAACCAATTCTTGTGCTATGTTATTCTATTTTCAAACACGAGTTGTTCCAACTCGATAGTTCCTTACTTTACTGTAAACGGAAAATTCTTTCGTGTTCTCAACAAAGTTTATCAAATTCCAGCAATGACACGTGCTATGTAATTGCCGGTAGAACCTGGAGAAATGTTTCCAGCAAAGTTTCGAGCGACTTATCGCCGACTTTCAGGGGACACTGCAACGATATCGCGTGTACAGTGCTTCTATCGATGTCGATGCGCTTTAATACCTAGTGCAAGAGAACACTAATAAGATTTCCCAGTGGACATAAATCCTTATAGATCACTCGCAAATATATCGTATTGTTAGGTTCAACTACTAGCAATTTAAAATGTCGTCTTCATATATTTAGAAAGTTAGGAAAATTAATTCTGTCCGATATATCCCATACGAATAACACAAATTCGCGTAAATTTATAGTTCATTTCAATATTTACAAGATGTACGCGTATTCTCTCAAAGAAATCTTCGCACAGCGTTCTAAACATTTACGAATAGGTCGTTCTTGCTTAAGTGAGATATATAAATATATATAACGTTGTATAATAACATTTGTCTCGTGTAAAACAAAAATAAAACAACACTCACTATCGGCTTAATACTTTGATATCTACGTTGAGAGAACAACTAAAGCGCGGATATTTATACAATTGCATATTTTTGAGGATTGAACTAATGAAATGGGAATAAAATAAATAACTAAATAAACGATCTAGATAGTTTGAATATTTCATATATTTTTCCATATTGTGTACATTTTGTACATTTCTCCGTATATAAATTTTCTATAAATACTCAAACATCCGCAGTTTAATAATAACAAACATTATCAAACTAGACAATGGAGTTATCAAAACGTTTACAACTTAATTTCCATCGGTGCAAACGGAATTAGCAATATCAGTAGTAGATAAAAATGCGATAGATCTGATGGAAACATTATTCATACTGCGCGCTAATGCTTGCGTGAGAATTCTGTACACAGTACTGCACGATTAAGCAAATACTACGAAACCGCGATAAACGATTTCAATGGAAAGGAAACTGTGACTCGCGAATGAATGTATAAAACAGATGTTCTGTGTTTCTACGTAATTAGTCAACGGCATTTTCTTGGTGAACGCGTTAATTACATCGATGACCAGTAGAGTTAGACGATTGAGACGACCAGTCGTTGAAGATGTATTTAAAAAAAAATCAATCTATTCGCGGAGGCATCCGCTGGTGTGCAATCCCGACTATTAACCTCTTAACACCCAGGCCACGTCAATCTTACTTACAATTACTTAAGCTTTCACAATGAAACGCAACACTATTATTATCGATAACGTCCGATGACAAGCGATCAAAGGAACTACAAATGCCATTAACCGCAGTCTATCTTTGCATCTTTCAGATACTAATTGCTCCTTGGGTCATTCGTTGTTATAACATTACGTCTTTATAAAAGACACTTGGATTTAAAACGGTTCGACAACTTTAGGAAATAAATGGTAATACAGTTGTATCGACTTTTATTTGTTCTTTAGTTATATTGTTTTTATGTAAAAACGGATTTAAATTTCTGTATTTCTGTTTGGGTTTCAATGTTACGAAAAATGCAGGTAATTTATTTTGTAGGAGATTATTGCGAATTTTTCTCTCGGTAGTATTTTATTTAGTTAGTATTAATAGTTTATTTAGCCTTTCCTTTTATTACGTACACATCGATCCCTCTGACATATTCCGTTGAACACCATTCTGTAAAATCATTTCGCAACAAAATAATACAACCAAGCTATATGACAAATATCTTACATCACATGCATACGTTATATTTTTTGTATAATTAATTATTTCATATGATCAAATTTATCTTCAACTTGAAAATATTTCGAAGAAATTAAAAAGAACGCGATCTCGAGATTGTTAGCGTTATAAGATATATTAAGATTACAAGTTGGAGAAGAATTCTTTTGTCGTGTAAGACACGAGACGTATGGCGCAACTGTGAAAACATAAAGACTGCTGGTTTGAAAAGATTTCAGTTGGTTGGTGGTTCTTCTGCGAATTCTATTTCGGAGAGATACCACGTGCTGTTCATTCGTGAGCCAACAACCTCTGCTGTGTTGTGATTAAAATTGAACCGCCCACAACCACGGGAAAATATGAAGGGTTCCGTTGAAGCCGTTATAATGATCACAGAGAGGAGATAAACCGTCTGTACTGAACGTTTCCTCGAGAACCATGAGCTTCTAAGGTCAATCATCTTAATTCAACTGCCAGAAAACCCTGGGTGATCCAATAGTCTCGATTGTATTAAAATTTAACAAGAATTTGTGTTATATACAATTTCACTTTCTTAATTGAAGAAGACGAATTACTCGAGAATTTAGCTTATTAAGTAAGATAAATTAAAAAGGTATCACAGTAATTTAAATATATATATAACGTAGATAGATTCATGTTATTCAATTAGATATACAATTTTCTCCATTATTTAGTTACACATTTTTTTCAATATGTTTAACCCTCGTCTGTCAACTAAGTTTCTCATTTCAATTTAATACAATGGTAAAGAAACAATGAGATGAAGAGATAAATAATTAATCGTGAAAATTATTTTATTGAGATATCGCATTGTTCACGAAGAAAGAAAAAAAGTGAAAGACACAAAATTTCAGAAAGTTGTTTTATAAATGGCCGAATGAGATAATCTTTTAGCAGAAAATCGTGTCAAATTGACACAAACAATTGACGTGCATTACGTATTGCAACAAAAATTGACTAATGTGTACCGTTCAAAATCAAGTTCTGAGAATGCTACACTTCCAACGACGCGATTATAAATAGCAATTAGTTGATTCTAATGTAGATATACGAGGTAATTCAAACCTTTCATGTTCGTGCTAATAATGACCTTGTTAGATTCGTGATGGCGTATTTTTTTATGTCATGTGTAAATTACGTTGAATCGTATGCGGAGCTTTGCGTCTTAATTAATTAATCTCTCCGTTATTTACAGGTTAAAGTAAAGACTATTCGCTCATTAATTTAGGTTTGTTTAAATATAAGACATGAAAGAATTTAATTTATCAAAAATTCCTCGGCTGCATTAAAAATGACATAAATACAAAGAAAAAAGAAAATTCCACGGGGAAGACAATGCCAATGATATGATGATCAATTCCAAGATACAACAAAACAGAAACGCAAGAAAGATGCAGTAATCAATTTTGATGCAGACAGTTTCTCAAGAAAATGCTTCGAAACGATTTCTCGGTCGAAGCAGCACAATCGTTTGTTTTAATCTTTGGAACAACGCGCTATTCTATTAATTTATACAACCGATGTATTCACATCGAAGCACGGCTGAGATTTATACAGACGAAAGAGAACCCTACAATTGCGAAATTGCAATATTGCCTCTTCCATCGTTTCGTGGAAGCACCTGATGTCAAATTGTACGATGGAAACAATAACTGACGCAGGTACGACTCTCTGAAAAAATTACGAACAGCTAGTGGATCGAGCGTGGTTCCGAGGACTGGATGAATTGCATCAATTTCTGAATCCGTACGAGTGTACAGATACATATAAACAACCCTACCCCGTGCCCGCTATAACAAGTTCTCGGGGCGATGGTCGAGGACACGAACGTCAGCGTGTAACACAAAGAAAGATGACAAACCGGGGGAAAACGAAAGAGACGGATAGAGGAAACGTCAGAAGCCAAGAAAAGTGCCGCTTTAAAAGCTCCATGGGCGGTATACACGGTGCTGAGCGGCTCGACACGCGAGGTCTCTTTGTGTCGAGCCGCCTGACCGCCGGAAGTCGCCATATTTATCAACAGATCGCGCGTTCGCAGCGGGTGCCACGCGCGAGAACGCTTTCCCGAAAAAACTTGGCTGGGATCGGCCACGATAGAGGAAAAAGCAGACAGACCGGGAAAAAAGAGAAGAGTCGACAAAATGGGGAGACACTGGTGTGCCACCGATGAGGCAGATAAAGATAAGGTTTTCACGTGGTTGAGAGGCAGAAAGGAAAGACCATGAGAAAAAGAGGAACCATTTGACAGGGATAAAGAAGGAAAGTGTGTGTGCGGGAGAGTATGAGGAGGAAAATGAAGAGACGTAGCGTAAGGGTTGGAGATAAAGGTGAGATGAAAGGGCAAAGGAAGAAGATAGGAAACTCATAGGAGGTAACGAAAGAGGTGATGGGAAAACGGAAAATAAAAATAACGTCGAAGAGAAGAAGCTAGCGCGTTAAAGCGGAGAACCGAGAGAAGAGAAAACGAAGTGAATGAGGCTAAATGAAGGACCAAGACAAAAGAAGAAGCGTTACGCTGTGTTGCTAAAATCACGGAATAGTTAGTGAGAAGAAGCAAGTTATCGGATTTAATGTAAAAGGAAAGGAGAAAAGGGAAAAACGATAGTAACACGCGAACGTGACCAGTAGTTTGGTCACGAAGATACTTTTTGCTTCGGGGCGCGTGTTTTCGCGCGATGCTTATCGACTCGGTGATTAACACGTGAAAGTCGCTTGTACGAGAACGATTTTTTTCGTGGCGCGATTTTCCAACAGGAATTTGCTGTGTAAATTTATTTCGTAAGCGGCGACGATCAAGTTTTTTAATTCTACGGGAATAGGGTGGCGCGCGCGCTCCCGCTACAGATAGGAAAATTAAAACGTAGGTACACGAGCCGGAAGTGTAAACGTCGATAAATCAGAAAAGAGCCTTCGACGGTCGTAAAGCAATGAGAAGTTGCGCGAACACGTTATAGTTTATGAACACAGCGATAAATCACGCGGGTCTACGACCTAGGAAAAAGGTCTCGTCGTTTCAGGGAAAAACTATTACCCCTTGGAAGCGTGCACTTTATTTTTCCTCGGTAAATGCACCGGACAGCTTACCTCTCGATTGCTTTCAAATCTTTATTTGCCCATATATACGGATAAACAATTTTAAGAACAAAAGATCTGCCTGTTTTTAAATCTATTTCCGTTTCGCAACGTTTAGTTATATGGATATGCATACATTCTACATACATCGGTAGATGGTTTGTCTACGAAAAAGAAATTTAATTTTATTATTTATGGCACAGAATGAAAAATCTTATTATCACATAGAACATACGGATTCTTCCCAACCCATGATTCCAAAGGGAAATAATAATTACAGAGGTTTCGATAAATTCCTATTCATTTTTTACGTTCATTTCATTTTCCACAAATTTTTCAGTTCGATACATATGGTCAGGAGTGTATAAGACTACCATAGCTATCTAAATACATAACTGACGTATAAATAATCCGAAACATTAGCATATTAATAGAAAAGAAAATATAAAGCTCAGATTTATTTCTGTGCCAGAAGAGCAGCCGAAATCGTGACAATTCTCCACAACTCATTCGTATTTGCCAATCTCACCGATTTAATCCCACCCACCTGTTTAACTCAATCTCGATTTTTCGTTATCAATCACCTCGCCAATCCCTTCATTTCCCTTTCCTTATCCTCATATTCTCCGAATCTTTTCCTTTCCATACTTACCGTAATTTTCTCACTGTAATCTCCAAAAAGTTAGCAAGCTCGACATAAAACCGCCATAAAAGAGCAACGTGGCTTGCAAAAAAAAAAAGCTGACCATCCTTTACCAACACTTATATGTCTGTGTCGGTTGAACCAACGACTAAAAGCTGGCAATTCCTCTTCCCTTTCATAAAATAGCCGTCGTGAGGGAAAAGGAGGAGGCGCAGAGGATGTACACCTTTTCTCTCCCGACACACACTATCCTTGAGGATATAGGGAGAAGGATAAAAGGGGGGGGGGGAAAGCGGGCAATGGAGACTGGGTAAATGGCGTTGGAGCACCGAGGGTGGTGGGCAAACTAGAAATTTGAGTGGAACGCTATGCGAATACGGGACGCGGAATGCAAATGGACAATAAACCGGCCTCGTCCAGCGTCTACCAACGGTATATCACCGGTGACACCGGTAGTTTTAGTTTATGCTGCATGCATAAGCGGCGCTTCGCGTCACAAGTCCAACGTCCGATGCGATTCTCGCTGCGCGGTCCAGCTTCGTTTAGAGTTTAGATACCTTCTTTCCTGTCTTTTTCTCATCCTTTTCTTTCTTTTTATGTTCTTCCTCTCTTAGATTAAAGTGGCATGCTTAACCATATTCATACGATGAAACAGGCATATGGAGAATTTTTCTCTGCCTTCTTTCGGAAACAAAGGAAAAGCGGTGTATGCCACGTTGGTTTGCATCGTCGGACATTGTGTTGCACAGTTGGACCACGGTGAAAAATATTCAATTCGATTCACGGGATCTAAATATAGGTCCGGAGAATAAATTTCAGAAATTTTGAACAAAAAACACGACCTGTTTATCGTACGAGATTAATTAATTAATTGACTCTGATCTATTTATTTAATCTAGGATGTCATTCTAACTTTGCATCGTTTCATGAAATCTTCTTGCTTTCACGCTGTGATCCCGTAAGAAACGAATTTCTTTTTTCAGATTTAGATATGATCTATATCCTGAAGGAGAATGTCCTAATTTTTAGTAATTTAAGATTAAAGATGGATATAGAATAATAGATAGTATTTTTTTTGGAAAACACATTAGTTACAAGTAATTTATTTTATTCGCCGAATTATTAATTAATACACGTCTTCGCAATTTCCTATCACAAGAGAAAGTCATTCACCTCGAACACTTGAATTAAAAGGTTCCACCAGAAGGTTCAGAAAATTTGCATGATGGATCTTAATGCACTAATCGATCATCGTACAATAGGTACAATTTAATCAGAGCGAATATTTCACACTTTCAAGTCCGCTTGCACGAAACGTAGTTAACGTACATAACAAGTCTTTCTTCTAGCAGATATCACGTATGGGAAATTAGCATACGTCTGTATGTCAAAAGTTTCATACATATATGTGTGCATAATGAATAAACCACAGCTGATACCACATCGTTCTAGCGCTTGATTTATATTGTACACATATTACATGAGTCGCATTCATTCTCATCTTTTCCGCAATAAACAAGATTCTACCAAGTAGATTTAGTGCCCTTTAATTGAAGTACTTGTAGCATTTTTGTGACTGATATTGTTGGCGAGACGCTTTAACTTGTCTTGATGATCTCCGCTGTAAATCATGACGCGACAATTCAACGCGCTTAATAAACTTTCAATCTAACATGGTATCGCTATCGTTGAAGGAACTCGTGAACAACGTTATTTATTACTATTATATTTATGCTTATGACAGGGAAAGGGAGTGTAGGTACAATGAGAATTGTATTCGCGAAATTTCAGGTAATAGAATCATACAGTTCTACAGCGTTATAGAATTACAATATATAAGTTACGATATTATTCGTCCAGTAGAATAGTAGAGAAGGTTGGAAATTCTAAATTTCTGGAGTTTAGACGGAGTTGTAGAACCATCATGTAACGGTGGTAGCAGTATACAATCGCTTTATGACTAGAGTTATAATATGTCGCTTTAATAAGTAGTCGAATAAATTGTTGAATAAGTTTATTAAGTTTTCAGTTATTTTCCAATGAATTATCTCTTCGATATATGTTATTACTCGATATTAGAAAATTTTCAGTAAAGGACTTCGACGGAAAACAGAGTAATTTATAAAACTAAGATAAACTGCATTTTTAAAACAGTTAAAAATATAGAGAATCCCCTCTTTTTCTCTTCAAAAATGCCAATACAGATTATGACGATGCATGTATCGATTTTCAATATTACGCTAACATCATTCGCCCTTAACATATTCCTCTTGCTCTTTATAGTTTGCTATACTTTCCCAAAGAGAATGGTAATCGAAGCGCCGGGTCTCGGAAGACAGCAAACGCGAATGTTCCCAACGATTCAAGCAATTTAGCGGTTTTAGTGCCTCAAAGGGATCACACATTCTCAAGGATCAGCGTTGTAAGGATGCAGGTCGAAACTATCAAGGGGATAAACTACTTTGAAGGCTTAACGTCGACGTGGAACGCCTTAATGGTTTAATCGTCGATAAATATATACGAATTAGTTTAGTTTGACGGAGTTTGGTGAACTGTTTCGATTAAAACGCAGTCTTTTACTTGTCGTCTTTGCAGTAGGCTAACGAATACTAACGGAATCGAGTTCAACAGCTACTTACGATGCCAATATCCAACATAAGGCTCACTTCGTAAGATTCCAATGTTACTTATATATAAATTTAAACTTTGTAAAACTTTGCTAAAACTATGAGAGGTAAGAAAAGACGTAAAATAGCACTTTATGTAGCTATATCGTAGATTTTATGTTCCTTTTCTTTCAACTATGAGTACTTTTATACTTGTATAGGTATCGAGAACAAGAAAACTCATCAGTTGGCACGTATACGAGATATAGGGTCTATTCAAAGAAATATTAATGCCCTTAAAAATCTTATAAAAGAAGAAATATGTTCCATCGTTATAGAATATTCTCCTTTTAAATAGTGTAATTTCATCCTGAAAGTTTTTATTCTGATATTTAGGTATTTCTATTTAAATGCCACATTCTGTACATAATATAATCAATGATATATCCAATAGTATAAATATATATAAAGAGTGTGCCAGGATTTAACAACCATATGTTGTCAATATATCCTATGTATATTTTATGGTCGTATTAATTAGTATAATGGCCATAGTAGCGAGTTTCATTCCTTCTTTTTCGCTGTTAATGTCATTTTCGTAAAGAATCGTAAGACATTTCGTTTTGTTGACAAATTTATGTATTGCTACACGAGTTATTTGATATTCGTATGCCAGTGACTATTTCAATGCGATTATGGTAACGTATGTTGCGTAGTGATATCAACGGCATGTCGCAGTTTGGTACATGCTATTGCCTTGTCCACAGTTTGAGAGGATTGAATATGTAACGATGGCACTGGGCTTAGAACGTCAAGAAGGAAAATTGGAATCTGTTAGGATCGTCAGGAGCGATATGGACGATGGTTGCTCTCGTTTGGAAATTTTTTAAAATCATTTTCATCAAGATCCGAAATTACTGAAAGTTAAATATAAAATTACCGTCGTTATTCTTTTCATATTGTTATCACGTGTAGTTTTTAATATTTGATTTTATGTTCAATGAAGAAACATCTCACTACGATTCAATATTCGCAAAAGCCTACAGAATGTCTAGAATGTTTAAAAATATATCAAATATCTAAAGTAGAATACACGAAACAAATTTCTATTCGAATTCCATTTCTTTAGTTATGTTTACAAAAATCTACAATTGCATAAACATCCTCGGTCGACTTATAACCATATTTCTATTTTAACGAAAGATATTTACCATTAACTTTGTCAAAATCAGCGTCTTTTTTTCCCGTCGCATCACGACGACAGTTTCCCAACAGATGCTTTCCACAAATGTCCTAATCTCAAATGAATGTTTATAAATACCGACTTTGCGATTAATCTTTCGAGAAGACCGATACACGGCGAGAACCGTGAAGAACATTCGCGAAATCGGCCGATGTCTGTGCATACGTATTCCGGCCGCTGGCTTCTACGTCGCTTGGAAGTATGCGTACTTGCATGCAAATATTTAATTAAAGCAGCGCTAGTGGCAGTGGCATATGTGGTCGTGCCCGCTGTGTCCGCGCGTCTACACCCGACGGGGTGGCTCGAAGCTGGCAAGGGGATCGCTCGGGCGGCTACTGTAAATATATGATTATGCATGAGGTTCGCTGGTGCTGAGTGCACTTTGACAGTCGCCGTGCTGACATGCCGCCGTATTAACCCAGCCACGTGCTCCGCGAACGATGAATTATGACATTTTATCGAAACGACATCTGCGACGCGCTGATTCGGCAGGAACCAAGAGTATATTAGGCGCAGGGGATTCGATTCGGTGCTCGAATGGTAGCGATGTTAGAAGTGGTGAGACGGTCGACTAGCTGATGAGATCAAAGGATCACTGACTGTGAGATAGACATTTCTATGCGCTATCATTGGTAGGATGAAAAAATGATATCGCAAGAGATTTGAACAACAAATCGTCTATTTACGATGAGCTTGACAATGTAATCCAATTACTCACATACCTACAATAACATGTATACCTTATCTACGTAATTTTAAAGTTCTTTTAAAGACGTGATTTTATGGAATCACAGGATTTTCACAAGATACACAGTCAGGTGTTGCATTTCCCCCAATGGCGTTGAAATTCCCACTCGTGTTCGGATAAGAACGCTTGCAAGGTAATTGTTCTACCGGCAGTTTAAGCTTTCGTTCAAACAGCGAAACAGAGCGCAAATAACAAGGAAATTTAAAAGAGGGCGTCTCACCAATAAAGAGAACTGATTCGTAAAATATGAGAATACATTCTGGCATTCAGAATGTATATGGCATGGTACGGCAATGGTAGACATGGAAGAATTTTTGTCGGTGAAACAAAACTGATGTAGACGTGGAAAGTACTGTATTGACTTGTAGAAAGACACGTATGATATTGTACGTTATATCATTTCTGATATCTTCTATGTTAGCAAAAATATGTAGAAAGCTAAAATGGTTTTGTATTCGACAAGAAATAGATCGCATCCTTATGATTAGTGTTTCTGAATTCTAGAATTAATCATCATGAAAAATATGCCACTAAATATAGAATTTAGAAAATAGGGGTTATAATTTAATATAGGTATTATTAAAACTTTGTGTTGTTAGAACCGCTTCGTTCCTCGAATCGATTATTATTTCCATCACTTCTTATACCATCGCTTCTTTATTTATAAAGAAATAAATCGGCATAACAGCGGTATGTAAAATTAAATAATCATCGATATGAAATTGCACAATTATAAAACAGAAGTCTATAATCTGTAACTTATAGTTCGTTGGTTTTTGTGTTTTATCAAGTTATTGTGCAAGAGGGTTTAGCTGTCCCGATGCGTATAAACCAGGGTGGATGGACTACGTATATAATGGAGTAACATGCATATTATGATAACATAAATTTACGAACGTGAAAGATATTCCAACAAGTTAAAGAACTCCGCGATTCGTTATGTCTGAAAGCGATTACATCCTCCATTTAACTTTGAAAGAATATTTTCTGGTCACGAGCGACATTCAGCGAATAAAGTATAAAGCGTGCTTGGCAAACTGGAAAATTAATAAGGCAGAAACTTGTAATTTAGAAATCAAGATACCTTAAAATTCTTTACAAATGGCTATTACGTTAAATACCTTAGTAAATTTATGAATTTGTGTTGGAAATATATCCATAAGCAAATACTCTCTGTTACTCGATTGAAAATTTTATATACCATCATATTTTGAGAAATAACATTTTTTAAATGTTGTAAATAAAGATATGGAACATAAATAGTATCGAAAAATTCGCTTATTAAAAAGGATTTTTAAATTGATTCAAACAAAATGACAAATGCTATATGGAATCTATCCAAATAACATGTACAAAGCGGGCATAGGATGTTTTCTCATAAAAAAAAAAAAAAAAAAAAAAATAAGGAGAAAATATGGAACAAACTTTTTTCGCCCCAGGCTTAGTTTTGGAGAAAATCGAGTTTGAAAATCTACTACGTACGTATGCAATCGTTGCTAAGAAACGATTCACTGTGCGACGTATAACGCACGGTTAAAATGAGAAAAGAGAAAACGAATTAGAAACACGACTAAGATGCACGTAGTAAGCAGATAATCAATACTTTTTATCCGATGGTAGAGATACCTTATTCCAAAGGTACAAGACTCAAGTAGATTTATGCGTTTAATAAGAAGAATAGCAAGATGAGTACAGAATAAGGAAAATTCTTTCTCTCCAAATATGCTTCAGCCGTTAAGCTCTTACACCCTATCTTCATGCCCTAGTTAAAAAAATTCTTTTTATTTTTTAAATATTTTCACCATGCAATGCACACGCATGAATGTCTGCTTAGCTGCCACTCAACGTTTTGGTACGTAATGTGCGGACATATTTGTAAAGTCCTCGCGAATCTCATATTATACGTACGCATTCAAAAATTACGTCCACTTTTCCGACATATGCTTTCAAGCCAGATCCATATATTCGTAATTCATTCACAAAGGGAGATATTTTAAGCGAAAAGTTTGCCTGGATGAGAATTATCATCTGATAAATTAGCTGCATGCAAATCGCAGTAAAGAGAATCGATCATACACGTTTCCTATTTTGTATTTGCTCCATTTAATTTCAGTATTTGTTCGAAAACAAAGGATGACAATGACGTAGTAAAATGAAACTTTACAATCACTGAGCGTGATACTCACATTCGCACTTTAGTTATTATTAGTACTATTATTAGTACTATTTTTAGTATCAAAAGTTACTGTACTAATCCCTACAATACAAGCTGCTAATCTACAATCTGTAAATTATCTGTGGATTATACAAAGATGATACGTTCTATACGAAGAGACGTTATTTTGCATGTTAGTCTTCATGTATCCATATGATACATTCAACTAATCTCTAGGATTTTGATATCAGATTAAGATTTGATACATCTTTTTATCATATTTGGAAAAAATGGAACCGCGTCCCCGTGCGTTTCGTTGCCGATACCAATCAATTAATTTTATATTTTAAGATTTCCAACAGTTACGATAAATTTGGTACTTGAACTCCTTCATCTGCTCATTATGTTTCTAAAGAATTATATTACTTGCAATGTAGGCTGCGCAGTATTCGACGACTTTTTTTGTAGTTAGATAGTCTAAAACTTCTAAGTTCTAAAACACTGTGCGACGCCACGTTGCCTCACTATCTTTTTTCTTTTTCCTTTTTTCTCACTATCTTCAGAGCAACATGGGCTGCAGGTGCTCCGGTAACTTTTATTTCGACATTATCGTCCCTACATGTTCACATGCATACGTAGAAAAATCGCACATGTGGCATGCATCTCGCGGGGTCGACTCGTGTTTATCACGCAGCCAAGGGAAAGTGGAATTATAACAGAATACAGGATTGGACCGTGCGCTCATAACTCGGTTTTATTAACAGTCTCTGCGAGTTTCAGTGTCACCCGACCTGTTGGAAGTTTGAACTTTCCTTCCTCGAGGACGGAATCGCCAGGATCGCTTGGAATTTCAACTTGGATGCTTTGCCAGCCGTCGCTGGCTCGCTGAAATTCAACGAGAGAAGCGACGGTGTTAAAGGAAGGTGTTAAGTGAAGTATTAGAGAAACTTGAGAATGAATAAAGGTGTCAAATTTTAGTCGAATAATTTTAAGATTGTTCGGGATCGATATGGTATATTACGCTTATATTATGCTTTGTTCTTTGGATGTTAGGACGAAAGCAACGTAAAGATGTTACATTTCTGTTATGCACGTGCTTCATGTTGAGAATATTCTTCCGGGAAACTTTTTGAAAAAAAATATGAAGTAGTTTCTGCTATTTTATGTCAAAAGTAGCTAATTAATTTTCTTCCTTTCTTTTTTTTTTATTCTGCTCATAAAAATACGAATTTGCATAAGTATACGCATTTTAACAGTACTTACATTTCGTATTTGCAATTCATCTTCCTATACATATTTTCAATCATTTCCCATACGATTTGTCTACGACTTTTGCACCGCGCAGTTTTTGCTAATACAATTGAAAATCAACGAAATGGAAGAGTAGAAGCTGAGTAGAACGAAGCTAGTCCCCCTGTTCCACTGACTTCTCGTACTTTTCCTTTGAGCCGGAATTCTTGGTTAAGCCTTTCGCGCGTAACGAGATTCACCTTTGACTTTGAGTACCGGCTAGCAGATACCGAATCAAAGAGAATCTATGTATAATTACGTTAATACTCCTACGCTGCTTTTCCGAAGAGATTAAATATCTCGACCTTTCGAGTGTTTTCGACATTTGGCACTTTGGATATTCATTTCTTTAGGATTGTCTTTGGTTCTTGTTTCTTCTACGTATACTCGGTCGTTCTACGCTTGTCGATATTTCATCCATCGAATGTTAAATCCTAATATTTTTTAAAAATAACCAAGCATTTAAGTTCACCAATAATTATTATCGAAATTTAGATATTCATTAGTTAACTCGATTAGTCATTACTTTTAGACGTTTAATATTGTTAAAATTTGTTTTTACAGATTCAAAGATGCATTTAATAGTTCTAGAATTAAGTAATTAAAGTTAATTGAATAATATAAAAAACTTATGAGCTAACTTAATGAAATAAGTGACTTAAGAATATATGAATAGGTAATTAGGTATTTCAATATAATGGAAATGTATCATGGATTAAGGAAAGCGATAGGTATAGAAAGATATTTGTAAACTTTTGACATCGATGATGTTTTCTTTTGATTAATTGGGTAACGACAGGAGTAATTCACGAAATTTCATAAGCTTGCAAATCGTGTGACATGCTCATTTCTGGCGCGTCAACCGTGATGAATAGTTCAAAGAGTGACTCGTCTGCAGCCCATCTGGTGACGTCAAACAACACAAGAAGGAGCTAATAGCACATTTCATTGAATATTCAAGTATCCAATAGTGTACATACCACTTCATAATTGTTTCATCATGTTTCCGCCAAACAATGATCGGATGCCACAGGACAACGGTTGTCTATGTACCTAATTACTGTAATTAGCGATACCTTTCCATAGGGTTATTTAACATTCTCTCAATAAACACGCCAGCGTGACATAAAACATTTACATAGCAACTAAACACAATTCGAGGTTTCCCTTATCTTTCTATAGAAATTTACAATTTCATATAACGTTTTTTAATACTTTAAGGCATTATCTTAACTGATATTTCGTGACATTGCGATGATAAAAAATAGAATTTTGATTTAGACTAAAATTTTGATTATTTAGAGTAAGTAAATTTTGATTAAATACACCCACTTTCCCGATTTTAGATTCGATAGATTTTTGATTATTTAGATACCTTGTGCAATTGAATTAATACTGCTAGCGAAGTTCTAAGAATCATAAATTGCAAATTACCAATGCTACGAGGTTAAGTAATAGAAAAAAAAGAATTTCTAAATTACAAGAAAATGATTGTCCTGTTTGACGTTATATTATGAAATTATAAGAATTTTATAGAATACATACCATGGTAGCAGTAAAAATCGACTTTCTATAGGCCTCCTTATCGCATGCCTGGAAACAGAAGAAATTTCTTGTCCCGTATCTCACTTTAGAAGCCTCCACGTCAGTGTCGTTTACCTAATCTGTGTCATAATCCATTAACAGCACCCTAGCTCAAAATCGCCCACTACCTGCTGGCAGAATACGCTTATATACAGCGCCTTGCGGTGTACAGCAAAATCGTTACGTTGTCAAAAATGGTGCCGATATTCTCCTACTCAGAAGATACCACGAGATGTAAAATCACATCCGTACTCGAACAACGTTTTCCATGCAAATGGTGGCCTTACGTTGCACAGCCCGTTCGCGTCTTTCTTCGATCGCCTTATACCGATTCAGGCGGTGTACGCCCCATGCAACCAACCTGCACCGCGATTCGAGGAGGACAGCTCCTATTCAGCTGCAATGGATTCATGCAAATTCGATAACGTCGATGATTCGTCCGATGGATAAGTTCTCGCCAAATGTGGAATCGTCGTCGAGCTTGTTGAGATTCGAAACTCGAGCGCAAAGATTACGTAGTTCTTAGAACTTATCGCAAGGACTTTCGTCGACTTGTTCGCCGAAGTCAGGCCAAAGGTGCGGGTGGAAACGGCACGAAGCGATGGATCACGCGAAAGATGGACAATTAAATGCGCAAAGTTGCATCCAGATCGTGTGCACGAGTATGCTTCTCAGTAGCGCGGATTTTCCACAGAGTCTGAAAGATACACGAGCCAGCTAGGAGGCCGTTTCGCGCGAGATAAAACGGTCCGCTTAGTTTAAGTTGATTTGCGGCTAGCAGTTACGCAGTCGCTGCTTCCTTGGCCCCGAGTTTCACGACTGATGCCGGAAACTATGCCAACCTAAGCCGTACTTGTGGCTTTTACATTTTTACGGCCGACAATAAACATCAAGCTCTTTTGGTCTCATCCTTGGCCGGAGCGTGGACAAGCCGGCTTATCGCGTTACAGCGGCTGCTACGAGTCGGAATAATTTCGCCCATAATCACGGGGAAATGTTAGATGTTGAACAACGTGAGACGAGACACGGTGAATATGTTAAGAAGCATCAGGATTTTCTGCAGATGGCGTAATTGTAGCACCAACGAATTTTCAAAATAGCGACATATTAAAATACACCTGCTTGTTAAATTAGAACCACTTAAAATTTTTCTATGTTTTTGATATTTTAGTGATAAAAACTTATTAATTGTTCCAAGGTTATGCAGATATCGTTCATGATTGAAAGATTATTTAGAGAAAGGAATGTCGGTCTGCCTTATAAAACATTACATTTTTTAAACATTATATATAATTTTAAAAATTAATTTAGAAGATGGGATTAAAATATTTAACCATAAAGAGAGAACTCTGCAAATTCCTTAAATTTTTAGCTTTTTCTCCCCTCTTTTATTTCGAAATTAAATCCGTATTATATCGTCGTCTTTTCAATTCGAGTCTTCTTTATGAAGTTTCCTTATTTACTCTCTCGCACCTCGCAATGAAAATATAGCCGGTTAAAGTGGGGTCCGATTAAAGCGAGACCGGATAAGAGAGCGTTTACTGTATTATAAAAGAAGGTAAAACCTGTTCCTTGCGTGAAACGTTGCATATGATTCTCTAACAAAAATATCGTACTCGTAGATGAAAATTTAAAAAAGCTACTTTTTAAAGAAGCAAGGAATATATTTGAAAAATGCGAATATATCATTCTTTTACCGTGAGATAGGATTCCAGATATCGAGAGACATAATTAATTTGAATGGATTAATGAAATGCATAAAATTCTATTGAGAAAATAATCTTTTCAATACATCAAATTCGTCGGTACTTTGCAACTGCTTTGCAGCGATTTATTGCCAATTTAATCTCAATGAATCCCTCCGCCAATTTCTTCTCTAAAATCGTAAAAGCTGTGGCAAGACAATTAAAAAAATTCTACGAAAATTATTTATCAATCAAGAAGGTCGTTAGAGCACTGATGTCTCTCGTACGGATGATAATCAGTCACTAAAGGTGGCAGAGATTCGTCCAAGCATCAGTGGTGTGAGAAAAGTTAGACTTTATGAATCACGAAGCACACCCTTGGTGTCTCTCGTTGAGAGGACCCCGAGCTCACCCTCGGCGCTTCTTCTCGTGGCTTAAAGAGACGGCCGGACCGTCTGCTGGTGCGCGCCGATTATATGAATCATTAGTCACTGTCCTCCGCAGGGGTGACTTACTCGGATTTAAAATTAATGGCGCGGGTTTTGCGATACTCGCGAGCCGAATTTTTGCTGCACTTACATCGGTGCGCGTTCGGGACCGCTGTGAATGGAGGATGAAAAGGGGGGGATAGTGGCTTTAGGTGAGATCGTGAGGGGGGCAATAAGGGACACAGGACGGACGTTGGGATGAAAATCACAGGGACGGGAGGGAGAGAGAAGGAGAGAGAGCTGGAAAGAGAGGATGATCAAAGGAAGGAAAACGTGGAAGATGGAATCTGAACAAAGAGGAAAAAGAGACATAAACCGAGGCGAAAGCGGGTTGGTGGGTTGGAATTGTATAGAAAAGATGAAGAAGAAAGAGAGGCTGGTTGAATAAAGGGGTGAAAGAAGAAAGGCAAGGACGAAAGTAGGTGGGGAGGGGGGGGGGGAGGGGAGAATGGCGGTCATAAAGAGACAACGGAAAAGGAAAGGCCGGAGGTGGAGCTAGCTCGCCATGAGTCGTCGGTTTACGAGAGATGGTCTAGAAAGAATAAAACGAGGAAAATTTTTATTAATAATCCGACGACCGACCACCGCCACCGCCATCGTCGCCGCCCGGAACCAACGGCATCCGTAAGAATAAAATTAACATGGAGAAAAGATCTTAGCATGCCTGACATTGTCATAGATATATGATGCTGCTGATACTAAATATGCGACCGCGTATAAATATTTATGCTGCCCTGTAATATATATTCTTACATTTGGGGTTCGTGCGTATATCAGTAGCGTATTATGGGATATTCCCCCTTCTATTTCGAGGGGACCATATATAGGCGTGTTTCGTTTCATATAGGACAAACTGAGTTTCCGGGAACGATATTTCTGATGCGAAGAAGCCACATGAAAATGTAAATTGTAGTATTTCGACGAAATCGCGATGCACACGTAAAGTGTTTCGGATAAATGTGATAAGTCGGTCTTCGAGATGACGATTGTGAATTTGCACCATAATTTGTTTATGTAAGTTAACATAAGACATTTCTGTATGGTTATTTTATGTATTTGGCAGAACATTCTGAAAGATCATTTCGTGCTCTACGAATAATTGGTACGATTAATTCCATGATAATTAGCTGAAATATATAAATATTTTGTAATAGAATATGTATACGGAAGATTTTAGAATCACGTTGTATAGAATTATGTCTATGTTATTGAATTTTCGTTGTTATCAAATTACGGAGTTAATTCTAGCGTCAGACAAGTTACACACAGGATAAAAAATAGGATACGAAGAGAGACACGTACCAAAGCTGGCTTGATAGCTACGTGAAATTTCTATATAGAGCCTCTGCATAATTAATTACGTGTTACCCTTCTTAAAAACAGCTCCTCTTGACTAATATTCAATTTTTGATATCGTTTTAAGAAAATTTCAAAATTAATTACTCTTAAGATAGTTGACATGATAAATGACATCTCATACAGCAGTTGGAATGTCTTTTAATTAATTAATTTTTTGAAAATAATTACGGTTTAACAATTTTATGAAATTGATTTATTCGAATGAGATACCTGTTCGTTACAATTATGCAAACAGTTGATACACCACGAGCATCACTTTTTTACCAAAAATGTGTAAAACGCAAGAAATGTATTTTTTAATTTCCAATATCTCTGGATGTAAGATCTTTTCTCTTATCTCCTTTCGCGTTTTCCTTTTTAACCAGCATACGTCGGAAAATCTATTACACGTTTAATTCATTTCATGGAACGAAAACAAGCACGAGTTACGTTACGGGTATATACGATCTACGTTTTCTCTCTCTCATCTTCGACGTCAAGAAGAACAATAATAGCTCTCTTCAAGAAACCTTTCTACCGTGGGAAACAAGGTATATAGAAAATGCAGACGAAAAAAGGGGCAAGATAGTTATTCTTTAACCGACTGACTATTTCACGTCCGAGATTTCCAATGTTATTCTCGTTTCTTATTGTTCTGCAAAGCGGTGGCTTCGTTGGCCGCGAATCGCCACTACGACCAACCCTTAAACGCCACGCTGTTAAAAAATAATTTAAAACTAACCCCCATGGTTTTTATTATGGGCACGCGAGTAAAATGTCGAAATAAACCAACCACGAAACAAGGAACAGCTCACGAGGAATTTATTAATAAAACACGGTCACCGCTTTTACTCCCGAATTGGATATTAACTATTTACGAGGCGCAAATACGGTCAATTTTTCCACGGTTTTCGCGTATTCAATCCAATTTCGTATCTTTCGTTGCGGATCGTTATTGTCGAATTTGATCTCATCATTTTCTGTATAATCGGAAATGTACCGAACGACGTCGGAATTTTATTTTAAAAGTTTATTCTCGTAATTGACGGTATGTCTGCAGATGAGAAATTTCGTACAGCTCTGTTATTATTGATAGAGAACGACGTATCTCAAGTGTTTATTTTGAAATAAAAGTAGAATATTTGTTTATTACTATTGTTACTACAAATTACATTTTATCACTATATTTCGTTAGCCGAGTGAGTAGTAAAAAGGTTTAACTCAAAATGAAAAAATGATTAAGCTACTAGAAGAAGTAATATGGTAGAATTGCAATATTAGAGTCATATCAATATGCAATATATTCAAGTAATATTCAAATGTATACAAAAACTCAAACACTAGATTTTGAAGGGTTAATCGATATAGTTTCTGACTGGTGCTTATATTAGTTTCCTAAAACAAGTCAAGTTTAGGTATACATTTTCAATTACAGTCACCTTAGTTCATTTAAATTCAGCGTGTCAGCGTTCTTGATTTGAAATCAAATGTCTTGACGTTACTTGTATGATTTTAAATGTATGTATGAATATAATTTTAAACCGCGTGAATTCGAGTCACTTGACCGAGGCCACCTATCGAACGAAATGGGGGAGCTTAATTTAAACGGAACAGAACCGGAAGAACATTTCCGATGTTCATTAAACTGAATGGCCTAATTTCGTCAGCGTTCTTTGTCGAAAGATCTTGCGGCTATTCGCATCCAATATAAATATTAAAGTATTCGGATTTTTTTAAGATTAATTTCTTTTAATCGTAGGTATTTATCAATTGATCGAATTAAAAATTTTATTCGTTTGATGATGTCCAATACCGATGCTATGACATAGGGATCATACATCGTTAAGAGATAACTAAAAAAATACGTTTGTAGATGGTCGAGTAATCTTAAACCCGATTACCCTGCTCAAAGAGCCCGTAGTATACACAATGCATAAAAAGCAGTTTCCAGTTAGTATCAGAGTTTAATCGACTGGATGCGGCCCATTATCAGCGACTGTTGCCTATCGAAAGCACTATCCCGATAAGCTGCCAAGTAAAAGGAGTTTAATAACTGGAAAACGAGTGAACGTGCATTCCATGGCAGTAAACGCAGAACGATTGAAATGCAAGAGAAACTCCGACTAACCCATCACGGTTGTGTAATGGATGTGGTTGTAACCGAAATCTGTTAATCTTTACGAATAATCTAATAATTTTATGTGTAATAATCGATGACTGCAGAAACATAAGAAAATAAAGGAAACTACAAAATTCAGGAAAGCAGAGATAATTCACACGATCTTTCGATATTTAATTTCTTTAATGGGTAGATTTCTTATTTTAATAAAAAGCAGTAAAAATAATGTTCGATGTTTTAAATATGAAACAGACGTTACAGAGGAACAAATTTATTAATTACAAGCTGCAGTGACGATTATATAAATAGGAACGGTCCTCGTGCAAAATTTAACGAGTTTGTAATTATTACTCAAAACGCGAAGGGTTTTTCAAAAATGTTCTAAAATACGAGATATGAATTTTTAAATCTTATATTCTGCGAAGCGAATAAAAGTAACGCTTTCCATAATAAAATTAACGCAATTTACAAATCGACATTTCTCTACTTATACTCTTGTCACTGTAGCTTGAAATTTTTTTTTTTTTTACAAAATCCCATCAATGTAACTACTTACTTGCTTCTGTATTCATCGCTGTGCAACATGCATTTCACATTTTAGCCTGGATATTAGCAAATTCTAGGTTACATGAAATTCAACAAGGTAACAAAATAAAGCAAGATGAAAGAAAAATTACTTTGTTATCTAGATCTACTTGTATCTATCAAATTCCTTTTTTCTTTTCTCTCTTTTATATATTTTAATAACCAATCAAATTTTGACGAACAGTTTGCTGTAACCTATATACATATGTATACGAATATGCTCTAATTCCGGAGGTTCGTACAATTTCAACTATGTGGCAATTCGCAATAACGAGCCGCTTCTAATCTCGGACCATTCTGTCCGTACGTGGCTGGCTGCGTGTTTAAAGTTCCATGGAAACGTTGTCGCGGCGTGTAAGTACGGAGAAAGGTATGTCACGGACGTGCTGATAAGTACGTACACACGAAGTTCTGTGCACGGCCGCGATCCCACGGACCGCAACAGCTTCAATGAATGCTCGATGCAAGGCAACTTTTGTCGATGCCTGGCTTTGGCTACGTGTGCACGACAACGCTGTCGGAAATTCTGGTGGCTTGGATATGCAACACGATCGCTGGCTATGGACATTTTGGTGCTGGAAGATTTTGGTTTCCGTGGTTGGTGTACCCGTTACTAAATACAAGCGACATCCTGTCTGGGGAGAGATTAGAGTTTGTTATTTTCAACGGTGAAAATGTTTGGACATTTTTACCTTATTCCGTAAACGATTGCAACGATTTGAGACACTCTTTGGTAGAAGAGATATAATTACAATTTTTGAGAATTTCTTGCAGAGACGTTCCTGGAATCTTTAGGTTAAACGGCGGATTCGGAAGTTTGAAGAAAGTTTTGCGCCCAGTCGAGTGGAGAAGAGTTGACGTTGCTTGGGTAAAAGTTTGTTGATCGAGAATAGTTCTCGGTAGACAAATCAGCAAAATACAAAACGAGCTGTAAGATATAGTTAGACATTCTGCGCTAGTTGATTCGTATTTACTTCGATCAAATAATTAAGGCTTTAATTATTTATCGGATTGTTCGTTGAAATCATGTTTGTGACCTTATTGAAGCGACGAGTACTTCTTAAACCTTTTTAAACTACGCTGGAATAAACGAATGCTGCAAATGCGATATAATTTGAGAAATGTGTTTTTATAAAAAAAAAATGTTGGATGAGAAATTTTTTAACAAAGTAATGTTATATTTTATTTTGAGTTGTATCAGTTTTTTTATAATTTATTATTTATAAAAAACCTTTTTATACTTCAATCTTCTTCAAACTGACCAAAGAAGTAGGTCAAAAATCTCACACTCTAGAGGTCCTCAGGTGCGTTGTCACGCAGTTGGTTCGCAGATTCGACAAAGAGAGTCATGACCAAAGCAAAAGCTGCATGGCGTAGGCTGGGGTTAATAAACACCGAGGCCGATGCCGCGGTTTCGTGGAAGGGTCGCTTCAGCTCCGAGCTATTCAGTGCCGCGATATAGTTTGCACCGAGTTTCCTCCGACCGGTCGAGCTAGCTGCTGACACGTATGTAAGTGCCATCGTGCGAGGGTTAGCACGCTTGATGAGAATACCTACATGGAAAAGGGGAGGCCCGGTCGTCGTGCTGCGAGTAATTCAGCGTTTTGACACTGATTAAAGGTGCGAGAGTAAGATAAAAGGCTGCAAAAGTAGCACAGTACTAGCGTTTAACAAATGATGAAAAAATCATTGAAAGAAAATTCAATAAAATACTGGTTCCATAAAAATACATTGGCTTACAAAATTTCTCAAATTCCGCTACATATTTTTTAGACAAATCGGTACAAACATATACATTTATATCTAAAAGCCATTATACGAAGAAACCATTCGACCATCCTCGCGAGGTTATAATCATCTCGCAAGCCAAAAATTGTCAGATTTCGGGCGAAAATTTCACTTAAAATTTGCTGCAGATTTGCTTCAAAATCTTGTACTCCCTACGCCACGCTTTTTCCGATTGTTCAACACTCGCACAAAAGCGTATGCTCGTTGAAACGAGTGTATGTTGAATTTGTGTTGCACAAGTGAGTTCGTTCTTTGGAAACGTCATACGTTCGTGAATCATCGACAAAGGACGCACACAAGGGAAGCAACAAGCACGTTGCTTCACCATACACAGGCGGGGTCATGGCAAAGAGATCGCGTGCTCGTCGCCTGTGAGGTTCGCACGGTACTTTCCTCGAGACGTTTACTTTTATCGCCGTTGAGCAGCTTGCACTTCCGTCGTTAATGCCTCGATATGGAAATTCGCCTCAGAGGCGGACCGGAAAATAAAGGAACGTCTGACGTATTCGTCGGCACTGAACATTAATAAAAGGAAACCGTTTGTCGTGGCACGGAACTTTCGCGTGAGAACGCCGGCGGAGGCCAGTGAGGAGCTCCAAAGAGCGACAAAGAAGTTACATAAGACTGAGGAAATTGCACGCAACGAAGCTCGTGGAAAATGCGATGGGAAAGCAAGAGGGAAATAAAATCGAACCTCGATGCGGTTTCAGGCTTGCTTTCGATACCATTATCGTGCCACTCAGCTACGAACAATCCGCAGGTTCTCCTGAACCTGCTGCTCTGATTTCGATCTACAGCCGATGATAATCCCTCGAGCCTGACGTTTGCTTGCTCTGTCATTGATGCGTTCCGTAGAATACTTCGTATTAGCTTGGATTCTGCATTCTCAAGGCAAGCATGTGACGTACGAGACATCTGTAGAAATTTTCTTCAGGATAAGCGAAAGGATTCAGTGAATGGAATTGGCGAAATTGATTGAAAGCATTCTTTGTCGTAAGTTTATATTTTTAATGTATTTCGATTATCGTGGATGTAAATGGTTTCTTTAGGAATATGCTGTGCATGATGTCTTGAAAGAATAGTTAAAATTTTATTTCAATAAACGTCAGAAAATAAATTTCAATAAAAGTCAGAGAAAGTTCAGTTACACTATTACAATAAATTTAGTACACGCATTAAATTTAGTACACGTTTCATTTCTTACACTTTCTTAATTCTATATGCATCGATTTGAAATAGAAGCGAGCACACGCAATTGCAGTTACTTGGGCGATCACCCCAGTTCAAGCACATAATAGTTAAATCGATAGTGAAACCATGTAGTTACCGTAGGATCGCGAAAATTTTAATGCAACTGGCCGAATTATCGGGTTCAACAAGAAATTTTTCAAGGTTCGACTGGGTGTTGTACGTGAAACGAACGAAAAACAAGTCTGTGTAGCTCGGCTGATCGGCCCTGACCGTCGAGAGCATGCTATTCCGCTCGATCTCCGGTCGGTACCATCAGCATTGATGCCTCCAAACTGGATTTACATGCCAAGGGTTTTGGACGTCGGCCAAATTGGCTGCACCTGATTCCGATCGACGTACCTCGGGCATTACGCTATTTTATACGGCACTGGGGCTGATCTCGTGCTACCCCGGACGACCAAGTTTGACCGTTGGATTTTATGAGACCAAGTTTCTATGGCATCCGCAAATGACGGACCTAAGACGATGATCTAGACGACGACGGTGATCGTGAACAACCATTAGATGAGTTCCCTCCCTGCATCTCGAATCTTGTCAAGGATTTCACGGCTGATCCTATTAAATCCCATGCGAAACTGATCCGTGTAATTCAAACCATCGTCAAATTATTGCAAAATGGAGATCATAAGAGAATAATGAGAGTAATGTATTTGTGTCGAAGATAGAGATATTTGGATCTTGGAAAATTTGGTGGTGTTCAAATTAGGATAAAAGTATTATAGGAAATATTATAGAAGGTACAATATAAAAGAAACGAATCAGAATATGTCTGTAGATTTTGAAATATTACGTGGTAATAAATGCATGGTGAAAATAGAGCTCGGATTAACGAAAAATTTGTCGTCATTGAAACTAGGATAAAAGAAATAAACTATAAACGTGGTATATCGTAAATGTAAGAGAACACAAAATTGTCAAAGTTTTGTGCATCGTTATCGACTAATTCAAAGTACAACTTTTAACTTAACAACCTCTTAACGCATTAAGACATTAGCAATTGAAGTAAGAATAGTTCAGGAACGATGGAAACCGCAACAATTTCCGTAAACCGTGACTAAAACTCCGTTTCACAGTTGACTGTACCTCGCTCTTGAAATTCAGCCGGTACACGTATTTACACCTCGCCACCATGTTTACCGCTTTCAAACAAATCCAGGCTCTTTTCGTTACGGTCAGGTGGCACTAGCCAAGGAAAGTATATTCGATTTCAATGAATCCCCGTGGCCAGTATCGAGTAGCCCGACTTTGAACACCGTTACTGCACCGCGAGTCTGCGACCCGACATATCCATTAACTGGTAATGCTTTGTAAACGGGATTAAACGTCTCTCAGATACCGCAGTAATTACGCGGAATGGCTAGCCAAAATCCTTCCCCTGTGGCAAATCACGTCGTTGGCTACAATCTAATATCCCATTGTCTTCGCCGCCACGCCAAGGACGTGTCTCACAGCTTATGGAGGAGGCCTCCTTCCGGTTGCCACCTTCACGAATGGCTGCATCGATCGCTCTCAGTCAAATCCAAGTGAATGGATTGATTTTTCCTACTATTCAAACTATAGGGAAGCAAACAGCAATATAAAACATTCTTCCAATCTTGGAAGGATCTCGGTAATCGAGTAGTTTTTATATCTTTTATTGATTTAATTATCGTCAAAGTTTTTCTATGTAAAGTCTGACTATATGTTGGTTTTTGTTATGAATAGTAGTAAGTTTGAATAGCGTGAATAGCATCAATAGTATGGGTAGTATGATACGAATAGTAGACAATTCTGAGTCGTAAATAATAGTAATTGTGTATGTTTTGCGTTGGCTGAATATCTTGTTAGTTGTTAAGTAGTAACGTGTGCGAATAGCAGGAAATTGAGAAATACGACTGCAAGTAAGTAAGTGGATTAGTGAAAATGAAGCAACGTATGTAGTCTGAACTAAAAAGAGCTAAACTATTTTGTACCAGTTAGGTGAGGATATAGCATATGATGCGACATATCGTCCTATTCCTTATGAAATTGCTAAAACAAAGGAAGATACAAAGAACTAAAATTTATGAATCTAATGTATCTAATATGATGAGATAAAAACATTTATTATGCCACAAATATATAGTATTCAAGCAACAGGTTTAAAGTAGTCAAAATATTAACTTCATTTAACGTTTAAGATTGACCTGAAGCAAGAATTCCCCCTATCAATCTGCCTTCGTTGTCAAATCTGCGTTCACTACGGCGCTCGATATAATCGTGGCAATTCGATATGGCTAGGAAGTGGCTCTATCAAAATTTCTCATTAAAACGAAAGATTTCGACTATAGAATCGACAAAGAAATGGCTAAGAGACGGAGGAAGGAAGAATTTCTCCGTGAACACTGACTAATCTCTTGTGGTCTGGGACAGGGTCGGTGTTTTGATAGGGGCGTGCCTGCTGATTTCGCTTCTACCATCGCAAAACACGACAAACCGTGGTAGGAAAAGAAAGAAGGAAAATGAAGAGTGTCGAGTAGTTTGCGCCTACAAAAGAAACGAAGGAACTTTGCATGAAAGAAGAGAAAAGGACAGAAAGAACAGAGAAGTATATACACGAAGAGAAAACCGGTTAGAAAGGAAAAGCTGGGGAAAACGTGCGAGGATATGCTGAGAGAAATAAGAAAAAAGAAGATGGATTGAATAGGGTGAGAGGAAGACGGTGTGACGGTGTGAGAATGGAAAAGAAGAGATGAAGAAAAAGATAGGGTGCAGATATTGAGACAGATAGAAGGAGAAGGGATAGAGAGTAGGAGAGAAGGGTGATGGAGGGGGTGAGCCATTGCCGCATTGCACCCTCGCCAACACGATTTCACCTCTATCGATTTGCGATTCTCCGTGTGTTTTGTGCCGTTGCACTCGGATAACTAGACACTCTCCCTTTGATCACACGTTATTGTACTCGGGACCCTATTATCCTTACGGCCCTTTCTACTGCTCGTTTCTCGCGAACCACTGGAGCGTCTCGTGTTTCTCCTCCCAACGGTGCCGTGTGCTTCACGGAAAAACCGAGAGACAGAGAGAAAATCATTTGTTGATTAACCTACGAAGCCGTTCGAGCGTGCATCATTATTTTCGTTCATAAATCAACCGCAGCGGAAACCCATCGCCTCTCTTTGCCCGCTCTTATCCGCGTTTCTTCCCCCTTTTCTTTTCTAGGCGAACGTTTATTACGCACCCGCGCCGCGATACGTTCAACGCCGATGAATTTCACCTTTAATTAATCCTCCCTATTTAATCCCGCGAAGAAGCGGAACCAAGAGGCTGATGGTTTGCGTTCGGAACAAAATTCCACCCTTTAACCGACTGAAATACGCTCGGCGAAGTAACGAGAAAAGTTTTTTCTTCGCTTATACGAGATTTCGTTGAATCGTTTGTGAAATATTATTATAATTGCTAAACGCCTGATAAACAGGAAATCGTACCTTTCGTACCGAGAGTCGTTTAAAACAAGCCGTAAGCTTATCTTCTTTCTACGGATCTTTCCACGGATTCAGCGTAAATTCGTAACACGATCGTTTATACGTTCGAGCGATCGATTAGCGTAATTTCTCGAGATCCATAATTAAATGGAGGCAAACGTTTACATTGCTGCGATAATTAACAGCCGATTCGTTGATCCTTGAGAAAGCTGTCGCAAGTGGTAGCATTAACTGTGTCAATCCATGGGATACTTGGTGATGTTACGCTGCCACTAGCTTGTTGCGCGTCTATAGTGCTTGACGTGATATACTACGTAGGATCGTACGCGTAACATAATTAATTTAGCGCAAGTTACCGAAACTTCTTAGACGTAAATGGTACTCGAAAGTTTATTGCCCTCCTCGAATCGACGTGCTGGAAATTCTACGAGCCAAATCATTAGAGGAATTGCATAGAATTGTTGATCTCTGTATCGCTCCTTTGCTCCAGTGTTTTCAGGAAAATCAAACGTGTAAATTTCAACCGAATCTTGGTTTCTCTGCAGTAGGAAACAAGTATAATGCATGTTTGATTGGTAAGATCGATTGGTAAGACGGACATGTTCGATTTGAAGTGATGTTATATTTCCTTAAATGAAAAGGGTTTTTATTCGTTTAATATGCAACATATTGTTCTTTTAAATTTCGGAGATATTTTTATATTTAAACATTTCGAGATTTTATTTAATCGTATTATAGTAAAAACATACAAAAGAAAATACAAAAGGTATATGGAATTTCCCCTTTTCAGTTTTCAAGCATTTGTATACACCGAAGTTTTTATTTCGATAGATATTTATTTATATCTCGATGCTACCACGTTTCAATGTGAGTATAAATATAGAAAAATATAAAATGTAAATACATGAAAACATAAATAATTTACATATTTTTAAGAATTTTTTATATTATTATTAACATGAGACTGAATTAAGCGTCGATATACAAATATTTCTTGAATATTGAGTGTGGTAGAGGCTCGTAGAGAATAAAATCCTAACCCGTATTGTTGTATATGTAGGGATCAAAGAATTATTGAGTGCGACCAGTATATTGTGAAAACAGAACGTAGTGAGTACAACGAACAGAAAATTCTATGATAGATTTTTTCAAGCGAATGCTCGAAAAAAAGGGTGTCAAAAATACCACTACCAGGTAATATCTCTACATGCAGGAGTATTATTCGTTCATTTATTATTAATAGATTGCGGATTTTTATACAAGTGCGTATTTTTCATATTTAATAGATTTTGCGTATTTTATATAAACGACATACGTAATTGAATATATTACGTATCATTTTCTGATTGGAGTTTTATTTCTAGCAATGTATGATTAATGAATTATGATTCATGTTACGGTTGTATTCTGGTCTTTCTTTGAATCTGGAAACCGCGTGTTGTGGCATGTCGAGCGGCTGCTCAACGAGGGTCACTTTTACAACCATTGTTTAAGAACAAACGGCCTCGAGCCGGATGTACCTGTTACAACCCCTAGACGAGACGGAGACCAGAGACACCCCCGGCAACGTCAGCCTTTTAACCTCTTCTATTTTTTCCCATTCCACAGAATTCCACGAAAACTCCTTCAAACATTCCCTAACCAGCTTTCGAAGCAACAAGCCAATCTTCTCTTTCGGAAAATTTTCCGCCAGCCGTAAACAGAATAGAAACAAACACAGAATATTACAACTTAGATATATATGTTAGCATCGAAACTGTTGCCAGATCCTTTAAACAAAATCTCAACGTCGAATCGCCTGCCATCAATTTATCTCTCTATTAATTTATTTTTCGTCAAACTGTTTCACGCATCCTCTGAATAGTCGTGTCATCGACATCTTATAGCTCGGCAAATTCGAGTCTGCGGTTTACAGTCATAAATTATCGGTAAAGTTAAATAGCGACTGGCTATCTACCATTATATTGGCACGAAGGAACGCTAACACGTATTATACGTATCATACATTTAGTACGATTTTAGTAGCAATTTTGGTTTCAACTTCGAACTAGTATTTTATTAACAATACTTGTAACTAAAGTACTGTCTCTATTTTTAAATAGTATTTCATTATTATCAGGGCAAAGCAGCGAGCCATCTATAGAAAATTGCTTTCACGTTTGCCGACACGTGATGTCTCTCGATACTGCTGAGGTTTGCATCTAGCAGGAAATCTTACATAACCGTGAAGTACCTTGGTCCGGCATATCATCCTCATATTTTACGTGTTCGACATTTTACACGTTACGATCTTCCACTTCCAACCTTGTACTCTCATATCACAAAGCAATATTTTTCACTGTTGGGACATACTAAACAAAAATTGAAATAATGCTTTAGATGCTGAATAAAGGATTAAATAATCAGTATTAGCGTTGGAATTCACGAAAGAAAAGAGTGGGAGATAAATGATAAAAATATTAAGTTAATTATTATTTGAGACGAAAATTGTAACACGTACTACTGTTCGGACCCTTATTTTTGACAAAATATATTTTAATTACAAGATTACGGTATATTCAACTGCGACGATTTCACTCTTTATAATCATCACGGCAATACAGGATGAAACATTATGACGAGTTTGGTGGAACTACTTTGTTAATTGATTAGCTCCTCGTCTTTGGATTCTTCAATTTCTGCATCACAAGTCAGATTAGAAAGATTTTTCTCGATTTATAAAAGGACTTCTAACCTTAATGCAAGCAGTCGTATTTAGATAATGAATGTACCACCTACATGCAATACCGATATACGCGGTAAATAGCATTGCGTATAATTTATATTTTTCTCATTAGAATATTATATATAAATTTCGTTCAACGTTGAATCAACAACAAAATGAATTGCGCTGTTCCCGTTAAGAAAAATTGTCGCGCCACTACAATACTTTCCATTCGTAAGAGTGTTTCGTGGTTCTTCTTAGTCATTTAAGATAACTCTCAGCACCTGTATATTCTTCTCTGCTACTTCGTCAGGAAGAATTTTGCGCCTTTCGACCCATGGGATTTAGAAAATGCGGTACTTTGCAGCTGTGCAATGTGGTCCAATCTCATGCCAAGCCTGAGCTTGCGCCTAGAGAGCCTCGATGTACAGTCCGAAATACGAAGAGAGCGAATATCGTATGCTTCCACGACGCAACGCGACGCGGCGGTCGTAAATAAGACTCCACTTCGTCGTAATTTTCACCTAACTGTCCTATTTAATATCAAGTTGCAGAAAAACAATGGAAGAAACGATGGAACGTAATTTTTGGAGAAACTTAATATGTCATATAAATGGAATTTTAAAACATCGTATATATCGTCGTATATAGAATGAATATTTTGAAGATACATGTTCATTGGAAGAAAACTATTTATAGCGTGAATAAAATAGGATTGTTTTTTTTTTTTTTGTAACAATAAATGATAAGTATAAGCGTTTGGACGGAAATTTTATCCAAGACTGTACACCACTTTAGATACTACGCGGACATTTTCTCTCATGCAAATGTCTTGTTCGTCTTCGTGTGTAAATTCGTAGAACTTCTGTACGTAAATGCACTTCGTTCAATGACAAGATCCAATATTTGACAATTGAGAGCAAACTAGCCGACTAACAATGTGTCATTCTATTACATGTCTTATACAACGATTTTCTACTTTATATAACGTAACGTGAAATTAGCATGTAGACAAATGAACTAGAAACGCACATCAAGAAATTTTACAGAACGCGACGCGAAGCATTTTGTTATTTGTACGCGTGTGAATTCTCAACGACGATAAAACTATCCAAACTAAATAGATATCGTAATTAAAAAAATAAAAAGATACCCCTCGGAAACAATCGTATCTGATCTATGAAATTTTTATTATTGAAATATATTGTTTCTGCAGTCTGCAACTAAACGTATAAATAACGCAGAAGTGTATTAAATTCAGACGCAGAATACGATCACGTTCGCATATTCGCCAGAACAACTCTCTGACTACTGCACGAGAAAACTTTTATATGTCATCGTGTGCACTCGAATAAAACTTCGTACGCTTTCTTGTCATTGCGCTGCCTGCGAGTTTTCTACCTCGAAATGATGGCCCCACCTTTGTGATAAGAAATCCACGACACATCGACTATAAAAGGAAATGAAAGGAAGGACGTGTACATGAAAAAAGATTTCGCGAAGCAGCAAATTTTTTACAGCCCTATCACTCGTTTAATTGAGCCTGTACCGTGGGATCCATTCGATCTAAGTGGCCGTAAATAGAGGCAAGAACTCAAGTCCGAAATAAGGAGCACGATAGAATCTACTTTCGAAGATAAAGGTCCTTTGAATAATATATCGTCAGCGTTCCCCGCTTTATCGAACATTCAACGAATACGCTTCGTTTCGTTCTCGGTAACTGTGCCTCTCCCTCCACCCTTGCTAAATTTATTCTGTTACAGTAACGACGTTTGCATTATTATTCCACGTGTTTTAAAATGGTGCAGATAATTCCTTCAACTTTCCAAATACTTTTTCTTGCTGATTCTGATTCAAATCGATTCGGTTTTCAATAAAATAGTTATAAAATTGATAGATCGTTTGCTTTCAAATTCGAGATCTCGTGGGTTTATCAAGATACCAAGCTTTGAATCATTTTACTGCCATAAAATTTGAAGATATCATTGAGAGATCAGATATAAAACTAGGAGGAATTTTGAACGAATGACGTGTAAAATATTATTTTTCTATCGCTCGGTACAAAAACTATGTAGTTCCAGCTTTCATCGATAATTTTTGATAATTGCATTTTGATGATTAATTTAAGATCGAAACGTCGAGGATTTACGATGTAAGAAATTCACATTACAGAATGATAGATCCTGATGAGTAAAATTTTTTTGCACGATCTCTCTTTAATTTGAAACACATATAAAGCCAAGCATAATTACTAGAATCATACTGTATGCATGCGTGTAATAAAAGGGTTGGTTTCATAGAATTAGTATGTCGTCCAGCATAGATCAAACGAATTGCTGAAATTCGAAATTTCATTATTAAGTAACCAAAGGTATAAAAGATATTCTTGCGTTGCGAACTTGCGTTCGTGTCGCCATATCTCACAGTAATTGCATTTTACTCGTATTTTATTAAACGCCGACATTACATTTTCAGAGAGTCAGAGGGACGAAGTTGTTGAATTAAATCTGGAAGGGAGTATCTAACTGGTATTCGTTTTCCGAAAGAATAGCTTTCTGAATTCAACATGAGAAAACTTTCACGGGGCAGTACACACCGGAGTTGGCAAATCCTCTAGCGGTTTTCGTTGGTTACGTTGTCTCGAGAATCCGGGACTTGGAAAAAGGACCACGAATACTTCGTCGTAAAACAATTATTTTTCTAGCAGTAATGTTGATCGAAATTAAACTCGGAATCTATCTTGAAAATATGAGGAACTATTTTTTCTTTGTTCTCGCTCATTTCTTTGGAAAAATTCTTTAAAAACATTCTTTAAGAATTGCGAAGAAAAATGACATTTCATTTCCTTCTTTGTAAGTTGTGCTGCGCTTATTTAACGAAAAGAAGGAATATACGTCTTATTCAAATGGTTTCTATTTAAAACTTCGTAAAACGTCATTCGCCTGGAGTATTTGTACATTATGTAAAATTTATTATTTAGTATATACAGTTGTTTATCGATTAAAGAAAGGGTTGGCTACGTTGAAAAAATTAATCTCCTACGAAATTACATCTCTTGCATATGAAACTCTTTAGTTATTTACCTTTAATTGACATTTTTAGATCCAACGATTTATTCGATTCAATTTCCTTCGAGGAACGTGTTCTCGTATACGTGTACTTTACACGAACTGAGCTCTGCTTTTTAAAATCTGATGATTTTCAATTTTTCGCATAAGACATACCACGCATATCATAAAATTCAAGAAAAATACGTGCCGACTGGTATCGCGTTAAACAAAGTTGGCAGAACTGCTGCCAGCAGGTATCGTTTCTCCCGTAAACGACTTCCGGCACGTTACACCCCACTCGGCAAACAGTTTCACTCGCCACCCCTCTACTACGACCGGTTTTCACATTACCAAGCTTTAAAATCGCGGGAGTCCTCGGTTGCTGCAGCAGACAGTTCGCGACGCGATGGAGCACACGAAGATACCGCGGTAGTGCCGTCGTGTGTTCAACTAACGGCGTGCTTGTATCCTCGCGGAAAATTCGTTGAAGGCGTCGAGGTTTACCCACGTAAACGTCTTCATTCCGCTCGCGGTGTACGGTCGGATGACCCGCGGAAGCGCGCTCCACTCTAGAGTGGAATCAAGCGGCTTCAACCGGGTCTAACCGACCTCGAGGCAAGCTCCAGCGTTGGCCCCAGACTCTGGCTCGACGTGAAATGGGTGCGACGTCGCCATTGCGACGTCGACGACGACGACGACGACAACGACGAGCATTTCGTAAGCTTGGTTATGATGCCATAAGCAGTTGCCTCGTTGAACTCGCTCGAACGTGCACTAGCTCGGCTGTGGAGAAGAGAGGATGAGTGTGTAGCCGAGTAGGTAGACACCCTCGGTGTACTCGAGTCACCTTCCTCCGCTGCTGCTTCCACCTGTGTACTCGCCTACCGGCGATGCTTATCCTCGTCTTCTCCATGGCTTGTTCCTTACCACCGAAACGGAGTACAATGCCGGAGACTAATCCATGATAAACTTTTGGCAAACCTATTTATGCACCGATCAAGGCAGAAGCTCTGGCTTCGTGGCGCATGTGCGGGGTAAGCAGCGCAGAAGAGGTTGGCTGAGGGCGAAGCGTAGTTGGTAGAAAACGTGCAATGTTGAAGGCTTATTACGCGGAGAAGACGAGCGAAAGTAGGTAACGAGTCAGGAACAGTGTGGGCGGAGAACGGGACAGGTTTATTGTGTTGTTATACTTTCATGCTTTAAAGCAACGGAGAAGCATGTGGATGCTCCGCTGTATAAGTCTCAGTCAACCAGCCGAGTGGATCGCCGCCGAGGCGAGTTGTAAAGTCAGCGGGTTATAGGGATCGTTAAAATGTTTGGCTGACTCGCGGCGTCTGTTACTACTTGCAACAATCGTGACCGTTTGAGTTGCTCCGCGTTCCTTCGCCAATCGTGCTCTTTTGTTTTCTGCTGAATTCGCGGTTTAGCAACTGGCCGCTCTTTTTGTGCTACGTTCTTGCCGTAATCGACATATATATTACGATAAGCACGTAGTAAAGAGGCGAAGTTTTGTTGTTAACTGTACTCACCGTTTACGTGGAAGGCAACATTATTGCCTATGTTACATTATACGATTCTTCTTCCATCATTTAACACGTTTTTAAATGAAATCGTGTCGCTATATATTTTATCTCGAGATATTAAACTTTATAGAAGTAAAGTTGAACGTAAAGTATAGTTGAAAATACAAACGCAATTGGTGGTATAATCGGACAAATATAATCGTATTTATAAAAATATTGAAAATCTCAATAAAAGAGTTCGTGAATCTTAAATCTTTAAACGCCATTAAATAAAAATTTTGTAGTAAATTCCAATAATTCTTTCCTCGTCGTCAATTTGACAATGAAGTCGCGTAATGCTATTATAATACGCTATAATTATTTAGTATAGAATCCAACCCCCAAATTTAAAATTACAACCGATACAAACGCCATCCTTTTATGCAATGGATCTTCAACACAGCGAATAATTTAATCTTGGAAAAGACGCGTTTTCGAATAGCTGTGGCCACCGTTTACATCAACAATTGTGCTCAATGAAATTGCAGTTCCAACAAAGGACAAGAGCTAACAGCGACGTGGTCACAGAAGAATTTAGGTATTAAATGTACGTCCAATAACACAGCTATGAGTTGACATTGCGCCGGAATAATAGACTCTGCTCTCGTAATTAACTTGCTACAAAATAGGATGGACAAACGCTATTTGTGGCTATACTGTTTGATCGCAACGATTACTACAACGATTACCATTCATTGGACTAGTTGACAAGATCATCTGTTTACTTTGCTAAAAAATATTCTCCAATAAACAGGCATTTATTGCATAGAAAATTACGATCGCATCTCGACTGATCTTCTCATCAACGATGATCCGCGCAGACGATTTAATTACTTGTGTGTACGTATATGTGTGTCAAATTGCGTGATCAAAATTGCCTTCGCTCAACGCTGAAAGTAATTGACCGATTTGTAATAAAGGGCAGTGAGTTTTATTCGGAAACACGAGCACGTGTCATTTACATTGATGGTAAATGTCGTGTAACAACTATATTACGGCTGAAATCCTTTACAAACCGCATTTGCATGGCAGAGGTAAAGAACTACACAAATTTTACGATTAGCAAGATATACAATTAACTGTTTGTTGATTTTCAACTATGAAATGTGATTATATTCTTTAAGCCTACATAAATATTCGATACTTTGAAGTTTTGTGTAGGTTAAAGTTCTAACGAAATTATACTTATCAATGTAAAGTATGTAGTTGAAAAAATACAGGAAGAGAATATCTCTTAAAATGCTTTATGCACTGAAATCTTTCAAAAGAAATCTTCCATAGTTTTATACAGGTATGCATAATACTGTATATTTTAGCATCCAACAAAACGCTAAAGACATTCTTGGCTGAATAAAACATAACGCGAAACTTTCTTTTCTCTAAATATGTGGTGTAGAATACGTGTCTTGAGGAACTTCAACGTTATACATAATATGTATAACATAATACACGTTTCTTATACGGATCAACGCTCGACAACGTTGAATATTAATGCAAGATAGAAGAATTCGAAAAAACTACTATAAGAAAAAAGAAGGAAAAGAACGAAAAAAGAAACATCGAACAAGCCTTGAAAAGAGTTCAATTGATTTTACAGTAATTAAACTTACAGTCGATATCAAGGCAAAATGATCTACACGATCAGTGATCCACAAAGACAATTTAGTCGTTCGATTCAAATCAGACACCCTATATAGACTTTCGCCATAGACAATTGAATACTTCCACGCTTGTAATAGCACAGCTACCCAAAATTTAATTACATTCCAGCAAACATAGATTTAAGCGTCTAAAATTCACAGATATTTAGCCCTTAACCCTTTGGCTACGGGCGGCTTCTCCGCCGCGCCAAAACAGTGCACGGTGCGCGAAGAAGATCGTCAGCGGCCGCGTTTATGTCTCACTGCAAACCGAGCTGCTCTAACGGTGTTTTTCGAAGAAAAATACTTTCCTCAAAATAGAGTGTTTATAACTTCTTAACACAGTCACTTTCAATTACAATTTGGAAACAAACAGATTACACAACATAATAATATGATATAATAGAATATAATTGTACGATACTAATAGCTTTTAATAATGGTATTGCGTGTGGTATTTTTCGAAACATGGTGTTACACATAGGCTAACATCAAATCTGACACTGGTATCGCGATTCGCTCCACAGTTCCCATCAATCGATTATAATCGACAACACACTTCGGTTTTTTCATCATTTTCATCATTTTTCAACAAATTCTTCATTGTGGAAAGAGGACCACATACGCCCTCTCGTCACACCATTTTACTTTTAATAAAAGGCTTAAGGATGTACAATACTCGTCGTACAAATGTACAAAACGCGGCATCTTACGTAGAGCGCCTATAGCCGCCCGTAGTAATACGTCAGTGGCATTTTACGGAGAGCGATTGTGGTCGCCCGTAGTAGCAAAATGGTTAATCAATCACATTCCTCTGACACGAGGGAATGAAAACCAATAACGAACTTGAATGATTCGTTAGAGTCATTCAATCTGTCATAATCTGATAAAGCAACGGGTTCCGGCACATTAGCGTATGAAACCACGATTCGCGAATGGGATGAACAGAGGAATTCCTCCATTGAAAAGGGACAGAGAAGAGGGAGGGACGCGTAGAGGGAGGGTAAAGGAGGGATATAGGTAGTAGCCTGAAGGCTGAAACAGCACGAACCTACATTTCCGCGTGCAACTGGACCCTGCTTCTGCACGACATCCCGACAAACTACGCCACCAAGCCGAACCAACGTTCTGTTCGCTCGACTGTGCATTTATGCATCTACGGCTTAGCCAAACCAGCAGCCGGTTCTGCGCTACCTTCCGCCCGTCATCAGTTTCATCGGTCATCCGCTTCGAACTCCTCTTCCACGCCATAAATGCACACCGTTACAACCACAACGCAAGGAGACTGCTATTGGGAAAAGTGTTTCGCCTGGGGTTCCGTGTAGCGCGTCTGATTTACGTGTGATCTCGTGTTTCCCAGTGATAAACGTCCTTTTAGAACGCGACCAGTTGGGATTGTTAGGAAAGTTTTGAGAGTTACGATTTGGCAATGTTAGGGTGAAATAAAATTGTTTCTTGGTGCAGATTGTGTATAGTTGATTTGTTAGGATTGGCAATGATTATGATCTAACTCTTTAAATTTGTTAAACATTTTTACAGTAATTTATAATCAAACGATACGCGCGTTGATTTTGTAGAGCTTCTTGATATTTATTAGGATGTATTTATTAGGAAATACACTCGGATTGACAATACATGTTAGCATATCTTAATGCTGCATAGCTGCTCTAAAGCACGTTCCTGCGCTTACGATATTTGTTCGAAATGTTGAGATACATGTGACATACAAGGAAATCTCTTCTTCCTCTAACAGGAATTAATGCGTCTACTGTTGGAGTAATTTTTGATAGCAACAGATTACGAAACAAAATTAATGATTCCTATTGGCGCATCAAATTCTATTAGAGAGAATGACACTCGATATGCACTATAAATTAAAAATTCTGTTTCATCCGAATCTACATCAGGTCCTCTTTACAGTTGCGACAAGAAGCTATATTTCGAAATAACTTATTCTCTATCCTAATGTTGATTTCAAGGTGTAGGCCGGCTCAGAGTCTACCCATTCAAAATACGATTCTTTAAGCAGTTAGTTGGTCGAAACACGCGCTTCACAAGTAATAAAATTGAAGATGAGAGAACATGTCCGTGTGTTTATTACATCTGCTTAGTAGGTATTAGAACGGCCGTGTCCCTTTTTCGCGAGCTTCGCGTCGGCTTACCGAGGCGTGCTTGTTGCCAGTCTGAATTAATTTCGCGCATAGCTTGTTGTCGCATTCCCCGGAGACCGGACCGCCGTGGCGCGCTGTACGGAAAGTAATATCGTTACTTGAAGCACCGGCGGAAGTGACGGTACGAAGGGTGACGGCAAGATGGCGACAGAGGAGAAGCAAAAAGGAAAAATGGACAAAGCGAGTCGTCAGCCGAAGGACGAAGAGGGAACGAGCGTCGAAATCGTTTCGAACGAGATACTTGGTCGCTGAGAATATCCTGGAAAATGGGAAAACGGACGCTGCAGGAACGAAAGACAATCGACACAAAGCTGGCGCCAGATACGGATTGGAAGACAACACGGGACGATAGAAGAACGAAGATGAAGAGGAATCGCAAAGAGCAAAGGCAAGAGCGACAAAAAGGGCAGGAATGAGAGGATCAAGGAAAATATAGGGTGCTTCTTCATTTTCATTAATAAAACATCTCGTTGGGTAAGAAGTTCCATGGAAAAAGGGATGGCAGGGATAGAGAAGAGGCGAGAAACGAGAAAAGATAGTAGAAAGACAACAGGTTCGCTAGACGGCGCGGTTTGCGACTGTTTCTGAATAACAACGAAATGCAAAATAGTTGATAGCGGTAGGAAATCTGGTAAGAGCGAGTTGTACACCGGCTATTCCTCAACCACAGTGCTCTTCTCTACCACACCGCCTCTCTCTACCACCATCTTTAGCCTCTCAAGACCGCAAGTTCTTCTTACGTGTATCTACCACTGGTAAGAGTCTCTTCCTTAAGATCCTCTCTTCGTCTTTCTTCCGTCCCTCGTGGTTCTCTACCACGCTGACGCTTCTCCATGGACTATACATTGTCCGTGAGGGGTTAATCCCTCTCCGGGGAAAATTAGCCTCCTGTTCGCAGCTCGTCTCTTCTACCCCTTTCGGAGCTGTGTCTCTCGACTTTCGCCGATTTTCCTGTCTGCCGAGACTGAATTGATATTGTTCGTTGCACAATCATTACGTGTACGAGATTCGTGTGATTACTTCGAGGATGAATGGAGCGGCTCTGAAAATCGAGTGGAAAACTTCGTCTCTATTTCCCTTACGTTTCCTTTGCTTCGTCTCTTGTTGCGGTATAAATGACACAGGGGGTTAAGAGAGTAATGTGAATGTTGTTCGGAAAATTGAAAGGAGTTAGGAAAGATGTTTACGTAAGATATTCGCTGCTATCGATGCATGCAAGTTATGAAACAACTATATTTTAGTGACAGTGAATGTATTAGGTTAATATAATATATCCAGCAAATTCTTGAAATTTATTCTCATAATCGCGATCGAATGGAGTCGCTACAGTGTACATTGAAAAGAAAACAGAACAAAATTACAAATGAAACGTTGCGTTAATGTAACTTTGATCTTTTTAATGTCGTAGTGTTGAAATTCATTTACCGTTACAAGCGATAATGTACATATTTGTATAGAATTATATTAACAAGAATATGAACACCAAAAGCGAATAAGGCCAGAACAGAATTATACAATTCCAAGACAAAATATTAATTTTCGATTATTTTCATTTTGTTCCTATTAAAAAATTGATCAACCATTACGTAAAGATACTTTTAATGCTAATTGTAGCTAAATAAACTCTCTGCAGCATATTTAATGATTTTGTTTTAAACAAAGTCACGATTAATTTGTTCGCCTTACTAAATAGTTGCTTGGACCGTGAAATTCATATTCGAGTGCTGTATATCGTGTCTTTTTTAGGGCAGCGTTAATTCCGCGAATTTTGTCAATGTAAACAAGATTGTACGCGGAATTTAGAACAATAGAGCTCGCAGTCGATTTAAACGCGTTATACGAAAACTACAATTGTCTGTTGAAATTTCCTACCTACAGTCGGGACTGTATGTATCGTTGACAATTACTAAGCAAAGAGCCCCTTGAATTATGGATTTAGAATGCAACGTAATGGTATAGTCCGTCTCACAATTTATAGGTCAGCCTTCTGCACCCTTTACACTCTCAGCTTTTCACGGATCGTCAAATACCAATGCTTGTGAATGATTTACTAGCTTGTCAAGCTAACAGGTTACACGTTGTGTTTTTAGGCTGTTCCTTCCGCACGTCTTTTCTCTGTGTTGTTGAAAATATTTGTCATAAAACGTAATATTATCCAATAAACAGACTTTTTCTTTAATTCGTTTTATTAGAGAGAAGCCTCTGGAAAATTTTCTGGTTATGTTCTTTAAACTCGAACTTATTTCTGTCGTAGAAATGTCGCAGTCGAGGTAAGGGGTTACGAGGTTTTCAGACATGCGATTAACCTCGCGCCTTTCGCCTACGTACTGTTCATAAATACCGAACATTGGAACACTTGCTGATTTCACGATGAAACGCGAAACGCTGGTCGAACAGCGAGCATTAATCCGAGTTATCAAGGAAACAATTAATCGATCAAAATTTTATATCGATGTAAAATTATGATTTTATATACAGTAACTCACGAAAATATTCGAACACTTGTATAATATTTTTATGAATACATTATGTGTGTTATGCAAAAAATCTTGAAATTTTATTAACACTGTACGACTATAAAAATTAATTCTACTATATTAAAAATTTATAAAATTATCTATTATATTGTCATTTTCAGTAAATTATTTTAAGTAATAATTTTTAAGGATTCGAATGATTTCTTAATCATTTTTCAGATTTAATGGAACTCGCGTAAGTGTTCTAGTACTTATGAACGGGAGTGTATATGTATATCCGTGTAAGTACGTACAACATTGGTTGTACGTACGACATTGGTTGTACGCACGACATTGGTTGTACGCACGACATTGGTTGTATGTACGACATTGGTTGTACGTACGACATTGGTTGTACGTACTTACACGGATATACATATACATTCCCCTAGTACTTATGAACGGGAATGTATATGTATATCCGTGTAAGTACGTACAACATTAGTTGTACGTACGACATTGGTTGTACGTACGACATTGTTTGTACGCACGACATTGGTTGTACGCACGACATTGGTTGTACGTAGAACGTATGGTTCTATATGTATATATACGGTTTATTTGTACACATTGGGGAGAACAACGTGGTATGTCACAGTGAAAGTAGTCTGAAAGTCATAAACGTCCGTGACACAAGACGCGACGGCCAAACGCTACGACGATTTTCTCACAGTAAGCTCCGTATGTTAGCGGATTTACGAGCCCTCCAGATGCGTGAAAGATGCCTCCGTGTCGAGCAGCCCTCTTCGCGTTTATGACACAGACGTTGTTGAATAATTGGATTTGTCGGTTATTAGTGTAAGTATTACACATGTAAGTAATGCCTCAGAGGTAATGATTTCATACAGCGTGTACGTAACGATGTGCACACTTGTTCATAAGTGTTAGCAAGCTTATGGGAAAATGTTGAAAGAGCGTTGCGAAATTATTGACGTTGATATTGTTCGTCGTTGATTATCTACGATAGTTTCAGTTGGTTTACTTAATTCTATAGTAGTTCCTTTTGCAAAGAGAATCTTCTACCGTAATCAGTATTCCGATACGAAGAAAATGCTTTAATAGTTTTACTTCGTATAATTGTAGAGGTAAAGTGTTTTGCATAATCTTGTACTGATAAGATAATAGAAACTGTAGATACAATAATGGAACGACTCTGAAACTTTAACAATTATTAGCTGAACTTAATACGTATCTATGTTTCACTATCTAGGTCTAAGACGAAAGCTGTCGTTAAAAGTTAATGTTCTTGGATAATTCATGATAAAAGTATGTACCTTGTTGAGTCGACCTCTCCGTGCGTTTAACTTTAAATGTTATAATTTTTCAGTTTCACTTAAATAACGCAATGGAAGGTTTTACGGCCACTCGTATTAATAATTAAAATAAATGTTTAAAGTAAAACTATTCAGGACACTGATCTTATTATCTTTTACTTTCATGTAACTTTCATGTAGGTACAGACAAAGCAATTTACATAATCATTTTATAATTTCAACAATAACAATGCTTTATTTTGTGTATTTCATAAAAGTGAGACTTAAAATATGAACTTGAGATGGTAGGTACTGTTTTGCATCAAACATCAATTTAAAAATGATGCTGGTAGAATCCGAGTGTGATGTTATTCAAATTAAAAAAATCCCTTTGATTTAGTTGATTATACAAGTCGGCGCTTTCAGAAAATATTTTTAAAGTCCCTTATATCATTTGACTATGCTGTATGAATATGGATATATTTAATTTTTCTGAATTAATAATGTTTTCATCAAAGACAGCCACGTGCATATGCATATGAAAACTAGAAAGAAAAAAGGTGATAAGTCACGTGTTCCATCTTTTTTACCAAATTCAGAATATTATCGATTAATTGTCATCAAAGAAACAATATATTACACGCGATATATGTACACATGCGTAAAAATTTTCTATGGTAAGCGTTCAAACATTTTCGTCGGCTACTTTAAGAACGATGCGCATTAGATTTTCTTTCCTTCGTGTACTACTTCGAAGCGTAAAGCGCGACTCGAAGAAAAGCCGTAGTACTCGAAACTTTTACTTTTTACCACGATGTCTGGTCTCAATTTTTAAAGAAGGCGTAATTTATGATTCGGGGGCCACCGAAATGATGCACAGACTGGCACGTAAAAAGTTTGAGCAGAAGAGAAAGAGAAGAAACCATTTAAAAAGCGAAATTCCACGAGCAGTATTAAACATCGCTGCGATACTATATACCGCATCGTTATCTCGTTTTTCTTAAACGAAAAGTCGGTGATGCTGCAAAAACGATAAAGTCAGACTCTGACGACGTCTGGCTGCTGAAAGGATTTCCAGCTGGATACGTTCATTCGACGTCGGTATAATTCTTTTTCGAAATACGAGAGAATAAACGTTTGAATCGGTATATCATCAAAAAGCAGAGATTATAGTCGATAATTATAGTCGATCGTGGAAATATTCGAACATCAAAGTAATTTTGATCTTGTAGCTTTCTATTTTGAATAAATGTAAGATAGAAGCTAGTAGAAATTAATAAATTAACATGTTATATCGTGTTATAGTAAGCAAAGTATAAGTACCAAAAATAAAAAAAAAATTATTTATTATGTAGGATTATTTTAATGTTAAAGAAAACTGAAAAAGAGAGATTTATAAGCGAAAAGAAGATGATTAACTATTAGAAGAATAGCACCCATTGCTAGCATTTTCGTGAAGACTTGTAATACTAAAATTTCCAAAATTATATCATTCTGGAATCGTAAAACGCAAAACCGGAATGAACCGCGTAATTCTCGGCGTCCACTAATAATATTTTACTCCAAAATAAAATTGCATGTGTCACCGAGAAAAATTTCTATCGCATAATCCCCTTCGGCGCGTCTGTCGATGCATGTGTAATTTACTTAAGCCACTGCAACGTGTATCCGAACTCGATTCTAACCCCAAGTTAAACTACATAAAAAGAACAAACGTGAAGAGGAAATAGTTGTAGAAGAATTATGAAGGAAATATTCCAAAGTTCTCGGAGAACACTCGGAACTAGGCAGAGTCACTTAACGTTGTCTCGAAATGGTTAACGCACTTGGAATATTGTATACAAATCTGCTAGGAAAACGACACATATTGCGAAATTTTTGTGCATCCCGTCGGTATTTTGTTACTCAAGCAATTATTTTCATTATTTTAAATATTGCAAATTATTTTCTAGTCTTACAAATATCTGAGATAGATTTCAGTTGTATATCGTTAAAATCTACCTTATTTACACGTATCTGATCCAATATTAAAAAGAATAAAAAAATACTCGAGAAACAAAAAATGTTTGCAGATTATTGTTGATTACAATTATTCGCGCTAATTTTGAAGACAGAATCGATGTTCATAAAACTTGTTTAAGCCTCTCGTCGATAGTTTCACACAGACGAAATAAGTAGTGTTAATTACCGAGCATCGTAGAAGTATTGTTGAACTGAAACAACGGTAGCAAGCATCGCATCGAACTTTGAGATTCTGTTTAATCACGGCTGGATCGCGAACGAAACTCCGGTTCGCGAAAGAAATCGCTCGGAAAGTTTCCAGCGTTCTGCATTGCTAAACGAGCAGAGGAGAATTCAGTAAAGCTGACGACCTAGAAGTATGGTCTCTCGAAGATCGTTAAACGAACAGCTGCCTAGGATAATAGACTGTGAAAATACCAGTAGCAAATGAGAGACTTTTGTTGCATTAAAATATTATCTTTAGTCGCGAACATTGGTCGATTCTTTATCGTAAAAATGATCAGCAACTGTATCAATGATATTTTTCTAACTTAGTTCTAATATGATCCATCTGTGTTTGCGATATCTATCTTATTTGCTAATCAAACTTGGAGAAATTTTATTCGAAATAAAAATAAACAGTAACATCTTGAAATAATAAATTACGTGTTAATTAATCTGAAGCTTCGTTCATTTTCATTTCAGTTGGTTTAATTAAATTTTTTATTTTAGTCCCATAGTGGTAATCGCCAATACTGGACATGAAATTGTATAAATGTAATATATTCATAAAAAAATATTTACAAGCGTTGGAACACTTCCGTGAACCCGTGTACTAATAATTACGAAAAGCAAAATTCGCGGAATCTCACAAATTCCAGTCATAATTCAATGTATATCGCAATAAAAGCCTGTGCTCATATTCCTAATAAAATATCCTCGCTACTATAATATGCCGAGACAAAGGCGGATGATACACGCATGGTGAACGAGTAATTTGAAGTTGCTCAGTTAAAGGGAAACAATTACGCGAACTTATCTTCGTAAAGCCGCATCTTAGAAACGTTATTAAAACATCAAATAAGCTATTGCCTAAGCACCCCTTGCTGAAAGGCTTTAGCTTCTGCAACGTTCTTGCGTTGCGTTACCACCTGTCGTGTTTTTTAATTCACTAGGATGACATGATAAAACAAAAAAGAAAAAGACGTAGGATAGAGAGGTATTAGGTTTTAAAGCGTGTTTGATATTTGATAAAGTATTGTATTACTGGCGCAGTGGTAGGTGATTTTCAAAAAACCATTTCGTGTTGTTTGTAATTTCAGTTTCTGTTCAATATCGTACTCGAAACGTTTAAATACTACGGATGTTTTCAATGCTGTAACAGAGATATCGTGAAATGATAATTAAATAACGGAAAATTAAATTTTTAAGCTGCAGTTCTTTTTTAAAATCGCAAGTAGGTATATGAGCAAGTCAATATATACATATTACATAGCAAGTCGATTGTAATCTTTTATTTTGACTTATTTCTTCTGTGTTTCACGTTCTTAAGATTTTTACTTTGAATACGATTCTTATGAAATTGAGGTATCTTTGTAAATAATTAGATGCATAGAATCATCAGAGCATAGAAAGATCAGAGTATACGATTATCCCTCGTATTTGTTTGAATCTATAACATTTCAACTGTATGTAATAATTTGCGGATATAATTTATAAGTACATATAGAGTTTAGCGTATATTTAGCCGCAATAATTTACGATACTGTGACAATGAGACCGTGGCGAGTGTTTATACTGGAGTATCGGTAGCAGGTGAGAAGCGATTCGAAGAATGTACAAGTAGACCAGTAGAATACATGATACTATGTGAAAATTTTGTTGTATGTGGTAAGAATGTATGTTGTATACGTGAGATTTATAAAAAGAAGCGAGAGAATTTTGTGTAAATAGTTGAAGAAAGGTTGAGTCATTTGAGAGTCGAAGGAGAAGTTAAGAAAATTTTGAGTGAATTGAGACTACTATTTTGAGACGCAGCGTCGTTTTTTTTTCTTTATTACTATATATACGTTTCATTATTTTATACGACATTATTTCGAAAATATTTCAACCTTAGCTGTAATATGAAAAATTTTTCTGAATCAAATTTAAATGATACAATCCTTTCTGTAATTTAAGCGATTTCCAATAAATACCTTGATATGGCGTAAATATAAAATTGCGAATAAAACAGAAACATGAAAGGGATTTGGACGGAATGATTCGAAAAATATTGAATGGAAAACATGTATAAAATTTATTCTCCGTTGATTGTACAAACCGAGTAAATGCATATTATTCTCCAAAATCCCCAGTACGACAGTGTCAATTGGTTAGGTGTATGTTGTTTGCAGTACCACCAATAAACTACGTTTCTTTTTTTTTTTTATTATTATTAAACAAGGTCCACGGTCGAATGAAATAAATCTTCGAAAATATTTTTCATCTGTTTGAAATAGCACTTCGAAATTGTATCTGCTTTTCATAATACGGCTGCGGAGACACAATTCGTTTTTGCATATTTATCAAATCGGAACATTAATGCACGCAGATCATGCGCCGTAGTTGCATTTTTATTATTTATCGTAATTGCGCAGTTTGCACTATCGTTCTATAATATCTGAGATCGTCGATATAAATAATAGATTATTATTTAACGTAACTCCTTTATTTGTAAAAAATGCAAGCATACAATTTTACATAGAATAATATATTTCACACAAACGTAGAAAAGCGAGTTTCCAATTGAATTTTTTCGAATTTGTTTTGCATATTCTACCCTTGTTATAACATGTTATTAAAACATGTTAAAACAAAAGTTAATTGCCACACGTTGATCAAAACTTGAGTGCATGCGTGTAGCGATGTTACAATGTTTCATATCTATATATATATATCTAAAATGAATAAGATGTCTGGCAAGACTTTTTGATTAGATAAAGGACTTGATAAATTTTCTTTACAATCTCCAAATGAATCTCCGGGGCAATTTCTCGCGAGTTCGAAAGAAACACTCGCTGTAGAAAAGAAGTACGATAAGTTACAGTCGATGGTAGCGAAGAAGGCTTCCCTTAATTAAAATTAATACGAGGGCCACGCCTTTATCAATCGTTCGTTGCGCAAGCGAGTCTTGGAGAGGCAACAAAGAATTTAATGAAATTACAGGCTACAACTCTTCTTTACATACCCATCGTAAAAACAACAATCGATCGTGCCCTTAAATTAAAACCGGCATCGATCATTCGAGAAAAATACTTCTGACGATAAATAATCCTCCCGTTAGCTATTTTTATCCACGATGAGTACATTATGCTACTTGCGAACCATTTTCCAGAGTAGATATACATTATAATATAGTATATAGTAGAATATACAGCATGTATATAGCATTTTTAATATTTCTAGATCTTAACTATCATATTACATCGTATATCGATACAGTATTTCTAAACTCTATAGTTTTACAGGTTTAATTTACCGTCAAACGCGAAATAAACACGTAAATGAAATAATAAAAAGTTCATCGAACCATCGTTCTTACGAATAAAAATCTCGTGTATTCGAGTTACAGTTCAATTATCATTCCAAAAATAAAAAATATATTTCGAGATCACAGGTGAATAAGAAAAGATACCTTCAGGCAGAAGTATGTACAGTACACAGGCATTCGTCATTTCAGGGAGAAGCATCGAGCTTGCAGAAACATGTCCTGTTTCTTTCAATGTTCTGGAAATAATACGAGCTTACGTCATACGAACAACGTCCGTGAAATGTTTAACTTCAAACATAATTTGAAATTTCCTTTCTGGTCGAAAATACGAATGTGTGTAAGAACTCGTATAGGAAAAGACGGTCAATATTTTAGCGATCCCGAAAGAAAGCTAGGCCAAGCTGCACAAGTGGCCCGTATTTTCTTTTCTCTCAAAAGGGCTGCATATAGCTGTCTCTTTTTAGAATCAAACCGTTGCTCGCCATACTTTTCTTCAAATCTGAGAACTATACGTATGAATATGTACGCTATAAAAGAATATTTGTATTCCTGTTATAACATTTTGTTTCTTTTGTGCACGCAAATATATCGAGACTTTCTTAACTTGTAACTACAGACGTCGATATTTTTCTCGATACTTATGTTAATATCAATGGATAATGTTAAATCGTAAATCAAAGCTGCCTGGGAAAATTATCCCATTTCGTAAAAATATTTCAATGCAACCTAAACATATCTACTATGAAAATTTGCATTGTTTAAGAACAAAAGCATCAACGGTACGTGATACTTGAAAATCAACTTACCACACTTGGCAGCAATCCCCCAATCTCGTGATCCGATGAGCGACTTTTTTCTTCTGCAGGCAGTTAAAAGTTGAATAGTGAGGAGCGTAATTCGCAGGGGATGGCTGTCCCCAAACTCGTGTAATATCCACGTACTTATCGACCCACCTATCCTTGTGTCCTACGCTTTCAAATTCTTCCCTAGCAGACGCTCAAAATGGTCGCAAGTCGACGAAAACTAGTCGTGCGAAGGATGTTTTATGAAAGTTTTTCCTCTCATAATCTCGAGCTACCTTCCCACCTCCCTTTTTCACGCCCGATGTCCAACACTTGTCAACTTCGCGATTTTTCCTTCGTAAAATATTCCTTCGTTTGAGCTACTTCCTTTCACTATAGGAACCCTCTTCCTTACGTTTCACCAATAATCGGCGGCGATTCGACGCTTGCTGAATAAAGACCGGATCGTTCTTGACACCTAGGATTTGCACACTTTAATCGTTGAGTTTATTCAAACTGTTGAGTCGAATTAAACGGAAACCTCGATGAAGGATTTAAAACACACTTGGTATATTTTAGGAAAAAGCGGTTTTCAAATTAGACTGTTCCACAAGTTTCAAAGACCACAAAGAAAGAAGATTGTGTCCATAGAGAGCGCAAAGTTTGGAACATTCTTTTCACGAGAAATAATTAAACAATTTGAAGACTATAAAAATAAAAGCGTTTTTAAAAATTCTTCTTATAATAGGAAAAACGTAGTACGTACAATATATAGGTTCGTGTAGTGCCAAATGAAGTAAATGAGTTACAATTTGCGATAACAGTTGTTACAAGCTTTCAGGTATTTGCGTATCTTACTATAAAAAGGCATTACACAGAAATGATTTGTATATTATATATGAAATAACATTTCATGACAGAAACAGACACTATAAGTACATTCCCGTTACATCGCTGTATTCCTGACTTTCTACGATCCAAGTACGAGAAAATATTAAAAAGATAAAGAGAAAGATTCTTTGTTCAAACAAAGTTCTGGAAACCTCTCTTGACCGCTTCTCTGTTTCATTTCAAAAATATTACCGGCATAAAAGTTTCCCGATAAAAAGGATCCACGCAAGGGCTGTTTGATCAACTTAAAACGAATGAAATTTTTATTGTAAAGAAAGTTTGCCGAAGATCGAAATAAATGTCGAGGGAATATAGTTGCCGAAGTATCGTACCCCTGTTCCTTTTATTCCCTGTTCGATGTTGATTGCAGCAGAATATCGCAAGAACCGCAGAAACATGGAATCGAAAGGACGAGAAGATCAAAGAAGAGAAAACTTACACTCTTTTACGGCATGAATAACTCGAAAAATATTTTTCACTTGGTGAAAGTGCCGTACAATTTCCCAAGCCGGATTAAGGAAAGTCGACACGCGTTTACTCGAAGTCGAATCCGATTCAAACAGAATATTCGTGGTCCGTGAAACGAGAGTGGCTCGAATCGCAATTCCGAGCGCAAATTCAACCGCTTTCCCGAAACGTGCGAATACGAAATAGCCACGTACATCGAATTTGTCATTTTCGATTTCCTGAAATCTTTATGATGTATATAGATATCGTGTACATCCCTCAGGCTGCTGGTTGGTGCACGATTTTCGGTGGATTTCGATTGGCGCGAAGATTGATCGCAAAACGTCAAGGATTTCAACTGGCAAAGATATTCAGCTCGGTGAAAATGTCCAGATCCAATTTATTGGAATACGCTGAAATTAGATTGTAATTTTGCAAGTCAATCTTAATCTATCTGACTGACATCACCAAGTTTTTTAATCGCTTTGAATAATCCGCGAAAATTCTTACGAAGTCTGCGTCGATTTGCGCGAATCGGGCATAAAACGTATCGATTCGTGATCCGCTTAGTGAATATAGAGAGTTTAAAACAAAACGTTAAAAATTCGTTTGTTGGTTGGAAAAAGTCACGTACCCCGAAGAAACCATAAATCGGAATAACACGTTTGAAAGTGGAAATTCGCGTTAGATATGAACAAATCACATGGAGTTTAGAATATCGCTGACCATAATATCTCGTTCGTCTTCGAACACGACTGGCTGCCAATTTGTTGCCTCCGCTGCGAGGGCCTAACTGGCGCATAAATATTCCATAAGGTGGATCGGTTGTAGCACGAACAGGTTAAAAACAGGCTGTACATACGAAGGACGGAACGAAACAAATTGCAGCTCGCCCGGCACTGAGCGAGATATTCCGGGTCGAATGTAAATTTTCAGCTGTGCTCTGGAACCGCGTGTCGCGAGAGTCAAGGAAGAAAAAGACGCACCGAGATCCTAGGCGAAAGAGGAAATACAGAGAATAGAAAGAGAAAGAGAGAGAGAGAGAGAGAGAGAGAGGAGAAACGGTGAAAAGCGGGAGGAGATTCGAGAAAGACAAACACTTGCGACAACGCGGAGGACGCAAGTTAGACGAGGAAAAAGACGAGGCAGAGTTAGAGGGTTGAAGTTAAGGCAACAGCCGTGTGAGGTATAAGGTATCCGGAGAGTTATGTGGCGACAAGCCGACAACCCCTTAGCACCCAGTGACAAATACGAGGCGCGCCGTGCCTTTTCTGCCTTTTCGCGACACTACGCTCGCTTGTCCATGGTAAGAGGCGGAAAAGGAAAGAAAGGGCGATAGGACGTTCACTTTTTTCCACGCGCGGTGAGTCACTCAACCAACGAGTTAGAGCTGCGACTGACAGACCCTCCTCTAACTTGTCTATAACCGATCCACGAATATTTTTTCGTAGCCTGCCCGCTTTCGAGGCTGCTTATTCTTTTTCCCTCGTAACTCTTGCCATTTGCATTTCTTTGTAAGCATTTCGTAGGGTAGGCATAATACGAGCTATAATTCAGCCTGAGAGAAGTTTGCGAAGTTGCGCTCTCTTTCGTTTCGGACGAAACGGATTCGTAGACGTTATTCTTATTATTTATCTGGACGATTTTTCCAGCAGAAGACGTACGACTGGTTATTACGCTCAGACGCGAATATTCGTGACTTTGAAACTGAATAAGCACGGATCGAAGAGAATGGAGGAATATTTCGTGGCGAACAAAGGTGAAAATTTGAGGGAAACAGGACAGAGATATCTAGTAACGCTACTGCTGCTGCTGCTGCTGCTGCTGCTGCTGCTACGGTTTATGGGGCTGAAAGATTTTAGAAGGGTTCTTTGGGATCGCCCAAGCAGATGCATAATAAAGGAAAATCAGGATATACATGGCACGGTGCCTGGGTTAGGTTCCAAGTTATAGCGATATTGTAGCATTCTACATTCTACCTAGTCGCTTGCCAAGAGGTTTCCTTACTTCACGTTCGAGGAAAATAAACCTAATAGTCGTGAGGGCGTATGTTGGCATTGAGACGGTTGAATCAAATCAGGTTATGATAGGTGTATAATATATCGAGTTATTTGTGAAAATTCGAATTTGTGAGATTCGAAGACGTAATCGACTCCAAACTATATTCTTTCGAATGGTACAAAAATCGCTCACGCTCGTCTTCCAAATCCAATGAACAGGGAGTAGATAACGTGAAAATTATTCATCCCTAAAGCCACGCTCGATTTCAAAAGCTCCGTCTCTCCTCTGTCGTATTTAATATTTAAAAAGCAAACGAGCGTACGTGATGTATATACATACGTAGGTTCTTACAAAAGTAAACACGATGGAAGAGGAACGAGAGACAGCCCTACTTCTCGAAAAATAAACCCAAAAAGGATGTATTAAGAACCTAGGGGCGACGGAGGTAGGCAATACGATCGAGTATTCGCCGCTATAATTTCGACGAACGAAAGAATGAAGAGGTGGTGTGGTTGAAACCGGAGCTCTTGCCGAACGAAGCGTTCCATTTATTTGCGCGATGATTTTGACAACGAACGTGCATCTTTTCTGTCCGTAAACAATTTAATTGTCGTGTAAGATTAATTGCTGACGCCGGAATTAATAAGAGGAATACGTTTATTTCTGGTAGGAAGCGGAGCACGTAATTAATGAGAAGGACGGGGCTTAACGTGTTCTGACAAACCGTGCCTGTCCACCACACTTATGACGACCACGGCCACGACCACGACCACGACCACGACCACGATCACGCGCATGGGAATCCTAGGGGCAGGGACAAAGGAAACTCCGTAGTCAGCCAGAGACAACGTTAGGGGTGATTACGCAAAATGCTTAATAATAGTGCGACTAAGCCGTTTTCTCCGCGTTGCGTCACCGCCATTACTTCTACCCTGATTCTTCTGGTATGCGATAAAATTCGTACCAGGATGACAGTTTGTTTCGCGAAAATGCCGTGTCATTGCTGGAATGTATTGTACATAGATGCAATGTGGTAGACACTGTCTTGTCAGCTTATTGTCAGATGTCTCTAATCTAGTAGTATCGTAAAATTGTATAGGAGGTTTGTTTGTTATCCTTCGAGGTAAATGCAGCTGTTAATGTATTTATTACAAGCGTGATAGCTTAACTTGTCGATTTCAGTGACGGTAGGCTGTGAAATTTATGCGTCTCTAATAATATTATCAATCTGTAGCGATATACATACTCGTATACGCGTTTTCAGATAATATATGAAATTTCAGTTGCAGACATTTCAGATTTGTCACTTACTGATTGGATCGTGTCTAAAAATGTATCATCTGCTTGCAATATGTTTCGTATAAAATTGAACACCGATTTATGCCCTTTCGTTTCATGTTGTCCTTCTTTTGTTAGGAACGAGGATTATCAAAATATTGATTCAAGTGTTACGCGTTGGAGTAAGAAGTAAAACAGACAAATACCAATTGTACAGGATTATATACATCTGAGTTATGAAATTTAAAAAAACGCAAATAACGTACACAAATATTCGCGTACGATATTCTAGTTGAAGTATCGCGAGCCATTTTTTCCGAGATAGCGGTAAAACTTTTATTTATTTATGGTCTGTTGCATTTTTTCATACTACTGATAGAGTATTACTCTTAAATCCTATTAATGTGAACGACTGTATACGAAAGTGAACCCTGCATCCTTTTTAGGATGAAACGATGAACGTAAACTATCACAATTTCGAGTGATTAATTGAAATTATATTAAGAAATTAATTGATTGCTACCGTTTACTTATTGAGTATCAAAAATAGTACTTTAACAGTATTATTGGCACTGCTATAACCGATAACTTGTTGATATAATATTGATAAGGATATTCCTGACGAAATAATGAAAGTTGACATTTTAGATTACAGTATAATTTGATAAAGATAATATAGTATTATAGTTATAGCTAATCTAGTTTACTTTCAATCTATCAATCATAAAAGAAAATTGGTTTACAGTTACCCCCTCTATTGCCTTGCATTCACATTTATCCACATTCATAAGTACACTCACATATCCAATCTTATTTTACGCTTTTTTTCTATTATACATATTTATATACTGTCTGTCGACTTTTCAGTTTGGTTCGGGGCGAAGGTAACACGAGGACGGAGAGCTCTGGAGAAAAAGGGAGCTCGCGAAGGGAAAAAGGAGGAGGAAATACAAAGTGACACGAAGAAGGGAAAATAAAGGGTGAGAATACGAGGAGAGAGTGAAAGAAAAGCGAAAAGAAGTCTGGAACGAGAGAGAGGTACGAATTAGAAAACTAGAGGAGAAGAGGTTGGATGACTGTCTGTCATCTATTTATGTCAGTTTCAACTATTATATACATATTATCTGTCATCTATTGCGTTATATATACATACATCTTTACCTATTAGACTTATTTACCTATTTAGCTAGGTAACCCCTCTCGATGCAGATAATATAATAAAATGGATATTAATTCACTTCAATGGTTCGAAATAAAATAGGTTAAGCATGATTTTCAGAATAGAATTCATAATTTCGTTTAGCATGGGATCATACATTTCGATAGGTCTCGGTAATGTTAAAAATATTGTAACGATCCAGCAGACGTTTTAAAAGTTCTTTGGCAACGTACTATTTTAGAACGTACTATTCCATTATAGCTGGATAGCGTCAAAAAGAAACACGAAAAGAACCAGCTTAGTAAAGTATAATTCGTAAAATGTGAACCTAATAGATATAAGAAAATGGTGTACTAAAAGTTGCTGCTAACAATCAATCTTGATTAAAAATATCTCTGTACGAAAAGAAAACTTAATTGAAAGTATACGGTATCGCGATCACAACACGTCTGATATACAGACAATTATACTAAAAGCACCGATGCATTGTCATCATCTTCTTTTCTTTCGTTTGAAAAAACATCCAAGTAGATATTATCAAGAATGCTTCTTACGAGTGATGGTAACATCGAGATTCAAGCGAAGATTAATCGAATGACAATGGAACAAAAACGCGAAAAGGATCGTTGAGAAAGAGATACAATTGAATTAACGCATTCTCACTGCGAAGATTTCTCGTGTTGAAAACGACGGACGGTCTTGAGAGTCCGTAACATTTTCTGTAACGATCGTTGAAAAGAATTTAATCCCGTTTCTTCGGTTGTCGTCCACTTCGACGAGCGACGAACGAGCAAGAAATTAGGGCAGAGCTTTCGGCATCGATCTCTTTCTCATTTTTTGTCTTTCTCCGTGTCAACTCCGTAAAGACAATTTACCGGTCGACAAGATGGCGACCAGGACTTGGCCGATCGACACTCAACGAAAGGTCAAGTGAATACAGTTAATACTTTTCACTAGGGGCACAAGCTATTCGCATTTACCTCCTTTCGAGTATGTTTACGTGGGTAATCTTAATCGGTGGAAGAAGGAAGCCGGCTCAACTGGAGAGGTCGAAAGCAGGTTGAGTGCGAGACAAAGCAGGGACAGAAGGGAGAAAACTTAGCGGGAGGTTGAAAAGCACTAGACCAGCTATTGGCCACTCGAGCTTGATTCGTCGCATGCTGTACAATCAATTTTTTAAGCGAATAAACGTCGATGGCAGAGATGTTTCGGTGTCCACGCTGAAAAACGGATAGCTCGTTCTAGTTTCAGTAAAACGGAGAGCATTTTAATATTTTGAGAGAAACTTCAGCACGAGATTAGAATTTGAAATATTTCTTCTGTTCTCTCTAAGACATTCAAATATAAATGCAAACAATTCTTTTATTACGAACTCGCATTTTATTCGTTAAAATACGGACAACAGATATCTGCTGAAAAATAATATATATATATATATGTCTAGTGTAATCGATCGACGCAAAACATGGAGAAGATAACTTTAATGTTTTTAAAAAATTAATTTCACAAGAGAAGTTGATAGAACATAGCTAACAGTACTCGCTTGTGAAGCGTCACTGTATCATCACTATCAAACTCACTCCCGTTTGGTCCTATGGCACGGTATTCCGAGAGCACACCTGACCTATAATATCGATCAGTGACCACCTCGTGTATGAACGCTGCGCGATAACTTTTCTCGTCCACTATTTATCATTTTAACGGTGGTAGAAGGGGTGGGTACAGAGCGAACAGCGACATACAAGCGCTGGAAATCAAGCTGAAATAACGAGAATAGTTTTTCGTGCGCCACTACATAGAAACAGTTCTGTAACTAGAGACAATTATATAATACGTATTTTGAACGGTGTTATGTATCGTTGCATGTCTAACAATAAATATTGTCTGAATTAAATTCCAGATGGAAGATGTTTCATGAAATAAATTGAGAATCGCTCAGGATATCGTAAATGTGAAAGTGTTTTTGAAAGTGATTTTTCGTTCGTGTAGTAATTCACGTTTAGATAAATGGTTTTAATCTGCAAATGTTCGTTAAGTCGAGCAGTAAGTAAAACTCTATAAATAAAAAACGGGGTTGAGACAAGTGGAATTACATCGTAAGGTAACAATTAACCAATATCAATACGCAAAAGATGTTGTACTATATTGACAATGCAAAATCTTCTTTGAATAAGTCACCTAACGTGTTGTGGAAAACCATTAAAATAAATATGAGAAGAGGACAAGCGATGAATTAAACAAAGCTTTCTCGTCATTGTTACGACGTGAAAAAATGGATGACAACTTGAAGGGTGTGGTGAATAGTTTGCACGCAAATTGAACGTGAAATATTTAAATACACCCTGAGAAGAGACGATATATCGATGGTTGGCAGAAAGAAATATTCAACCGTCGCGATTTATAACCCAGCACTCGAACTCGCTCGCATCCGATTAGCCGCGAAACAGTTGCCTAGCTGTTTCACGGTTTTTTTTTTTTTTTTTTATTCTGCCTGTCGTCGATCAAACGTATGCAAATGATCGAGCGTTATCGAATAAACGATGTTTAATTTGGGTAAATTGTGTCATTTAATGCGACACTTTATGCGATCGTGTGTCTTGGAATAAAGGATAACACGAGCATAATCGATATAATCTCGAATTAGCATGAGCTACACAATGGTATCGCGCGTATCTGTTACTGAATATTCGAATCCCCGTGCGCGATTGTTGCGGTACTAAAACATGAATAACATATTAAAATAATCCGATTCAGTCAACAGAACAGTTCGACGTTATCGGTGGTAATAACGTGGAACTTGTGATTACAAATTTAACGGAGCCGACAAAGTGTAATTACCCGGTATGTCGCTCGGCTGATACATTGTTCAACGGTTTCGGTCATTATTATTAATGTATTGGAGTCGAAATACATACCATAGAAACGATAAAAGTGATCCGTAATCGATCGCACTCCATTTTACGATAGAGGACGCATTCGCAAGATTATAAATAATAGATGAAGTTACGATGAAATTAAAGATCTCTAAAATTCATGAATCTTATTCATAGCGTATTTTTATAGAAACTTGTATGAAATAATAATTGAACAGAGTCGCTACGAAATTTCTTTATGCTTTGACAGTAAATGGATAATAATATTGATATTAATATTTATTCAATAATAAATTATTCGTCTGTTTTTTTCGTAGTTTATTTTTAGGAATATTTCAAAATCTGCAATAATAATATGTTTCTTTAAAAAATTAACTAATACTAACTGATATCGATACAGATATTCATAGAAGAATGAATGTTCAGCTATTTGATTAATACACATCGTCAAGCAGATACTTTGATTCTCACGCATTTGCTACGAATGAATCGATGCATCATACAATTATTTGTCTTAGAATAACAAAATTTCTCGACGAAATTTTTCTGTTTATTTCGATGGAAGGTTAATACTGCCTGCTTGTACGTAGTATACCAAATCTTTCAAATTCGACTGTTTTATGGTCCCAATTATAGTTAAAGAAGTGCGTTGTACACCATAAAGTCGTCGAAAATGTACATTTTTTCTTTTTAACGCTACAATTTTAATTATTACCCGGATTAAATCGTCAACATTGTATTATGTGAATATTCTAAATTGATCAGCCATTGTCATTTGACTGTCCCACGGTCTTAGTCGCCATTAGAAAATTGCACTGCGCTCGATAAAATCATTAAAGGTTTTGCTACATTGCCACGAAAACCAATTGTCATTTCGGAATTATATTTATGCTTTGATCTATTATAGATTAACATTAACTTTGAAGAACTTCACTATGGTTGAACATTTCTTCGTTTCTCTTCCATAAACGTTTCACGAAAATAATCACGAGTCATAACTAACGACACATTTCACGCGTGGACTGTTATTTCGAGCAAGGAAAGAAAAATAACAGAAAACGAAGATGACAATAAATGTTAAGCACATGGACGTGCATTATTGTCGATATAATTGTTGATTTTCATTGATAATTATACAGGAAGATGCGAACATGGATACTTGCGCGTGCAATTACTCGTTGCGGGCGCATTTTCGCTGATTTTATCGTTTGCACAGCGGGCAGGGACAGTGGACCCACATTATTAGCTCGACAAATAATCCCTGTGGATTTCGCAGTGACAAATTATCTAGGACGAGAAGCAGTTTATTCGAATAGGTACACCGTGTCCGTTGGTATTTGCAAACGCGTTATCCCCAGCATTCCCATAACGATCACGAACTCGAATGGACTATTGAGATCTTTCTGTTTGCGGTGAATCGATAATCGGTGTCTCTCTGACTTTTCCAACTTTTTTCCTGTCGCCCTTCTATTTTTTCATACACCAAATACCCGATAAAACCATACAGAAGCCCTCTATCTCTCTCGCCCCTTCTTTCTCTCTGTTACACGTGTTTTGCGCTCACACGGATTACGCTTCATTTTATTTGCAATAAATAAAGTAAAATCCAATACAGATTATTTGCATCGAAAGGCACAATAGAAAATAATGTCTCTTTGATCTGTTTGGGATAGGCTTTAGTGGATATCTGCTGGAATATTTCGAAATATCGAATACCATGGTACGTGTGTGCGCATATGCATGAAAACGTGTAATGGTAACATAATTCTCGCAATGATCATAAAATAGAAAGATTTCAAAAGCATACAATCCTTCAATATGACCAAAACGAAACCAAGGGAACCAATTACACAGAGGGATACGAGAGAGATTAAAAATATTCTTTGTGATAAGGGCACCATACCGCGAAACTGGCTGTTTAATAAACGAATTAAAAACATATTTGTTAACATTGAATATATTTGACAAACATAACAAAAATAATGAAAAGGATTACGCGAGGAATTACGAGCATTATTTGATGCTGTTCGTTGTCGTGTAAGGACAGATCATTTTCAATAAACCATGGCGGAAACCACATTAACTAGATTCTTTGGCGCGTAGCCACATCGTGCGAGTCGAAGCAAAAATTTAGGCCACGGGCATGCTGACATAAACGTAAACCAAATCATGTACGGGCGAACGAACCGAATGGAAAGTGGACACCGCTATTTCCAGGTGTATTCTTCATTGTCTCGGTCGATAAATCCGATTATCTGTGCGCGCGTTCATCGACTCGGAATAATTCTCGCCATGGATTAAGAAAAAAGTAGAAGCCAATAGGAAAACGACAAACGAGAGAAAGGAGAAAAATAGGAAGAGGCCATGAACGACAAAGAATAGCGACAAAGAGACACAGAAAGAGAGAGAAAATCAACAGAAACGAGATAGAATGACTCGCGAGGGAATTAACTCGCAACGTTTATTTCCCATGACCGGTCCTGTATCGCATTAATTAAACAGGTGAACATCTTGTGACATGTGGAAACTCGTGGGTACTCGAGAGCTTTCTCGTCTCTTCATCTTAAAGCTAATTTTTCAACTATTTTCTATCTTTCTTACATCAACGATTAGGTTCTCGCTTCGTAAAAACACGCGACTCTTTGAAGAAAATCGTTCTTGACAGAGTTAGTCCACGCAACAACGCTCGCAAAGAAATTGCGAACACTTTATGGCAGAGCGCTAGCTTAAACGACGAAGAAATTTCATGAAATTTGTGCTCCTGTCGCGACGTACGACTCGAGAATTTTTCTTCTCCTCTGGGATGATATACAATGAAAGCAGTTAGTTCGTGGCTTTTCAGTTTCTATTATTAATAAATATTGTTCAAATAACAAATAATTCATATTTATATAGTTCATAGACAAATAATTTTGTATTAACGATTAATTTTCTACAAATATAAATATTTGTATAATAAAATGTTTCGTTTCCTAAATAATTTTCTTTCTGCAGAATTTTATGGAGATTAGTATCTAACTTGTATGGAGTATCTAACTTGGAGACTAAGAAACAGCCTGGATAAAGTGGCGTGCGAAAGATACTGCGAGAAAACAGTAAATTGACTGAAAGAACTAGAAAAGAAAGAGGAAGGCAAAGAAAACCGAAGGTAGGTAGGTTAGTTAGTAATAAAATAGTAGTAATGAAGTAGTAATGTAAGTAATGGAGTAGAAGAAATTAAGTAAATAAGCAATTAGTTAAGGAGCGATTGTAAGACAGGTAGTATAATTACGGAAGGACGAATGAAAAGTATTGTAAGCCATACCCATTACTAGGCAGATGAGACCGAAATTAAATAAGATAATGATAATATTCTATCTAACTTTAGTTCGTAACGCATATACACACGCACACACGTATACACAATATTTTCAGATTCAGGAGATATTTCAAAACAAACCCAAAAATCGGTCTGTCGAAAACGTAAAAAATAATCTAATGTTGTTTCGTAAACGCCGTCACCATGTAACACAGTTTGTTACGTTTAATTCACTTTTTACTATATTTTTACCAATTTCTGTCGATGGAGTTGAATGTACTGCAATCCGATGACCCACTTCCCGTCGAACCGAACTCGCCACGATTTCCCGGTAGCGAAAAAAAAGGCGAAGAGCGAGACAAAAAGAAAAAAAGGAAAAACCGATGGCATGTGACTTGCGCGCATATACCTATGTCAAAAAATTGCCGGTGCTTTTTCAGGAAGGATTATCGTCGATTTTTCAACGCGACTTCGATACAAACGCGCTTACAACGGACCGACTCGTTAGCAGAGATGATATATACACACGAGAGAGACGGTTTCCCGCGAAAGGAACTCGTAATTACGCGGTGGTACGATCACTTTGAAAGAAGCTGGTTCCCCATACAAAGGGGAAACTATAACGAGAACCGAGAAATGGATTGACACACGTGCACGAAGTCCGGTTGGAAGAAGATAATCTTGGAAACTCGTTAAGCCCTTTGAACCTCACCACGATAAGAATTGTGTTTCCTTGCACTTGAAGTAGCACCGACGATTCTTCTATCTTTGCAGAAAAATCATTTTCGAACGTCTTGCAGGAAACGTTATCTTGTGAGTTATTTATTTCGCAGGTTCGATTACTTTTTATTGGAAATCACGTTTCTCTGCTTTTAATCTTTCATAATTTTCTCATCGTGAAATAGATAATAGAATCTTTCGTTGTACGCGTTTCGATCGTTCTCGAAACTTACCTATGTTGTTACCCAATTAATTGCTATTCATGTCGCTCGAATCTAATCACTGTGCCTGAAAAAGAGGCTCATTATCCGAACAGCGTATCCCTGAATTACTTCCAACAATCGAGACCCCGCAGCGCTTCACTGAATCCGTCGGTCGCTCCTAAACAATCGCCAGCGTGAAATCTGATTTGTACGCGTTCGAAAATTTATGCAGATATAAACGATCGTTAATCGGATACAAACGACGGATTAACGAGCGATCGCGTGCGCGTTCTCACGGTTCGATCGCGCTGCCCAAAAATCCACCGATAATTACAACCTACTCGACCCGAATGCCTTAGCCCTGTCAGCGATTTTTCTATCGTCACTGAGCCGAGACACGGGCAAAATTAAGTAATCGTCCGTTCTACTATTAGTAAAATTACTATTAAATACAAAATATTTATAAATTTGTTGGATTCTTTGTATAAATAAAAACTTTTCTAGCGTTCGATAAGAAAAGGTTCATATTTTATGAAAACGTGATTTCTATATCTTTGCGAACATTCCAAGAGGATACAGGTAGTTTGAAAATGAAATTACAACCTGTACGTAGATATATAGCCGCCAATAGAAGCCAATAGAAGGAATGTACGAAAAAAGAAAATAGAACGAACCCACAAAAATTATGTATGTCATGTATACGTATCTACAATACGTACATAAAAGTTTTCTATGGTTGTAAGTAAATATTTTTGTGAGGCAGTGTACATTACTCTGTTTCAGTTTCCACTCGCTGCAGAAAATTCCATCGCTCCTACGATATTGCTTGTTGTTCGAATTTTAATTTCCAAAGCAACTTTTCACTGTGGCCTCCGACACCCTTAACAATACCTGTCTCTCTCTCTTTCTTTCTCTCTCTCTCTCTCTCTCTCTCTCTCTCTCCCTCTCTTTCTCCGTTCTACCGCCAACTACAGACACCGTTTTGGCTTACTGTTGTCATCTGCCACCTCGGTCGCGAGGTCAGCTACCTCCACCCATTTGAAACTTCCGTTTCACGCTCCTCCTTCGACAATTGCCACCAACTCCGTCCCTCTCATAGCGCAACCCTGCTTGCGTTTCCGTTTATGTTTATGCTTTATGGAAGTTCCATATTAAATTTATGACGTCGCTCCGAGTTTTATGATTTCGTGGTTGTAAACACCCTTACAGATTTACGTCCGAAATTGGAATTAAAATCCGCGGACTGACATCGAACAGCCCTCTGCGTTGTTTATCGTCGATATTGGGCAGGGGTGAGACTGGAGAGTCGAAAGGTTTTCCGTAGGGTGAGGTAGAATAAGGTCGAAACGGAAGGACCAGACTCTGATCGAACCCGAGGACCATTGTCCAACTAGAAATTAGATCGCCGTTGGTCCAACCGAAATAATGCCGCTTTTAAACAATCCCGCCCGATAGATCTTTTGCGAATCGATGGTAGAATGGAAAACGATAGCTCCAAACAGTGAATTGAAACTGCGATGTCACGTCGAACCTTTTATAAATCAATGTGCCTGTTTAATAAAAATTTATACGTGTTTCGTACGAGTGAAATAGTAGAATACAAGTTCGTTTGTGAACTTGTATGGTATTCTTAAAGGCTATGAACGTTGAAATTAAATTATAAATTAAGGTATTGTATATAAATATATACCTTTTGTCTTCTTTTATAAGACTAGTGTCTTAATACTGTCAGAGCTTCTACTTCGTAATTTATAAGTAGCTTAGAAGCTACTAAATATATTCTAAAGAAATAAAAAGGATTAAATATTAAATTTCTGAGAAGTATATCGATTAAAAAGGATCTTCGTGAAGTTCAAATACTATTTTAAGTGAAATGAAACTCACTAAATTTTTTTTTATTTTACTCTTATTGAACATATACATAAAAAGTGTTTATTGAATAAACACACATAAACCTCGGCAAATTAAAGAATTCTGTCAATAAATATTAGAAATAAGAGGATACTATTTTCCAATCCCAAGTAGCTTTATTTATAATTCCCAACGCCTAACACATAAATCCTTGTTTCTTCTGTTAACTCTATGTCTCTTAAAGTTTTGCGATTGTCGTCACGAATCCAACGTGAGACAAGTTTATAGCCTCATAAAATTTTCCAAGATCATAGTGTATTTTCCATAATAGAATTTACGAATCACGAATAGGAAGCAAATAGAAACGGATGGATGATAATATTGATTTAACCAAAAATATAATAAGTACTCGATATTAGATGAGTGCAAACATCCTGTTATGAGTTATCTATCAATAGAATTGCTTTCTCATTCACGTCATGGATGGACTTAAATACGAAATTAATTTGAAAAAAAGAATAAAACTAATAAAAAATAAAGAACATATCAACGATGGTTTATTCGTTTTCGTCCTGATATATTTCGCTTAAACATCCACCACCATTCAATCTCCGAAAACATTCATAAATGAGGATCAAGTCAAACTTGAACTATCGATGACTTTACATAGACTTTAAGAATCGTCGCGAAAGATGTAAATTAATTAAGAAATAAACGGAGGAGTGTTATAGAATCAAACTGTTCATACGCAGACGCATGAAAATATTTAAAATATTATACTTATATTACGTAATAAATTCTACGTGACAGTTTTTTCTTATACTCATCTTAACGAAAAACATCTAAGAGGAAGGAACTTCCAAGAAAAGATGCGAAAACGAGAATGAGAAATATTCGTGTTAGAAAAAATTGGGAAAGTTTGTTCTGAAATTGAATCCAAATCGTCGGAACACGCATGCTTTTCAATGAAAGCTATTGGAACGTTAACATCGTTATTGTTCGCGAGAACACGAATTGTTCCATGGATTGAACGAATACTAATTGGGCAGTATCGAAACATTTGAAAAAAAAGAGAAAGAGAAAAACACTATGCGTGAAATGGGCGAAAACGCGATTGTTCCAAAACCACCTGACCTTTTTGCGTCGTCACATGTCGACCGGAGCTTGTTAACATTGTTGTTTTGAGCCCTAGCCGAGCGAAAGCCGCGGCTATCAGGTATTTAAAACGAATTTAACCGGGATCCGAGTCGTTCATTAGTACGAACGTTCCGGATAAAACGAACAAGCTACGGCCACAATGGACGAGCTGCAGGAAATGATGGTGATGAGTTTTAAAATGCTCCAATTACCATTCATTTTCGCGGCCGTTCCTCTCTCTGTCTACCAAACCCATTTTCCACAGTTTCAGTCCAAACGATTTAACTCTACAAGAACAGGCGATAAGTCTCCTGCATCTTTATTGTATTTCACTTATCTCGATACGAGATATTCACGCTTGACGCGTAATTACGTTAAATGATTCGGCGAGAACACGTTGTGTCTGCAATATGCGTAATTCCGAAATGTAATATAAGTACATGGAAGTCCGTTTTGTAAATTTACTTGTCGGTTTATGTTTTCGTTTTAAAATAGAATCCAATGGAAATTTGATTTTTGTTACGTTGAGAAAGTTGTTATCGAACAAATTTACGTCTACAACATGATCTATTGCGACATATACAGTTGTTGTGTTTTTTAGCGTAGTATAAGCGTTCGTGAAATTAATTTCTTTCTCTACATTCTCATTTTTATACCTATATACGTATATGACAATTTTTACAAACTTTCTCAAACGTAAAACGCGTCACAATCTTTTTTCCTCATTCTTACCCTTCAATATCAATTCTTTACAAACGACCATCTGGAAGCATCCGTTATCTCCTCTTTAGTCATTTGTTCAGCGTTCGTCGCTAAAGACTGGCTAAAGTTGCAAGAAGTTTAAGGAAGTAGAATGAGAAAGGACGTTGTTAGATTGATAGAGCAATATCCGACATTGTCTGCCTTGATTACACCAGGCAGCTTAAAACAGCCTCGTTCGAGTTTGTCATAATGAGCTGATGTTGCTCATTATAAAAACAAAAGCTGCTGTGCTTCTCAATTTCGCGACCTTTCAATAATTAAAACTGATAGAATTGTCGCACATAAAAATGTTGTCGTTGATTTTCTTTCCTTCGGAATCGATCGAACAAAATTACGGCAGGGCAACGAGTTTAAATTTGACGTGTTCTCTTAATCGGTCAGCGTGGTTGTGCACGGTGATACACGAACGTTCGCGTTGGAAATTACGGTAATGCAACCAGCCTTATGGGAATTTGAATATTTAATTACGGAGTTATTACGAAGCCAATCCTTATCGGATAAATTGGCTCTTTATAGAACGATTTCGTTATTCGTATAGAATAATTCTTTATGTCTGTTAAGAGCACTTTTTAGACTTTCATAGGATAAAGGTTTCGAACTATACTAATTTTCAATTAAAAAAGCAAACTTCAAATAAAAGCATTTTATTGTATCGCGTTTAATCAATTTTTCTATATGAAATCAGCTTCTATCCATTTAGATCTTTCAGTCGCTGAAACTATTCGACTGACCTTATATCAAACCTCTTACGTATCGATATTCAGCGACATTGTGTTATGAATATCTTCATCGTATAATAATTCCACGTTTAATACGCGCATTGCCCAACTAAACATTTGTCGTGTACTTTATGCAATTTACCGCGGTGACGCGACGAAGAAGAAAGGAAGAGGGTGGCGCAGGTAAAAGGAGAGGAAGTCTAAACTGTTGGGACTTTACATGACCCCGTGTGCACCAGTATCCATGTGCACCAGTATCCATGTGCGCCTGCATCCATGTGCACGTACATCGAGTGACTTTGTAGCCGAGCCGAGAAAGTGCTTGCATCCGTACTAAAGAGCGCCAACAGCAGCCACGGCTGTTGGAACAGTTTAGTTATGCAAATAGTAAACTTGGACCAGGGATATGGTAGGATGAAATGAGGTAGTGGCAAGAAGCAGTTTGATTCCCCTGTGTGTTCATCCTAAGGATCGAACGTTTACTCCCACGCGTCATGATTCCTCCTGATCAAAGTTTCAGATATCAGGTACCGAAATATTGAATTAGGTATATCGAACAAAGTTTTCAAAGTATTCAAAAATTTTCTGTAGTTGTGGAAGATTTGTTGTGCCTAAGAAGTATGTACGTGTAAGTATGTTCTTTTTAACGTAGCTAGCTATTTATGGTTACGAAGTTACCAAATAAAAATAAATTAGTACTTTCCATCAAACTACTTGCAAATAGAGAAACTCGAATATATATATATACATTTTCTCTTCTAAATATAAACGGCCTGTTAACTTTCTCACGATGAATCATAGCAATGACTCACCAATACAGATATTGTTTACCCAAATAAACTATGTTACCACTGAACGAAGTGGGCGTTTCGCTTGGCTCTTGATAGCGACCCTTGTTCAGAGGGAGGTTCTTCAATCTCTAAGGACTAACCCCTGTGAGAAGCTTCCCTGTCGATACTATTTTCGCTAGGACGCTGCTACGAATTCCATCTGTTTGTTAAATCGAACAACCCTCGGGATGTTTCGTGTCGTCTTTTGTAACTGGACTTGAAGAATTGTCGAACGTTTATCGTGCACCCTATATAGAAACTGTTAGGATTTTGCTTAGGACTGTATTCCCGTACCGTACCGAAGAAACTTCGACAATGTCTATTTGTCTGTTTATTATTTGTCTATTTGTTTTTATTTGTAATATATGTGTAAGCGTGTTCATAGGGTGGAAATAAAATTATAATGTTAGTGTGTTATGTGTAAGAAATGTAATGAAATTTAAAAATGAAAATGTTGATAGAATATTAGAATCAATATAGCGTTTTGATGCAATATTGCTCGAGAATCTTACAGCGACCAAAACTTTCTTTGATTATCCGTGCATAAGCACTTATATTGTTTCCACCTGCGGTATAATACATGGGCGTTATTCGTTATAATACTCGTAATACTGATTTGTAAATCAGTGGCAGCGGAACAAGACAGTGATCGAGTCCTAGCCGACAAAAAGTGAAATTATTTCAGCTACGAACGAAACCATGGTAAATCATAAAAGATGGTAGGACTCTGGAAAAAACCAAAGAATAGAAGGATAGAAGACAGAACGAAAACCAGTGGGTGCTGGCTCATAGCCGACTGTAGTTTACTTTAAATCTCCTAAATGGTTCCTCGTACGCCTTCCCAGTTTAAGATAAGCTACAGGGTCCGCCCGGAAAACGGAAGTAATGGTTTACCAGATATTATCAACTGCTACACGGTGCATCGTAAAGGGGTGGCGCTGCACATTGGAGAACCACTCCCTATATCCTACGTTACTTTTAAGGCACTGCTGTACCGAAACTAGCAGACACCGTAAACTTTTCCGCGTGGCTTACCGCATTACGTGCCGGAATAAGCGGCTTATTGAATTCCGGGGCGCTGAACCAAAAGGGGTGGCCTCGGTGGCCTTGCTGAAAGCTTCCTCCTGTTTAACTGTATCGACCTCCTTTTGTATACTACACGTTGGTTTTACATGTTTCCAGTTGGTCACTGGTCAACGTTAAGGGGTCATAGGAAATTACGTGTCTCAAATTCTTAGGGAGATCGATCTTTTGGTATTGTAATAAAGCGACCATTGATCATTGAAACCATTCCGTTTAATAATTCTTGTACTATCTACTTAAATTGAGTCAACAAATATTGGTCATTCGACTTATTTCAAAAAGTACAGTTTAAAAATTTCATCGGAGAGGATTGGAGCATTCAATTTCGTTAAAAAGCGTAGACACGGTAATGGACCGTGTGCTTTACACAAAAATGTAATAATTCGTCGGTACTTTCGGGTTTTCCATTTATTGCATTCTCCGATCTTCATCCCAGAAAGAATCCGGTTCGATTACGTTATACAGAGTGGTAGCAAAGTGAGCGATATTTATAAGACGTAATGAAATTGCATACACGAAGACAGTGAAACAGTGATAGTATTTTTCAAGTAGTAGACAATGTAATTTTACGCTAGTAGTGCAAATCAATATATCAAATGACAGATCTTTGTTCTATTCGCGTTTCATGTTCTTCACCCTGAGAATGCCTACGAAAACAAATAACACTGGAAATTTGGTAATAAAATTTAATCGCCTTATGTCTTTTTGCTCATTATCGACCCAATTAAACTTTTCTAACGTTAAAAAATATCTTCAGTTTAGACACAATATGAAAGACACCTTATGGGTATGCTTGATTTCATTATTTCAAATTACATTTTATAAACATCGTCCGCTATTTCTTTAACACATTGTACAGCCAGAAGCAGAACAAATCCCTTTTGTATAAATTAATATTACGAAAGCTTCTAGCGAAACCTGTCTGACGTTTCGTACAAACGAAAAGAATCGAAATAAATCTTGAGTATCGAGAGATTTATTGAAACAGCTAGATTGGATCCAATAATTGATTCTTTTGCTATAGAAAAAATGGAAACTTGACATTTGAGTTATTAATCGAAGGTCGAGGGATGGTTTTTTTTTTGTATTAAGAGTCATGGATTGTCGTTAAGCGCGTCAAACACAAGCGAAGGTAGATGAAAGATTAGAAAAGGGTGAAGAAGAAGGTTCACTTAATGAGCAAGAGCAAACTGCGGTACAACTTTAATGGTTTGTTAACAAAGATGGAGATATCAGAGACCGTTTGCCTGCCGGAAGCAGACTCGGATGAGAAGTCATAGAAACTCTTGGGAACGCAGACATTTCCTGTTTGCCGAATAGCTTCCCATCTTTATTCCATCTGCAAAGGGGGTGCTTCTTCGACTTCATCTGAGGCTGGGAATTATGATTTGAGATAGAGCGCAGTTATACAACGTTTAAAGGAAGCTGCATCATCTGATAAGAGAAGGAATATTCGACGGAGAAGGGAGTATTTACCGATGGCTTTAGCTCGAGTGTACTACTTGCCTCTGAGCATCGTGCCTGAACCGTTGCGGCAGCGTCATTGATATATTGGATTTTTTTAATCCTTTCTTAAGAATATTTAGTTTATTCGAGATGCACGAAGCAACGAAAAGAAATGAATGAATTTATTAGCTTATACGGGATTGGATTACGAATTATATTATAATTGCAATATATGACTCTTTTATGAGAATAGGCTTATTAATCCTAATAGCACAAAATACTAGGTAACTAGAATAGATCAACAAGTTGTTGTCTGTACTCGGCGAAAGACTGAGGAGAATGATGAAGAAATATCGCAACTTATTTAAAGATATAAAAATCGTAAAATTATGCAGAATTAGAATTAAACAATTAAATTATCATGGGCAAATCTGTTTAATACGGATGGAAAGAATCTGTATAATTACCTTTTCACAGATTTTATTTCTCACGATTCTGTCATAAAGCATTTTTGTTTTTTCAATGAAGCAAACAAATTTCCACGTATTACTATTTTTCACAGTTGTCGAAATGTGATTTCATGTTGCGAACCAAGTTGAGATATATTCGCGTCATGGGTGGCTCGAATTTTGGAGAGAATTCGGGTGGATCCAGCCTCTAAATCTCTGTGGAATGGAACAAACTTTGTATCTTGCTGTTTTGTCTCAAATCACTCAAAAACAGATCGAATTTCCACGGTAGATTTCGTTAGCTCAGCAACAAGCCGACAGTGAATTTTGTCTCGTTTCGCGGGAAATATCGCAATTTAGATTGGACGGTCGCTTTCCAGGCCACGATATTCCAAACTGAATCATTTTCAGTTTTCACGATGTTCTTTGTCAACGACGACATCTCGAACGTTGTTAACTTTATAATGACATTCCCAAATACTTAATTAGCTGTTATTAACACGTTATATAACAGTCGTGAGATACCTTGAGCGGACTAATTGCCCTGAAAATGTTATTAACGGCCTGGAATGCTGATAATATAATTCTACTGGGTTAGCAGTTTGACTTAAGCGAGATAACAATGCCTTTGTGCGTGTTTACCTGAATTGGAATTGTATTTTACGAATGGAATAAACGACCGAAAAATTACTTCATTTGTAATAAACCAAAGCTGTATAACTATATCATTTTAAGAATTTGTAAGAGTTGCTTACATTTTATTCGATACACTATATCTATAACACAGCGAAAAAAGAAAACAGAAAATCGAGGTAAGCTTAAAGTGAAATTGTTTCTTTTTTCTAAAATTACTGTAAACATTGATTTCAAATTTTTGTTCATTCCAGATAAAGGAAATTTTTTCTGACTGATGTAGATATTTTTTGCAAAATTAAGGTTGCCTCAACTAGTTTATTTACACATCGTAATTTTTATATAGTGTAAATATTTCGATACACGTCAGAAATTGATTATTCCAAACGTTAAGCGGCTAATCTTTTTTTGAATCATGAACATTGATAATAATATAATATTTGATGTACAATTAGAAGATCTCGAAACATAATTCTATAATTTCTGCGACTGGTGTATAGTTAGTCGGACAAAGTATCGTCAACTTTGAACGAAACTCAGGTCAAACCTAACTTTCCTAAGAGTTACAGGCACGATCGTTAATCATGATTCTTAATTGCCTCACGGCCACCTACATCAAGGTGAACGAACAATTTAGGAACCACCCCATTGATTTATCAAATAAATCGCGATATCGACCATCGCTGAGATTATGGAGTGGATTCTTCGTCGTCGTCGTCGTCGTTGTCGTCGTCGTCGTCGTCGTCGTCGTGAAAACGATTTAATCCTCCTTAACGATCCCGATTCCGTTGAATTAATTCCATTCAGTTCTCCGTTGGCGAAAAGCTCCGGTCGGGTTGTTCGTACAACGCAATCACAACGGAGTTTTCAGCTCGTTGTGGAATGAGTTATTTGACTCTGCATTTGCGGCAGCACCGCTATTAAATTTATCCATTCGAGGAAGTTTTTCCGCATCCTGATCTCATCTATCATACAGGAATACCACGTTTGGGGATTTCTAACTGGTTACGCTTATATGGACAGTATCCCGTTTAGTTTGATCATGATAAATATGTTTAGCTTTAAATAAATCAAACAATATGACAAACAAAATTTATCATAAACTTGTAATAAAATTATGACAAATTCGTTAAAGTAGTCTGATACATATGGAAGATAGCGAACAACATTCATCGGTCATCGATGGATATGATATACTCTGATATAAAGATCCAAGAAATCTCGGAACTCTTTCAAACTGGCCTCGTACACGTTTCCGTTCAGAGAATTCTTTCACCTGTATGAAACGAAAAGTAATCACTTCGAAACGCTTTAAGCGAACATGTTCGTGGAACGTGTACTTCGTACTCCATCGATCTTGCGTTCGAATCGGCAAGAGCCAGGGGAGCCAGAAAAAGGCAACGATCTCTCAGAGGGACACGGCTTTCGAATCAAAGTTGAAGCATCCATGTGCGATTTCTCTTCGGTTGGCATACATACGCTCTTTCTCTTTCTAAAGATATCCGAGAATTCGCATTAATCATTAACGGTGCACAGGCGGAAAAGCATTCGGAGGGCACACGAGAAGACACGTGAATACGAAGCGTTCGTTCGGTTGGTCGGTCGGTCGTATAGAGAGGAAGGGCGTGCATTTAAGACGCGGTGAAAGACTCGGAGGAAATGGTATGGCGCGAGAAGCAAAGAAAAAGAGAGACGAGCAGGATGAAGAAGAGGAGGAGACGCAAACGATTCACGCGATTCCGTGCGTCCGTTTATGAAAACGAGGCATTTGAAGGTTAGGAGAGGGTTTCTGGAAAAAGAAGGATATCAGCGAATCTATTTGCCGGTCTCTCGCGAGCTACTCTCCCTGGCAGTGGTGTCTCATTAAAATGCTAGCCTCGTTTTCTTTGAAACGAGCCCGGCTCCTGTACCCGTTCCGTTGGTCCAACCTGTAGTATGCCTCCTCGGAGCGTTCAGCTTCGCTCTAGCTTTGCTCATCGTCTTCGTAGTTCAACAAAGTGGGAAATGAAGCGAAGCAAACGTCACAAAGAGAGATGGCAAATACGACAAGCTCCATTCCAGCCGGCCAGGTGAGCAGAGAGGGGCCCCTGTCTTCCCAGCCGAGCAAACTAAATGACGGACAAACGTCCCCGCGTTGAATCGTCCGCGGGCCCTGCAATTACACATTCTATGAATAACCAGGCGAGCTTGAACATCCAGCTAACTAGCAGCTATCTCTAGCTGGGAAGATGATTGGTTGGTTGGACGTTGGTCGAGGCCTCGAGCTTCCATTCGTTCGTAGCCTAGAGGCTAGGGTTGGAAAACAGGCAAATGAATTACTATCAGACTCTGGCTACGATTCAGTGTTCTCAGACACGAGTCAGTGGCCGATGAAAGTCCTCGATATAATATGACCGAGGTTGAACAGCCAGATTGAATAATAATAATCGATTTGCAAAAGCTATGACGTAGATACGTGCGTTCTGATATAAGCACCAATTTTATGACAGGATTGGGGCATTTTCTTGAATAAAATGAAATATGAAAGATATTTCGTAGCCTGGGTATATTTAGCTTCGGGGTAAAGCGATGTATTGTAAGATGATGATGGGTAAAGTGTTAGCGATGTATCGATTATTTACTGATTTTTTTATGTATGTATTCGAGATATGGTACGATTTGAAACAACAATTTAAGTACTGTGAATAATTATAATTCAATTAATTAACAATATTTGTACATTTTCTATAACGTTAAATTAAATGGAAGATAATTATCCTATTCTGGGTACTGAAAACTGGCATATAATTTTAATAAATAGCGAGCTTTATATTTATTAATACATTAATTTCTAGCACATATCTTTTCCTCGATGTAATTTAGAACTTAATTAATCTTCTTTTTAATTAAAACTGAAAACATGTGTCATATAAGATACATTAATAGCGAGATATAAAATAGTGTACTTTACTGCATACGACATTCCTAAACATTTAATATTTATAATTTTCGATATAAGAGAAACATCGTTTCGTGCAATGTGAAGTAAAAAGGGAATGAAAGGGAAGAACGAGTAATTAATGGAAGAACCACGAGGAACCAGAACGGAGTGCAAAGAATATAACTCGTTCTGTTTCCTATTTGCATACAGATCCTTCTGGAACTGGGCGCATCTCGGTAATAGAAAAGAAATGAAAAATTCGAGCGAGGAACGCTCAGAAAAGGAACATTAACAAGATACTTACGGTTTCTATTTCGCGTGGCTGAGCTAAACTTTAATTTCTCTCTCAGTTCACGTAATTTTAGCAAGCAATTCGCAATTACAACGAACCTTTAAACTTTCGTCTAAATGGTGCACGTTCTTTGAAATTATTTATTATTAATACCTTATAAAATTATTTACTTAATGAGATGATATAATCTTAGGAACGATGTAAAAAAACTTCCATTCAAACATCATCATTATTTTTGTTACTAACAGATATTGTAGAAGAATTTTCTTCTTTACCAGCTGTGACCAGTTTGAAACAAAATATTAGATTGTTCAGAAAGTTTCCAGCATTCGTGACAATCGATACAAACGTCTGATTTGCATTTATCGAGATTCGACGAAATAAGTAGATTTTCAAGGGAAAATTCATTAAATTTCTTGATAAATACGATCTTGAATCGTTGATACAGTGCAACCATAATGATAGCCACTTTTAACTTACCGCATCGTCCGGTTGTTGGGATATTTACTTTCAAGAAGTCAAATCGCTTGTCGCAGGGGACTGGAAACAGAGATAGTCTGAGAACATTTGCCAGCGAATCGTTCAGACTCACAGAGCTTACTACGAGTTCTTCGGTTGCTCATCCCTTGTCTAAAAGCATACAACTTGATAAAACACTTCGTATCGCTGTACAAGCGTGTTTTCCGCCTACTCCTTTTTCCCATTTATGCGAACATTAATCTTGCAGCCCGTAAATTTTTCAACGCCTCCGCGTCGGTTTGAGGTGTTCCTAACCATAACGAGTTACCTACGTGTTCAAATAATTATTCAGCCCGTGTAATTTATCCATACATACCTTTATTGTGATATTTCCGACGTTCTTGATGCGTTATACGAGCTTCGCATGAATTAGTGTATAAATCGTATTCGTTAAAACTATTTATTTTATTCAAGTATATTTATACAACACTATGACATCGATACAACACTAGTCTTACTTCTACTTCCGTCATTTCTTTCTCTATTTCTAATTTTATTTCTATTTCTGCTTCTCGTGTACTTAAATACTTTCGCGAGCATATGGCAAGTAGCAAAAATAAAAGACATAAAACTGCAAATTTCACGCAACCTAAAAGCGAAAAGGCTTAATACGCTTACTGAAAATTTATGCTGAGCGAAGGCATGCGGCGGTTCGTTGAAAAAAATATTCCGACAAAAAAGCTTCGTCTGTGCAACGATGATGGCTCCGCATTGGGCGATAGGCGCGGTAGGATGAAGAAAAGGAGATTGCATGAGTAGGATGACGTAGAGGAGAGTATGAGGCTCGTGAAGGGGACCGTTATAGGAGCACTTCCGGCGTGTTGACACTGCAACCAGTTGACCCGGTTGGTTCAAAGAGAAACAAGCAACCCTGATCGCCGGTCCTGATAGTAGCAATAGAGTCTAGATTACCTCAGCGGTGCTCACGCGTACCCGCCATTGTTAAGGCGAATTGAAGCCACAGAAAATGTCGCCCATCATGGATGAAGATGAGTCATGGAAGCACCTCTGTGCCGACGATCGCTGGCAGCGTTGCAGCGGAGTGCATAATCTGAAATGCATGCATCTAGACGGACTCAAAATGACGCAGTAGCCCCATTCGTTTGATCTACTCTCCTCGCGGATTCGACGTGGTTCAGCGAGCGTGTGAACGAGCCGCTCCGTGCGTTGAATCGCGCCACAATTAGCGTCGTTGACAATTTTTTGACGACAACGAGGGTTCATCGAACAGTTTCAGTAAAAAGAGTTTGCCAGGAAACTCTAGTCGAGGTAGACTCATCTTAAAGCATGTACATGATGTTATAAATGGAAAATGAGTAGATACTCTAAAGTTCATAAATATACGATAGAAGTTTGTTTAATTTTAGTAAGATGTCGTTTAGTTAGAAAATTGCGAATAAAAAGATCGACAGAGAATATTCTTTTTGTTATCGTTAAAGTTCATTTTTCAAAGCTGTCGTGCAATCACGTAAGAGATAAACTTTGGTGGGATCGTTTTATTTTAGAAATATTGGCTTGATATTGGCTTTTGTAATTTTTAGGAAAGTCTTTTCAAATATACAGAAGGATTATCGTAATTAATTCTAGTAATAATATTTGATGGATGAAACGTATCAACGAGTCGAATATTTAATTTCAATACACTATTGACAAGTTTCTTCGAGTTTTTCCTATTAATGACTTGCTTTAAATAATAATATTTAAAGTGATCTTTTAACTTTGACACAGAGAAAAGTACAATTTCGTTCTAGTAAAGTGCGAAACGTATGTTATATATTTTTACCTTGTAGTACAGGGAAACTCTTTTGGGGCGATCTTGCTTCATAAACTTGTTGAAAGTGGCACGTTAATCTTCGAACAACCGGTGTTGCATACAGTACGAAATCTTCTCCAACGTTTAAATTTCATTCGTCGTATGTAAATAATTTTCATTTAATCGAATTACAAATATTTATTGTTCTAACTATAATTATTCTATTTCGTTGAAGTTTACGATATTTCGTATTATCTGATGACAAATACTATTCATATTGGGATATCAATTATTTCAGTATTTAGAAAATTTTGTCCGCAAATAATCGTTATTTAATTTAACGGATTTAAAAATATATGTATGCATATTGGATTTTTCATCTAGTAAAAAAATCAAACTTTTGGAAGCGATGGAATAAAAAGTTACTCGGTCCATTTGCAGAGGATAATAGAACAAAATAATGTATACATGGTTGATTGAATAAATCATACGAAAGTGACGCTCTTTTAAAGAAATACAAATAAGATCCTTACACTTAATATAATGTAAAAGAAATTATAAAAAATATACTAGTATTTTTATTATCTGAATTCTATCTATTTATGTTTTCGTAATTGATATTTTCTGCGACACCAACTAATTCCACATCTAGAATTTCAATGCTTTCCGTATACTAAAATCACAGCCGAGACGAGAATTCGTTGCGAATAAAAGTAAAACCAAAACGCTTCTTCGTTGGTTCACGTTGCTCGTATATTTCGCATCTATCAAATTCCTGAACGAATATCTTGCTCGTGGTACATTTTGTCGACACAGAGGGAAGAAGGAATTTCGTACCAGAGGAAAATGAATCGTGCACAGGCCGCAGCATGGAGAAATCGTGTTGAAAAACAAATGAGAAATCTGAATGCGATTCTTTCTACTTTCATTTCTAGACCCGCTTGCCATTCCTTTAATTTGTTCTTGATGGTAACGTACATCATTCTTCTACACATACTGATCGGAATCAGTAAATAGATGCACGACAATCGTAAAATAAGGAAGGAATCGTAAGGAAGAGATATTTTTAGAAAAAATCAAGTAGTTGGATCTTCTTATGATACCTTGTCGTTGTTCATAATTTATTGGAGGAATTTTGGTAAATTACGCGCGACTGTTCTTCTATAGAGTATGACTTATCGTTTAAATAAAAGTCGATACAATGAACTTAAAGAAAGAAGAATCATTTAGAAGTACTGTAATGAGGAATGAAATCAATTGTATGGCGTAATTGTTGCATCGATTGTCGTGATTTCTAAAAATACATCGGAACTTTTTATTTTCCACTTTTTATTAAGAATATATAATATAGCGCGTATTCTTATGGTATAACGGAGAAAATCAGATTGTAAATGAGCGAAATAAATTGGAATAATCGTTTATTTAAATTTAGTAGCCACCATTATTCAACAGTTACACTTCATTTACATTAATCGTCTCTCATTTAAGCTCCATTTCTAATTATCATATCAAAGAGAAAGGAAGACACAAAAACACAATAGCTATCATTAAGATCAAGTGACTTTAACAATCTTTGACTTCCTCTCGACGAAAGAAATTCCAACGAAAAATAGTCGATGGTCCCAAGGAGAGGCTATTCAGCCAACAACTGTGCGAGGAATGATTTCTTCGATGAACTCGCACGATGCTCGAGTCGAGAAAGGAAAACTCGAGAGAAACATGTTGCGAGTTCGTTCCGTCGCTCGAGCTAACTGGCATAAATCTTTGCTCAACCTCGAAACTTCGTCTTATGAGTTAGCAGCGGAAAGATGATGTATCGTAGTGGCGCGTAGGTATGGCTCTGTCCGATAAAGATGTAATTGGAGACTCCGGAGTGAGCGACGGTTGCTCAACAACGCATGATAATCGATCATTTCATCCAGCCTGGTCTTCCTTCAATTATATCTCTTCCGTGCACGTCCTGGACACGTGTATTTCGTAATTGAAAAACTTGACCAAGACTCGGTCGTCGTGTTTGAAATATCTTTCGTCCTACCAGACGCTACGTGGAATAATTTTCCATGATCTCGACCTCGGAACATCGTACGACCTTTTGTTTCTACTTAGGATCGATTATTCCTCCGAGACAAATTTCGTTCTGTGATGCTCATCCTGCTTTGTCGTTTAACTTGAACCAGAGGATCGCACGAGCTTTTTCAATCATGGTTTCATCGTTTGGATTTCTTTCATCCTATAGAAATATAGAAAATTAAGGATCGCAATGTATGATGGAATATGTGAAAATATAGAATTAAAATGATAATTTTAATTTAAAAAAAAAAAACACAATGACCTGCAAATATCTGTTGCAGGCAATATATAACTGATATAATTGTGGAAAATGTGTCGTTGAAATTTTCATTACAAGTCCAGATGACAAAAGTTGAAAATACTATTTTTACTTCTTTCTTCGCGTTTCCGACCAATTGCAATTTTTAGAAAATTGTCTTATACGTCGTCTAGTAAATTAATGCTTCTAACTTCTCAAAAAAAAAAGACCGAAGTGACGCGGTTCAATTTTTAAGAAACTGTTCAGTTTCAAACGATGTTGCAACAATTTTGAAAGTCACTGCATACGATGGCTACGAATATTATTTAAGACATAGTTGATTTCTTCTATTTTTACTTAATGCAATGTTTTCTTGAATTTAATGTAATCATTATTCAAGTAGTTTTATTGGGCACTCAAATCATTTATAAAGAAAGATGTGCGAAGATATCCTCGAATTGTCGGACTAATTGAATTTCATTGAAAAATTCCCTCCTTTGTCAGCGTTTCTTAGGTTTTTCAATAGTCGGACTTCGACGATCATTCGTCTTCCACGTCTAGCAAGATCAATTATTCTCGCGGCAAAAGTTTCTTCTCAGTCGTACTGAAGTTCCTCTATCCCATACAGTTCTTACAGGCGTATCTGTGAAATCTCTTGTCGTAATTAATTGAATCAAAGCAAACGTAGATTTTCTAAACTTTCCGATTATACAGAAAATAATAAAAGCATCATCGGTATAATAATAATAATAATAATAAAAGATCTCGTGTCATACAGAATCTGCGTAATACTTGACTTTAATATTTTTCTTTTAATCAACGAAATATTCGTCTTTTGCGATCTTTTATTTATGAAAACGAAACTACATTCTAATATTGAATTGTCTATTAACATCAACAAGATTCCACTTCCATTCGTTTATGTTAAGATCGGAGCAAGTAGATTGCTGACAAAGCTTCGTTTCCCTGACGTTTCTCGTTACCCTACCGGTAAAGTTCAGATATGCATTAGTGGAAGGCTAAGACCTTTGGGAATCACACCAACTTGACGCGTTTGCTTTGTACGCACAATAAAAGTGTGTTCGCGTTTACGATCACTTTGTCAAACGAACGACAGTGCGTGTATTCGACGTGGGAACAGACACGGTGGGAATGTTCCTATCTTCGGTTACTTTATCGCGTGGAACGCGTGTATTTTCAAAACAGCACACGATACGTAACAATTAACATTCGAAACAATTAACATGGAAAAAGCTTTGAGTGAAACGAATCGACCTTTGGGAATACATTTTTCCACGTGTTCTAACATGAACACTGCACCGCAGAATAACCTTATTTCACAGCAGTATTAACTGTTAACTATTCGAAGTCTGTAATTGTAAGTGGGAACGGTGTAGCCAATATATGTATATCACAGCCATGAATTAATGTGTTAAACGGCGACAGCCATTGGATATAGTCGCGCTTATGATTACGGCAGTACGCTTAAAAGCCATCTGAATCGTAGGTTCGCTAAAATTGTTACAGTCTTTCATTGAAGTTCTATGGCATTAAATCTTTGCCATATCTGACATATTAAAATCAATGTCCTCGTACTTTTATGTGTACTACGTGTATACTAAATTATAATATTATATTATTACATTATTTATATTTTGTGATACGAAAATAAATCAGATGAAAAAAAAATAAAATTTGCAGATAAGTATAAAAATGTATCGACTATACGCTATATGTCTACTAACGACCCGCTATAAGCGAAAGCAATTATAAGATTTGTTGGTTCCATGATAAATCAATGGCTCGGAAACCTTAACAAGGTAAGCACTTGTGTTTACATTTTGAGCAAACTTCAGTACAATACAATTTAGTTAAGGCTATCTTCCTCGAAACAAATCATGTAAATTGATTGACCTACTGGCGAAATTGGATTGTTCAGGGAGCTATTCAGTAAGATACATACGCCAGTTGGACGAATTGGGTAATAAATCTTGAAACAAACTCTTATATCGTGCAATGGTAATTGAACGATTAGATAATAGAATTATTGTTTGTTTTTATTGTTATTATCCGAATAAAGTAAAGCTTTCCTCGATGGAAATACGGAGAAAGCTTATAAAAACTCAAAATATTGATTTCGAAAAAAGTTTTAGGAGGCAAAATAGGAATAAAGAAATTACAATGACGCAAGTAAGACACATAGGTGTACTTTACTTCGCATAATTTTCTGATCACCTCTATGGTTTTTGATAAATCAAAAAATATTTTCCTCGTAGACGATATAGTTTGAGAAAATCTTCAAGACGATGTGATTAGATTTCTTCGATGTTTGCTCTCAAAATAAATGTTCAAAATTATTTTCGTTTCTTTCATATGATTTAAAAGATATTACTAAATCGATCTGTTCTCAATGTCTGAATTAACAACGATAGAAAATATTACCAGTCTTGGATCAATCCGAAATACCCAACTACTTAAATCCTTCGACCCGTGCCAGTAGCTATTCCGACAACATTATTAGCCTGCTCGACGGAATAGAAGCGGCTTGCCCCGAAATTCCTTCATGGCCAGGCCATTGCTCGTTGTTCCGATATGGCGACCTTTTAAAAAGACAATTGCGCGATTTATCGCGATAATCGGGGTTGCCGGCATCTGGTATCACGAATTGCGTGGCATTTCGAAGGTTTACCAGAGGAATCTGCCATTTATGCGAAGACAATATGAAGACGAAGACCACGATTAAGCGGCAAAGTGGCGGTATTCAGCAGCGGCAGCCTCGAAACAAGAACATCAGCTGGATTCGCGGTCTTTGGTTCCGTTTGGGCTAGTCGTGTCAAGCTGCTCGTACGACGACCCTATATCTCAGTCTATTGGTCCTGCCATCCGAGGAATGGGACACAATGGGACTGGGCAAAGCCAACGGAAACAGCGGGATGGAAGGACGATGGCTGCAAACGGAGTCGGAGATCCACGAGTTCGCGGAGTTTCGAGCTGTTGGAACAATGGCAACTTGTCCGCTTCTCTCGTGTTCCCTGCTGGATTACGCAGAGGACGCCTGTCCCGGTATACGTGCCTGATAAATAGTTCCTCCTTCTTCGTATAATTCCGGGGATCCACGGTATTGGACTGCACTGCGGAATAGCCGAGCCGAACCCGTCGAGAGAGGCGCCGGTCCCTCAACCGCGTAAATCGGTGTAAAGCCCTGCCTGAAATTGTTTCGTCGACAAGAGAGAAAAAAAAAGGAATACGGTCGCTACTACACCGTCTTGAAGAGAGTAGCGCAATGAAAGGACAAAATTGCACCCGCAGACTAACAAATTGCGGGCTTATGTGCGATGAATGAAACCGCAGAAGACAGCCAGATGAAAACTGTGGCGTGCTTTTTATTACGTGATGCAATGTGGTTCAATCGTGCACAGAAATAGAGTAGTATTCAAAAGTGCCTGGACACATACTTAATTTCGTCAAGATGTATTTCTATCGTAAAACAAATACTGCAGTACGACGATTTATTATTTATCTATAATTTCTGATATACTTAAACATTTTAATTACAAAAGTGATAACTAAACCGCGGATTTTTATACGTTTATGAGAAATTTAAATGTACGAAATATACAAAGCGTACGCGATACGTAACATATATAAAATTTCCAATGCTCTCATTATGGTATTCAAAGAGTGAAAGAAATCTCGATTTTGGTTCCATTTGAATTCTATTCGCGGCTATATTTTAATATAAATGATACTACGAAGCCTACTGTGAGTATATAGAGACATAAAACAGATTTAATTATCCCGTCATAACGCAAAGACTGACAAAACGTTGTTATCAAAATCTGACGTATTTATGCTTGAACAAAAAATTAAAAATCCCATGTAATTTCATACCGACGACCATAACTTACCTTCTTTCTTTTTTAACTCGTTCGTCGGGTTATTTAGGTCTGGCAACCGAATAGCGAAAGACGATATCGAATCAAAAGATAAAGGCCGATAAATAGCCGAACCGGGGCAAAGTAATATTTTTTCGAACATCAATAACGAAGAATCGGTGGAAAAAATGACTACATTTCGAGGGACACGGTATCTTATCGTAAGAAGATCAACGTTCGTCAGGCCTCTATAAATTCTGAAAAGGCAGACTAGCCAATACCGAGAGCTCGAGTCGCAAGCTCTGAGCTTGCGAAATGCCGTTTGCGACCTGATTAATGGACCAGGCTTATGTACCGCAGGCCTTCATCCACTTCAACATCGAGGGCCATCGACTCGAACATTCATCCTCTCGAGCATCTTCGTAATGCGCGTTGCTAGAAGACGATAAGTTAAAAGAAGTGGAAAAAGACCGATAACGATGCTATTGCCTGATCCTCTGTCGATATATTAAAAAATAAACGAACGCTGTGTTTGAACTTCTGAGAAAGCTCGTCTTTCCCATTATGAAATACAAATCTACTTGACGGGATTGCAAAATATTTATTCAACAAAGCGATGTATAGTAGAGGCATTCGTTACAGTATTGCTGGTTTAAGATTAATCAAGATCAAGAATATCTTCTTGAAGGGTAAGTTTGGTACTTTATTAATAATTAAAGGAAAAAGTAGAAAAACGAAGGGAAAGAAAATTTTATTGGTGGAAGGCTCGTGACACGTGTAACGACATTATGAAACAAAATTTCTTAGAAGAAAATATTGGATTGAAATAAAATGTGCATTGTACAATAGAACGACATCTATTGTTTGATCAAATACGATATATTCCATATATATATATTGCAGATATGTCGTATCATTGAACATAAAATTAATGCTCTCCGATACAATTATAATTAAGAACAACAAAAGCTTCTTAAATGATATTATCACCTAACGTCTGACCAAACACGATACGTTCTACTTTCGGCATCCACGCAAAATATACGTATTACTAATTTAATACACGTTCAGAATAAATATAGTTATAATTAAAAATATGTGTAGCAATATTATCAGACATTAAATTCTAATCCGTCATGTCCGTGTTACTTATCCAAATTAATATCAATTTCCCTCTCCGTTGGAAAATCTCAAACATACGATGCGTTAAATATAGTCTGACTAACCGTGGGGCGTTTTCACTTGGGCCATAATCCGACACGACAACGAAACGATCAAGGGAAAGAAGGAAAAATGAAATTTCGGATTATCGTCTGTTCTTGGATGTACTGTGGAGTGGCCGTGAGCGAAACAATTTCCTCACTCTCGCGACTGGCGCAAAAAGAGACGATAGTGGCGCTCGACGTCGGCAGGACATCCGGACATAACTCGGGCGTAATCGTACCCTGGATAACTGGCTATCCGCTAGAAACCAGATAATTCCACGCTCTTCCTGCATTTCGTCCCAGACCACTTTCTCGTTCGAGAGGAGAATTGGCTGGTTTAAAAGGGGCGTAAGGGATGGGAACAAAGTGGAAGATAAAAACTACGCGAGAATGATCCTCTTACGTGAGGACAGTGACGAGATGCGGAGGAAAAAATAAAAAAGAAAAAAGGGGAAAAGGTAAAGAGGAAGGAGATAGGGTTTACAGAGGAAGGGAAATGAGGGAAATGCAAAGGGAAGAACATTTGTTGCCAACAATAAAGATTTAATGTTGTGTGTCCGGATCGAGCGAAGAAACAGCTATGATCCTGCTTCTTGGCTCCTCTCTCTCTCTCTGTTACAAGCAAATCCGGATACGACGTTTACGTGACACATGGAATGCACTTTATTGTGGTTTATTTGCTCATTTTTTAAATTCCGTCTATAAAAAAAATAGCACGAGAAAATAAAACATGGATACATTTATTATACATATTTAGACACTTATGTAGAAAATTTTATATCGCAGTTTTCTGCGTACATGTCTACTTTAATTAATTGTCACATTATCGTAAGAAATTAATAACATTTACTTCAAATTTAAGACAAATCAGTGTAATTACCTAAAGTGAAGTTGTATCTATTTAAACAAACATAGCCTTATTGGACGGTTTAGTATTCAATAAATAATGTTGCCACTGAAATATTGAAATAAAGACATTTTTTTAGGAAAAGGACTGGTTCGCGTGACACCAAGAAGCTGATAAAGGACCAAGGTCAAAGAAGATCGGTGGGAAAAGATGCTACAACCGCTGGCACGATCGACGGGACCAGCAACGTCAGAGGGTCGGTAATTGGCTGTTACATTTTAAACAACCTGCCACCTGTACTTTAATTTACCTTTATTTCCGTCCGGGGAATTTTCGTTTCCGTTTTTACAGAGGTTCATAACCAGCCACGACTTCTGACCGGAAAAATGGTCTTTCGCAGATCCGCTACTCGACTATCCTTTGTTTTATTCTCAATGTCGCAGCAAGCAACGCGATCGTCCGCGCCGTCACACTTATAAAATACAAAGCGTACCGAGTTAGTCAATAAAAAGAAAGTGAAAAAAGAAAACCGAACTTTTGTAGGTAGTTCCAAGAACATTACCAAAGTGATTGCGAATAAAGTGTAAGAGAAACGCGTCGACTAGTATCAGAAAAAAGAATGGGAGAAGGGAACGAAATTTCAATTTAGTAAATCTAATAGTTTTTCGGAGAATATCTAACAACTAGAGCTATCAAAGCTCTTTTTGAAATTACTAAAGAACTGTTGTGAACAAATGTGAAGTGATACTATAATTAAATAATTGCGGTAATTTACTATAATTAGGGTGAAATGAATCAATATACAAAATAATATTTATTGCCTATATATTTAAGAAGATATTTAGGTATACAATTTTCGATACAGTTAAAGTTTCTTGAATAAATCTCTTGTTTTTCCCCTTTGGAATTTTTAAATTTACAGCCTGGCTTGCAAAACAACCCTCGACTTCTTTAAAAATTCATAGACATCATTTTATGACAGCTTCTAAAAATTTCATTGAACAAGACAGTGTTAGCTTTAAGCGGATAGAGGAGGTCATAAACAAAAGTCTTTCCTCCGGCTTTTATTTCACGTTTCAACAGTGTCTCTTTTTATTGCTCGTTGGTCAGCGCGCGGCTCGTTTACGTTGCTGAACGATTCAATTCATAAAATAGCGGAGAGCCGTGCAAAGATGAGCGAAAATAGACGGCGAAAGCGCGACTTAACCGGATTTGGAGTATCCTCGACGAGGATCTCATCAAAACATAGTTGAACAAACTATGCTCATCTCCGTGTAAACTTTCGCTTCTTTTACGGCAGGGGTCGTGATGAACTTATGCTCTACTATCGAAGAAGGGCAGCATAAATATTACTTAGATCATAAATAACTCTTCCTTGTCTAGACGCGAGATGCTTAAGAAAGAGGAGATATGATACGAAACGAAGTACTATCATAAACGTTCGTTTCAAAATCTGAAAATTAAGAATTCGTTCAAATCAAAGGCAGCGCGGAGTAGATCGAGATATTAAGAATTTGGATTTAGCCACGTGCTTCGACTTCTAAAACAGTTTGATCCTCTTAAGTTCATAATTATAATAATTATGATGTAACTTTGTTCTTTGTAGCGATACGTTTTTATTATCTGATCAAATACAATGGAATTTTTATAACAACAAACGTAGAATACTCTTTCGTGGAAACCAATACTGCATTGACTTACATTTCTATGCTTCTCAGCCTTCCAATTAACCCTTATTATGTAAGTTGAAATTGTATAGCACATATTCAGATCTGCTGGCTTCAAGAATTCAAAATTTCTCTGTTTTCGCTTCAACAGATATTTTTCTCGATTTAATGTGTCTTCATTTGTGCATGAGAAACCATTGAAGTGTTATCAAAAATGTGAGAATATAAACAAATCTGCTTCTCCATAATAATTATAATAAACTAAACGTTGTACCATAAATTCAATAGAAAATCGCAGAATTTTACTGCGTCACAAGTTTATGGAATATACAAAGTGTGAAAATTCTCTAACAAGGTATGTTTCAAATATTTCCACTTATTTTAAATTATTAAATTTGGGTTATTGTAGCTAAAAAAAAAAAAAAAAAAAAGAAATCTGATGGTTTGGCCGTTCTTCGAACTTCCAGAGTTTCATCCAAATCGGAGCCTCGTGATCTTCTTTTATCAGTTGAAAGGCCAGTTCCGTAAAGATCTCGGTTGAAATCGATGTTAAACGTGCAGCTGATCGGAAAAACGATATTCCTTTTTGTCCCACGAAGCTTAACCGACGTCGTATGAACCAAAGGAATAGCGAGAGGGACGAAATCGAGGCATCTCCATAAATATTAATTGAGTCTCCATTGGTGTCGTCGTACGAAGGCGCGGAATTTCCAACAACGATCGTGCGGTATTCGGTAGAAAACGAAAATCCGCAAGCCACAGGGCCATAAATTCTCAAGTTTCTGCGGCTGTCTCTGGCAACCCATGGAATGACGAAGAGGGAGTAGAGAAACTGGATGGCCGCTTCCTACCTTCAACTCCCCTCTGTTCGCTTCAGTTGCTGCAACTCGTCGCTTCCTTCCGTTTTCTATTATGTTACGTATATGTATCGTTTTGAAGCGTTCAAAGCGAGCTGTCTTGCGTCTAGAAAGAACCCGTTATCCAACTATACCAGTTAATTTCGTTGGTTGTTTAACTGAATAATCGAGAATTATCGATTGTTGCGATGTTCGTGTGACATTTAATTTTTTTGGTTCATTAATGATGGGTAAATGTAAATGAAAGGATCGAGAAATTGAATAGGAAAGATTCGATGTAGATGGTGTAATTTGATAAATTATTATTACGCTAAGTTTACGGCTAAAGACAAAAAGTAGAAGAAAGGGTGAGATTAACAATTGTTATTGTATTCTTCTTGTATTTACGTATTACTTATATATCACGTATCGTATGTATTTTAAACCATAATATTACACGAATGATCGCTTTGTTAAGATGATTTCGATTAATCGAGAAAATAACGACCGTAGATATCCTTAAATAATAATTTTACATACGAATAGGAGTGTATGATTAAAGTAATGGTCAATTTCTAGGTAGTATAAAATTCACGAAATTCTAGAATTAATACGATATAATTTTCCAATATATATAAAACGTCATACATCATCCAACATATAAAAAATGATTCACTATAATAGTAAGGAATTACCGTCGAGCTCAATGTCTCTGACCATGAATGACCGGATTACGAAAGTGAATAAAAATTTCAAACAAACGTGGAAGGTCGCTTTAAAAGGTCTCGGTTGCTTAAATCGGGCTGCGGAACGGTCGGACAATTTTTCTTCTGCCGTATGACGGGAAAAGTTGCTTTCCCACGGCCCTGAGAACGATTGATCGGGGCACACGTGAACTCACAATCGCTGATCGTTGTGCCGCATTTTCTGATCGCGCGTCGCATGGAGAATTTTTCCCAGAAGATTACCAGCCCGGCAAATAGCCGAAGCTTTCAAGAATAGCGTAACACCTTGACCGACTATTTCACCTCCTTGCATAGAAGTATTAAATTTACCGATTGCTATAGAGAATGACGTTTCGCGTATTGCTCACAAGCCGCATTCCGTGCGACGTTAAATGAGGAATAGACTAGCTCAATTTCCCAAGTGCATTCTTTTGCGGCTGATAACTAAACTGGCTTGGCACACCGTTCCTTTCAAATGCAATTGGAAAACAGAACGGAAAAGTAAATAACACGAAATAAGATAAAGGGTTTCTCGACATGGGAGAATTAATCTTTCGCGTATACGGGATTGTTTTCAATCGATCGAATTACAGTTATCAAATTATCAGTTATCAAATTACGATATAAAGTTTTCTATGATAAGTGTTCAAATATCGTGATTCTTCGTATATACAGACTTTACACAATTTCCTTGCTATTAAAACGATTTTCTTTCTTTATATTTTTATTTCTTTGTATTTTATTTCTATTATTCTTAAATAAAATACAAATTTTCGGTCACGCCACTATAAACATACAGTGAAATACAATAAAACATACAGAATATACAGTAAAATTTTAAGCAAGTAACTTTTCATTCGGATGAATAGCGTACGCAGTGGAAACAAACCGAAATAAGTCAGACATCGTATATTCCGTATATTGTTGGACGAACAGCCGGATGGATTTCCACGTTATCATAAACGACATACTCCAAAAAATCTACAGGCTTAAAATCATAAAGCTATCGCGAGCAGACAAAAAATCTACAGGAACGCAAATATTCCGAATGATTGTTCTTCTTTCTTTGGGAAAGTGGGGGAGAATTTACGAGAAGGAGGTTATAGGCTTTGGAAATTTTTCATCGCAAAACGCAGAAACAAATCATCGGGTTAGAATGCAACGAGAGAGCGTACCGTTCCCAACAGCGTTTCCATAGTCACACACACTCGACGCATGCATATTCATCCAAAGAATTTCCGTTGCAAGCGACTCTCGACTATTCTTTCACACTCTAGTCATTACTGTCGTTATTACTCCGGTTTTATTAAACGAAACGTGTCGCTTACTTAATGAATAGCAAGGCACATAGGCTTTGTATTTTTCTGAGAAATGAAAAATTTTTTATCTTTCTAGAAAAATAATTAAATAATTTTTTTAAATGCTAATCAATCGATGCTGACTATCATTTATATTATTATAGGTATAATATTAAGATAATAATATTATAATAATATAATTTATATCAGTATTATTATTATTATAAATATAATAATATTTACAGAATTGGATAATCAAATATTGGATATAAATAGAACTTGCGTTGTATTCTTGATAATAATAAATTGATGAAATGAAAAGATATGTTGCAGTTTTTTTAGTTGTACAAAATAACGATTATTATCATGAAAACCTGGAAATGCTACATTTGTTTAATCGGCGACTCTACTAGGAAACTTGCGATTCGAGGATCTATCTTGGTTCGAGCAAAGAAAGATGAAAAGAGGACGCGACGTGTACGGACGACAAAAGAATAAGTGGCTATGGTCTAGCAGAGGCAGAGGAAAACGATGTTGGTGTAAAGAAGAGCACGGTTGGCTGATGACAATAAAGCGCTATCTGACTTCCACTCCGAGTCACTTAACGTCTGTAAGGACATTTAAAATCCTTAAGCGTGCGGACCATTTGACTTATAAAACACTACCATACCATCTACGGCGCAACTACTTATTATAACGACATTATCCTGGCTGTTCTTCATTAGCTACCCCATCAGCGACACTTCCTTCCACCTCTTTTCCCATTTTGATGCCAGTCGCCCGTTACAAACAACGAACAGCGCCCCGGATAAGGGGAGAATCTTTCTTCTTTTCCCCTCCGCTATCGTCCTTCTTCCTTTTTCTTACGGCCAATTCCAACGCGCTTTTACTCTCTTTCTTTCTTCTCGACGTCGCGTCATGGCTATAACCGAATTAATTTCGGTTCGATGCACGCAGGCACGTGTAATCCGTTTATCGTGCGCACAGGTTGTTACGTTATAATTCGACTGCTGGAGAAACCACGACCGATCGTGCAATGATTGAAATACAATGGGACAACTTTATGATACAGCGAAGCGTCGTGTATTTTTAATTCGTCAATCGACAAATTTCCTTAGCAAGCCAGTCTACAGTCCACATGCGGCACTTAGTGAAAATTCGTTGTTTACAGGTCAGTCGTTGTTCGGTTCCATGCTAGCGAACTATCATAAAGTCATATCCCAAAGGACCTTCTGAAATCTAGATCCTTGGTACCGAGCCTAACGGTTTTCGATATTTTGTAATATCCAGTCTTGTCCTGTAGGGATCATTGTCGAGCCGTCGTCCACCAGCGCCCAGCTCCTTTATCCTTTTGTTAGTGGGAGGAGTCGACTGCGAGTTGATCGCGCTTAGCAAGAACCTAATAGTTAGTTGTAATCCTTAGTTGTTACTCATCGTTTTGTCGTTACTTGTCATCTCCAAGAACTTGGTTCTCGTCATCGATAGTTTATTTTATCATTTTTAGTTCTTAGCAATCGGTCTATTCTATTTATTTCCCATAGTTGTGAGTGGTATTTTATTAATATTAATAATAACTACATGTAAACTCTAACCAACCCCGAACAAACACAACATTTGACCAAGCAATCTCAATAGTCGAATAACCAATCAGCTTGTTATTAATGTTTCTTCGCCATATTTTTACATTCATCGCGAAGTACAAACTTATCTTTAGTCGAATGAAATTATCGAAAGTTTTCATCTTACGCACAACATTCCTAATTTTGTATCCGATCTATCTACCTCGAAGCGATATCGGGTATGTTCTCTGACAAAGTAAAAAGCTATTCGTTTGTCAGGGGTACGGGTAACAATGTTACCTTATCAAAGTTTATCCGAAGCTCCGGTCCAGACCGAAACTTTGAACTGAAAGAGAGAACACCCTAACGAAGTCGGTCGTCCACTTCTTGCAGATTGAACTTTCTCATCGTACTTTACTGATGAATATTCAGGGTTCTGTGTGTAAAAGTCGACGCGAAAAAATGTGAGGAAGTTCGCCTAACCGAATGATGTTTTATTCCGTCGCATATTAAAAGGACAATGTGTCTGTTTCTAACCACGAGAGGAAACGACCAGGCTGCTGCATGAAAGAATTAATTCCATGTTTGTGTTCGTTAGAATTACAAAACCGTTCTGTATAAATTGTACACAATCTGCATAAGAAACTAAAGAATCTTCCCTCTTTGCGTTCTAGGAAATTTAACTTGGAATTTTCTACCTCTCGAGTGACTCTTTAGGATTCTCGACTCAATTTCCTTAAACCTAACTTTCCTGAAATAAATGCTTATAATTTTCGAGAAAACGTAGTTTGTAAAAGTAGAATATGGAATTGTTAATATCTTTTTCTATAGATCGTACGTTTCTTATTGCAAGAATTCGATAAATCGTTTTCAATTTTATTCTTTTACTTTCGCATTCGTTCAAGTCCATTAATCGTCCAAAGCAATTTCTAGGGAAATAATTTAGTAACCAATTCTATTTCTCATTTGAGCAATTGTTTGATAAATAGTAATATTATAGAGAATTCATGTTTTTACTTGAGTTTCCTAATTCACGTAAGAAAACCTACGATAATTTACTTACGTTTCTCCTTTCGAAATTTAATTTAAACTTCCGTTATCCGGTTCCACCGTTTCTTTCGCAAAAAAATAGTCCTCGGTGAGATTTTTCTAGCCGCACGCGCTCACCTCGAACATTCGCTCTCTCGCTCTTTCTCGTTCCTCCCTCACCTTAAAACGTGCTGGAATTTCATCGATATTCGCTAATAAATTTTAAAGGTTGCCCCCTTGAATGTCGGAACGCGCCCTATCTGTAAATATTCAAAGTTTTCCTTGGCATCGGTTCTTCGCTTCCTTCTTTTCCGCGGACGAGCAATCACACGGAGGAACGCGCGCAAGAGGGAAGAACAAAACTGAAAGTTTTCCACGAGATGAATTCCTCCGCGTGGAAAATGGGAGGAGCCTGAGTGGAGCCGGGAAAAACGAGGAAAAAGTTCTTTCGAGAGGGTCTTCGATATCCCAACGAGCTAAGTGGAACGAACGAGATACGAATCGTTTCTGGAAATTCACGCGGGGACGTAGCACACCTCGACACAGCCTTCGCGAGAAATGATTTACATCCCAAGTAAATCATTCGAGGTTAGACGCGCTTCAAACTTTCCTTTGGCCCACCTTCGATGTTTCGAAACATAAAATCGAGCAGTGAAATGTATTGTGAAGCTTTATAGCGGCAATTTGTTCGTAGAAAACAATTTTTCTGTATCGAATGATTGTTAGACTACGATTAATTCTGCAAATTTATGGTTCTATAATTACAATTAAAGAATGGAATTTAAACAAAAATTTATTTCATTCGTTAAATATCATAACGATCGTAATTTAGATGTTTTATATATTCTAACGTAGTATCATGCGTGTGATTCGTTCTCTGCATTTCTACATGTTTAAATTTTCCATAAATGCACGAACATTCGCGTTCTAACGATAATTTTTAACACGATCTGACTTCTCGTGTTAGACCATCGTTGCGGACAGACGTAATATTTAAAAAAAGTTTGTCCATAGAATTCCGATAGTTTTATCCGTAACCGATATTTTTCCCAACAATTTCTCGATAATATTTCAATCGTGGAAATCCACGATCATCAAAATTTATCGATACTGGATTCGGAATAGTTGGAATTTAAATGTTTACAATCCTTATTGCACAGCCTCTTTCCTCGAACTTCACCAGCAAGCAATTACATTCTGAAACTTAAGGAAGAGTAATTGCAGTTGCAGGAAGGGATTTTATTGTTCTCGGATGCTGGAAAGTTTAAATTTTCTGTAAATCGCTGTCTAGAAGAATAATACGATAGAATTATAGATGACAAACTGCAAGAGACGGTTCTTGGATAAATAATTCCAGCTACATTTATAATAAAAATGAAGCAGATCTTTTTTCTTTCTAATATCATATATAATGGATGCTATCTTAAATGTTCGAGAGAAGAGGAAAACAAACAAACAAACAAACAACAAGCACACTCTGAGGAAATCAATTTTACTGATCGTGTATCTCAAAAGCATTAATTTTAAAATAACTGTTTCACGATTTTGTGAGACGTAAATTCGAAAAATAGCAACAAACAAACAACAAAATGACGAACTAAAAAGATAAAATTACGCGATTGTACAAATTTTACAAAATCAATGTTTTCTCTATAAATGTTCATCGATATTGATGCCTATAATTTTCTATGTACGATAATGCTTCTATTCGTTCAAAAGATTTTCAAAGACGAGAAAAGACACGCGTGTCTATGTGCAGAACGAAAGAGACCAGACGAGGGCGTGAGGAAAATTAAATTAAATTTAAATTAAGCTCAATTAATTAAGCCGCTTCCCCCATGGGAACACGGCTTCTGTGCCCGGTTGCTGGCCCCTGAAATTCACCCCAGGACGAAAGCAGGGGGTCGGCTGAGAGAGCAGTGATCCTTGTCTAGAGCCGGATACGGAACTAATCTCTTTTAAATTAGTATTAAATTCTAAACGGATTCAAGTCGGTGCTTGGTGGTTATTAAATTTCAGTATGCTATCGCGAACCATGCTTTTGTTCGAACCACCTCGCAGTAATCTATGGTTTCGCATCCTGTCGTAAATGTCACCATCTACTCTATTACGTCTCGCTTATAACTATAATCATCGAAAATCCGCGTTCCTGTGACCGATACTATATTCTGAAACTGTAGTAAATATCTTGTAACGAAACTTGTGTACAGGATTTACAAATTATAAGACAGGATCGCACAAAAGTATCCCAACGTCTGCGGACATCTTTTATGAATACGTTAACCGCGTTATAGGAAACATTTGGAAATTTCACTAGTACTATAATTCCGCTCGACTGTCATGATTATGCTATTTTTTTTTTATAGGATATTAACTTTTAAAGATACGTAAAAATATTTGTATCGAGTGTTATCGAGCTAAATTTAATGTAATGATATTTCACGACGACGCTAATGGAGAATAAAACCGTCTTGAATCCTCCTGTTTGTAATCTTGCAAGTAGATTATCTTCTGTGAAAATTAATCAAACATTCATATACTTTTGCGCGGTACTGTACTTCTAAATTCGAGACGTTAGAGTAATCGCCGTGCGAAAGAAACAGCGCTATAAACAACAAAGGAATATATTATATTTAATATATTCTTTCCTTGACAACGAAAGCCTGTTTCATGGGGTGTGCCATAATTATCCAAGAGTGGAAGTGGCGGCCTGGCACGGTAAGAGATATACGATTACGGCGGGCGATTCGAACGAGCTTTCGAATCGTCGTATCGTGCCAAAGGACCGGAAGTTGGCCGCGCTCTGACTCGTTGTATCCGCCAGACGTATGTATGCGTTTGGTCGGTATTTAAGCAAGCAGTTACGTCGCACAGTGTGGCCCCGCAATATGGTAGCGGCACACTGTCTTATAAATTTCGCGATATTGGCGCCGCTGCAAAAGAATCACGACCACGCGCGTCCCGCCAGTAATGAGAGTCCGAAAAGAAAATTAAAATTTTCGAACGATAAAAAATGACGCCGTTTCTAGGCTGCGCGATGCAATTGCACGGCAGCTGGTCTCATGGCTGGATGATTTATATTCTGTGAAAAATGGAAGTGAAAAACGATGATGCTTATGGTAATGATACTTTTAACGAAAGAACGGCTAATCGATGATACGAAGATTTAACGCGAACGTGAAATATTTCTGGAATCTAAAGCTTGTGAAATCGTGTTTTCGATGATAGATTCTCGGTTTTATAAAAACAAAGGGGAAAACTATGAAATTATAAAGTATAACTTGCTCACTTGACGTAGAAGAACTTAGAAATTTGTAATATTCCTAAAAATATACTGCATCTCATGCATAAAGCGCATAGCAGATGCGAATGCCTGAAAAGAAGCGGAGGTCACTTGGGTGGGTGACGTCACACCCAGAAAATAAATGGCATATTACTTATTTCAGCCATATATGTATATACATACATAAGTTTGTAACTGCAGGAACGAGCAACACCTGCGAACTAAAATATGTAGCGTGTCCGTAAAAATGAATAGATATTAATTTTATAAAATACGAAGATTGGTTATCATTTTCTAGAATGGTATGAACGAGGATCAAGAAGATTATTTTTTGAAAAAAAAAAAACGCAAATAAAGCTTCCATAATCGTGCATCCCTGTAAATTCTATATTTTGTTTTTTATTCTATACATTTTGGAGGATTTAAATGATCTTTTGCAAAATATATGCGTCGATAAAGATTTATTTTCCCCTTGCATTATATATTTTTTCATACACGTATATACTTATCTTCCATTTTGACTTAGTACAAGTTCCATGTAGCGGTTATCGATAGTTTTAACGGTGGAACAATTTTAAATATTAAAATTTGAAACATTTTGTAAAAAACATGGTCCATCCTTTTCGCCATTATAAATTGTATAACAACAGTTTGCCATCACCAGCATTAAACTTTTACTATAAATATACATTTATATATAATATATATTTGTGTATAAATGTTATACATTACGAAGAAAAATCTGTAAGCTGAATTTTTTAATTTGAAGCGAAAATTTCTACTAGTTCGTCGTTTCTCTTATAATCACGGTGATTTTTAAATATTAAAATGGCACAGAAATTACACGACGCGAACAGCTAACTGACATTAAACTAGCAAGCTTCTGTTTCCAAATGAAAAAACACCGTAATGATCGAGAGACTTGGCTGAAGCAACAATGAGGAGGTCTACCCAGATTTTGTGTTTAGTTTTTTGGAAAATGAGAACCGTGCAGATTTTCCGTCGTCATTCAAACGCAATAAAAATGAAGCATTTGGAAACGGTTAAAAGCATATCAAAAAGAGGAATGGATACTGTCATTCGTAATGAAAGACAAAATGGGGAACTTTCTGAATAAATATAATACAAAATTTTGTCAATCTTCCATCTATTTGAATCCAACGAATTGTTTTCATTTCTAATTATATTAAATAAAAATTCTCCTCTTGTTTAATCATACGATTACATTAAATTCAAAGAATCAACAAAGATATACTCATCGTGTTTTTCTTCCGTGATGTTCATATTCGTGTGAATATAAAGATATACAGAATGTCTTATATTTATGCGTTGAGTATTTATAACAAAAATTCAAAAATTACTTGAAATTATAAAACTATTCCTCGACGTCAGCTCGCTATACGGAACTCGCCAATATTTTCCGTAGAAAAGAGGATGGTTCCTGTGACTGCTTGAAATTTGCAAATCGCAGAAGTTGTGGCACGACAAAAGCTTCACAGTGTCGGACATGAACAAACCTCACGAGGTCTAAAAAATAAATTCATGGAGTAAAGGCGAGGTAGCTGGTTGCGCGGTCACACATTTCAGACGAAAGGATTTGCCCCTTTCTCTTTCATAGTTATAAGTATTGCATGCCACCACGAAGGACGCACGCACCCGCGTTTAATACTTCACAGCAAAAGTAATGCATTCGCGGCTCTTTGATATTATTAATTCAGTAAAAGGAATAGCGATTCTCTGTTAAAACATTACAAAGTGGAATAGAATGAAAAAAAAAACGTAATTTTGCTTATGCTGTATGACATCGCTCTTTCTGCTTTTATTTATAAAGCAATTTATTCGATTAGTTTCCTAAAGAAATTATTTAATTTAGTATATTTCATTTAATATAACTTTGTTGAAAATTTCGAAATATTGTGCAGTTCTATTTCCGTAAAAGATTTTAATGGCCGGCATATTTAGAGTTTTATTAAAAAGCTAGAAAAAAGGAAAATAGAAAATATGAAGAGAATAATACTCGAACTTTTTGTTAGACCTACAATATCGCCCGATTTCATACTACATCGAACGTTTACATATGGCTAAAAAAAAAAAATGCACGAAATAGATTACTAATGCATGTTATAAATGGATACGAATAGTTGATCCATTTTTATGCAGATAGAAACAAGTCAAAATGATCTTTATGGAATTCAATTTTCATTGCTGTCAACTTTCTACCTATTATTCTTTATCCACTATCAAAGAAATTGTTGATCGAAATAGTTCATCGCCTTTAATAAATTTGATTTTTATAATCGTTTCTAACACGGGATACTGAATCAGCTTACCCTAAATCTGGTGAGAGAAAGTCGAGGGTAGGATATAGGGTTTCGGGCCGGTCAAAATTGCAAGATAAACACAGCCGGCGTTAATAAACTCTTATCGGCGTGCAACCATGCGTGTCGACTTTAAGCCACAGACGCGCTAATCCTCTATGCTAATTTTGGTCGAACAGGAAAACGACGGCTGTAATACCATCCCCTTAAACACGCGTGTCCATCAGAGGGAACGCAGCCGTATACGAGAGCGATGCGTATAACTTTTCACGAAAAGAGACATACAGGGTGATACATACACTTGAATATCTACGTTGTTTTTCGAGATAAAAGTTGTATATTAATAAAAGTTGTTCAGTATAGAGGGAATTAATATGGCAGTAATAATATTTTCACATCTGGAGCAGTTTCGGAGATTTTAAGGTCATCTTCACTTTTTTAACTGAAATTATACATTGATCGTTAATGATTCATCGTAATGATTAAAAAAAAAGGAAAAGATACAATTAGTTAGCGAAAAACAAGTTTGAAAAAAGTAATTATTGGAAATATGTTATTACATAGTCTTGTGTCTATATTATTTCTTAATTATTATTAATAAATTGTCATTATCAAAATATTATACCGTCGATCTATTTGTTAACGTATTTATAGGTAATTAATATTAACTTTTAAAGGCTGTTGTTAAAGGAAATCACGTTTATGCTATCATGAACGAAATTTCACTTCAGTGCAGTTTTTTAATCGTGAAAACCAATAAAATCAACAAATGCAAGTGTTTCATTATTATTCGGTATTAAACGAAATAGTAAAGAGTGGTATTATTTGGGATAATTACAAATAACATCGCTATAGTCTTACAATGGGACGATAATGCTAAAAGAAAATTTACATAGCCTTTAAGACTCAATAATGATTAAGAAATAATATAAAAAATTATATCATAGTTTCAATTTTCACATACGATTACGAAAGTTGCTTATTAAAAGTTGATTGATAACACTGCGTTAGTAGTACTGGGCCATTCATTAAACTTTCTAGTGGCATGGAGAAGTAGTTGAATTACTGCAAGGGATAAAGAAAAGTTTCTATTTCCCGAAGGAATGAATTAAAAGTTATTTGAGCAATTTACATGATATTGTTTCCGAGAAATTTTATATTTTCTTATTAAGTTAAGTAACTTTTAATCGAAACATGCGTTCAACTCGTTAGACTTGTTAAAACTTCAGAAGTTATAGCTCTCGTTATTTGATTACAGGTTACGTCTGACAATTGGTAGTCTGTCCCTACTTGCTCATCTACGTCGTATCTTTGTCTTACACTTTAATATAAGTTGATGGAAACTTCCTATACCTTGATCAATTTTTTGGTGTGTCTGTTCGTTTAAAAATAATGTCAAATAATTAAGCTTTAATTAATTGAAACATCCATAAGTAATTTTATTTCTAACAAAGCCGAGCAGCGTCGTTTATATCAATCTCTTTGTACCCAACAATATTATAAACACAAATCCTTCCATACACGTTCTGTATTTAGTTCGTTGTTTTTGAAAACGAAAAACGTAATTAAAAATCTGTGTATATACTCGAATCATACATTTAACAACTAGTTAGATAATTTACTTTTCGACGTGTCTACTTGCTCGCCCTTCATCAAGTGGAAACAAAAATAAAATGTTTAGATATCGTTCATTTTTTTATTGAAAAACTGCATGCTACTAGTAAAATCCATCTATGTTTGACTAATTATAACAATTAGCATAAGTGATTATTAAAAATTTTGTATATTTTAAATTCTTTGTGTCTACATATTTCATTAAACCTCTTCAAAAAAAAATTCGATATATTGAAGGATTCATTTAAAATACGTACGAGTGTATTAATTTCGATGATAATTAATCATTTTCGCAGTAAGCAGTATACATATTTGTAAAGCAACATTTAAGACAAAGAATTTTGATCTTATATCGTATCCTATGCTAATATATTCTGTCTAATATGTTCCACCAGTGCGGTATATCAAACGTAATCGTCCGTGATTGTTTCATTTTAATTTTCCATGAAATTATGTTTATGCAGAGACGCCTCTTCGATGATGAATTCTACGATTTTGAAGGAAGCATTCGAACAGCGTGTAATCCGAAATCACCTGCCGGCATAAAAGGCAGCTATTCAAATGAAATGGTCATTATGGTACATGCGTATGAATTTATTGTGGCGATTAATTGATATCAAATTGATACTCTAGTAAAATTAAAACACCGTAATCGATACATTGGTGGTAATGAAATAATTGTAAGAGTTACAGGATAATCGATATATGGAGTAATAATTGGCAAATTTGGTGAAAATTTATTGCCATAATAACGATTGGAATATCATTTTCGAATAATTATAATTCTATGCTTAATTGAGTCGTAATACAGGCACGTGAAACAAAGGCTGAATAATGTAAATATGTTTCTGGTTGACTAAGAATATTCGATTGAAACGGTATTCCTGCATAATTACTGAAACGATCCTATTAAAACCAATTATTTTCAGCAATGAATACAATTCTCTAAAATATATTGTTGTATTAAGACAGATATATAAAATTTGTAAATGATACAATTTGAGAAATTTATGTAAATGCTCGATAGTTTGTTGATGCAAAAAATTTTAATGGAGGAATAATTCTGTTTAGAAAGAAAAAAGAAATACGTATTATACGATATATTGTAACTTACCCCAACTTTTGTGTCACTCTAAATCTCTATTCCGTCTTTTTTCGCAGATATGATTTCTTGTAATAATCGCAAAACATGCAAAACATGACAAGAATCTGCGACATGTAGATATAAGCTATTGGTTTCCGATTTGGCTCGCAAGTAGGTAACAAAGTTTGGAACATATGACATATCATGATTATGAACTGCAACTGAAATCATGAAAGAAAACGTTTTTTACTTTTGACGTGATACACATAATTAAGAATTATATACAGGGTGCGACAAAATATGGAATAAAATTTGTTCATTTAAGGTTTAGTTTTCGAGAAAAATCGAGTTTGAAATTTTATCAAGTATACTTTAACACGGCTAATATATTTATTGTATCTAATATTTAGTAGATGAAACGTATCTCTTTATATTTGTAGTCTACCGCAGCCTACTTATCACTGTGTTCATAAACTATATTAGATATATAAATTAGATGTGTAAACTATATGAAGATATCACGTATATGTATTAGCATCACGACACGAATGTGTAGGACGATCTAATATCGAAGACTTTTGCTAAAAGTTTTCTATTCAAGTAAAATATAAAATTTGGAATGTAAAGAGCGGCAAAGGAAGAAAAGAAGGAATCCTACGATAGGATCGCAACGAATGGTCGCTTCGAAGTAGTAGCGTGAAACAAAAACAACGTTGTTCATGCAGGACAAAGCTTAATAAGGCCTCTCATCGTGTTGTAAGTAAAATGACACTCTAGTCTATCTTTATTCGTAGCTGCAGTTCCACTCGTCGCAGCATGAAACGTTTTCAACTGGAAATTAAATGACCGCGTAACCCGATAAATCGTCGTGTAGATATCTCGCGGAGAAATAAAAGTTACTCACCAACGGATTATTTAATTAAAAAGCCCCAACAGTCGCCCCTTTTCCCGTGCGCCTAACCCGTTGTTTCCTGCCGGGACTCGAAACGCAAATCGAATCACCGCCAGTACACGTGTAATTCCACATCGGGCACTTACAACCCTTTCAACTCCCAGTGCAAAAACCCGGTTATCGAGTTAGGCAAGCCAAATGCGAGCCAATATACGGACTGAACGCGAAACATACATACAGGTTACGTCAAAAATGTTGGACAGAAACGTTCAACGCTAGAACTATATAAGAACGATTAAGATCTCGTTAAGATCAATTTGTAATTTTTCATGACAATTGTATAATCTTGCTAAGATATTTTTTAAGGGATCTGAATGATCTTCTTGCAAAATATATCGGTAAAAGCATGTTTCTTTTCTGGCATTATTTATTTTTTCGTATACTTGTTATTCTGACAGGACATTGTCACTCTGATAGGAATTTTATGAGTACTTTATTATCGACTATTTATAAAAATATTAAATTAGTTTTCGAATTGTGATATTCTTCTTGCTGAATATTATAATTTTCTCGGATATCAAAATTATCGACATTAGAATCTATAATGTGAAAATTTCTTATTTTCTTTCCGTCTAACATTCCGTATTCTAATTTTTGCTTAACTATTTTGATACACCCTATACATACGTATACCTAGTTCGACAACCTATTCGTAACGAATACCTACGTTTTTTTCTTTTTCGTTCTCGTCCACGAAAACATATTGCATCTCTTAACAATGGAGATTCGGTGGTCGAAGGCGTGGCCGCGTTTTATTGTTTCCCAAAGTACTCGAACGGAGTTCGAACAGCTTTTTATCCATTTTTCCACGATTTCTGGCTTAATCGGTGACTCGAATGAAATTTTCAATTGCGCAATCACTTTAGCTAAGAGCACGCCGATAACAGATAACAACGCGGTATTTGACTATCGGTATTGTTCGATTAAGGTGTCTAGGAATTTTTCTTTTTACAACTTCGTCGAAAATAATGATGTTATCAGTGAAAAATCTGACAGCTGTCGTCTCTTTATCTTTGACAAGTATCGTCACTAACAATAAATGAGAATTAAATCAGTTTTTGAATTTTAAAATATTATAATGATATTATAAATTCCTGTACGATTCAACTAACATAATACTGTTAACAAAATTTGATAATTCATAAGTTACAAGTTATTAATAAATTGTAATTGTATCATAGTGACTTTATTAATCAAGCACGTGAAATTGTACAAGCTGCAAATTAAGAAGTAAAATTATTGTAGAATAGAATACTGTAACGAATAATTTGTATTATAACTCTTCAATTCACTAATATTATTGCTTAATAAATTATTGTAAAAGAGGACCCTGAAAATATTTTAACCTTTTGCGATTTAACGGTACCGTATAGGTAGCACCACTATTAAAATTCTATAGTAAAAGATATATCCTTAGAACCTATCCAACGTTTATAAATATTACTTCTTGCAGTATTCAAAATAAATTGGTCTAAAATGTTTAAAAGCGCAAAGATATTTCATTTTTTTAAAACAGTTCGTACGGTTTGCCAATATATTACGAAAGTATTTGACCAAAATCATGGAACACCGAATTTAATGGATGGAAATAGAAATCGCTGGAAATATCGACGACTAGAAAACCAACTGGATGCATTATTACAAAGTCTTTAGAAATAGACTCACGTGCTGACGAAACTGATGCCTTATCAGGAAATCGCAGGAGGATGAAACTTCGTGAACGAACATGATAAATTTGGAATAAAATTTATTGAATAAATCAACCCAATGGGTTAAGAAAATCTTCCAATGTAAGTGCGAACGAACCCGATGTGAAATTAGAAAATTGCAGGAAATTAAAACTCGTAATTATTTATTTAAAATTGATATAATTGAAAAGAATTACTGTAACTAAAAGGGTTAGTAGATAAAATTATGCATTTGCATAATAATTCACTCGATCTTAAACGGATATTGATTCACGCATTACAAATTTAATTGAAATGTGAATTTATCAAATTCATTTTTAAATATCACTCGATAACTAAGAAACAGAACGATCGATAATCTCAATCATATCGAACGATGACTTGTGGCTGATTTTCGAGACTTTAATAAAAAAAAAAAAACAGTCATTTTAGTCGCATTATTTTCGCATATATTCCATTTACAAAAACTGATTTAATGGACAAGCAAACGAAGAGGAATTCTTGCAAAGAGAGTTGCTCGTTACGAAATGATCCTGCCTTTTTTATTCAAAAATCAAAATCTGTGATATGAAACGTTAGAACTATTATACAAAATTGCTTTCGTCAAACTCATGCTACGTGATATTCAGATGAATTCCAAATAAAACAAAAAGGTTTGCACAGAAACGTGATTTATTTCCGATACTTCCTTACTCTGCAAGCGTTGTATACCTTTTTGACATTTATATCTTATGACTATATGCATTTCGTCTATGATTCTTGGCACGTCAGTGAAAATATAAAGAATAATTTCAGTGTAACTATAACGATTGCTTTGGGTAGAGCATATTGAATTCTCGACCATTCAACCGGTTGATCAATCTTTTTTTAAGACTGTTATACATCTCTGAACGAATATATCGTTTCTCGCATAAATATTACACTGAAAGTAATTGTTTTTACGTTATACCGACGCGACGTGAATAATAATTTTATGCTTTAAATAATTAAGCAGTGTTTAGAGATGTGTATAACACGTAGAATACGTGACAATGGTAACATTAAATATTCATTAAGATTTTAATCAAAGTTTACTTCAAAAGAATGCAATATTGTATTATAATACAATGTATAATAATAAGAATATATAGAGAAGAAATATAGGAAGTCGAATAAAAGTTGACTAATAAATATTAAAGGCGTGAGTTAAGGTACAACTACGTACAATTAATACGTACGTCTTTATCTTCATAAATGCACGATAACAAGAGGGATAACAAATAGTAAAAGATTAAAAAATGATTTCTGACAAGATAATGGCGTAATGATCGGGTAAAGTAGAAAAAGTACGGAAAAATGTAAGGAAAGAGACGCGAAGGAAATGTAACGTTCGTAAATAAGAAAAATAGAGAATCGTTTGCAGCTTCGACATAAGCGAAATATAAATTAGAATTTCAAATAAGGTCGAGATACAACGCGCTTTTTCATGAAAACTATTCCGAATCATAAAATTCTAACTAACATCGAATCCCTCGAATGACACGGATTCGCAGCTTCTCGACGCATCATAAATTCCACCCCCTGTTCTCATTGACTCGCCGTCACACCGACGCCAACTCTATACTATTACCATTATCCAATCGACCAGTTTCGCAAACAGTTTCACCAATCGATCAACGAATTGTCCACGGTGGATCGGGATTTTCTACACCGCGTTATTCGCTTATATAGATTAATTTACTTAGCCAGTTGCGTATAACCGGTCGCGACGGTCGAACGTCAATAGCAATTTCACGTTTAAAAAATTCGCTGCAGGACAGCGAATGTAATTTTGCGATTACGCGATACGCGACGGTGCGCGGTGAAATGAGCGAATAACGCTTCCAGCAGGGCAATTCAGCGAGCGCAACGAAACACCGCCGACGATATATGCATTGCGGGCCATGTGTACGTAGCATGGCAGATAGCGGAGTCAGATAGAAAATGGGAACGTACCATTTGTAACCCCGTAATATATTGTTTCCAAGGCGCGATCCTCTTTTGCACTTGTGGGCCCAAGCAGGCGAGCAGATAATAGGTGTACATAATCACGTGCACGATGCAGTTTGGCATAATCGTGAACGTCCACATGCCGCCTGTAAATAACAAGGAGCGTTTAACACGTTCGGAAGAAAGGGATGGAAAATAGTTGGAAGCCTGTAACAAAGTTACATGGTCGCGCAATGAATTTTTTGCAAGAGGAGAATTTTATTTACGACTGTTGGAAATTCGCTCGTACATGTTCCTCTGTGTTTTATACCATGGCCATTTTGCATTGGCTTAATAGGTAAATTTGATACGTCGTGGCGCAATTTAATTTCCACTCATACGAGTCTTTTTCGGGTAGCTCGGTGTGCTGTAATAGTTGAAATGAAATTGTTTGCGCGAACCATTTACAAAGCTATGAGAGATAACTACGGGAACCGTAGTATTTGCAAATATAATGAGATCTTTTGAAATCGGCGATTATACAGTAGTAACGATAATAAAGAAATTACGATGACTAGAAGTAATATTTGTTAGCTTTCTTTAGAATCGACAAATAATATATAGTTAGAAGAATTAAGATACGCTTGCGTGATAATTTCTCACCTAACGATATACAGGGTGGTTGGTAACTGGTGGTACAAGCGAAAAGGGAGTGATTCTAGGCGAAAAAAGAAGTCGAAAATATAGAATACAAATTTTTCGTTCGAGGCTTTGTTTTCGAGAAAATCGACTTTGAATTTTTGCTCGGTACGCGTGCAGTACGTTATAACGTAGATCTAGAACGTATCACTGTAGATCGTTGTCTCGATGGAAAAATTAAAAAGAAAAAAATTTTTTCTAAATTTTTATTCTGTGTTTTCGACTTCTTTTTTCGCGTAGAATCACCCCCTTTCCGCTTGTACCACCAGTTACCAACCACCCTGTATAATGAGTTGACGAGTTGTAAATTGCAAATTATGGATTTCTTGTTTACAAATAGAGTAGTCGGATGACTCGTAATTTATACAATTTACTTATAATACTTCGTCTGCTTTATTACTAACTTTGTTACTGTTACGAGATTTGAGGAAAAACCAACATTGACAGGATCGCTTTTGTCGCGAACCCTTCAATTGTTATACGTATATTTAAGGAGCACAATCATTTGTATGAAATTGAAATTACAGGTAAATTTACGCGTATGTCTAAAGATTTACCTGGGACAAATTTGCAGGCTATCCACGAAAGGAAAGCGGTCGACGTGTGATGGTAAACGTGAAGAAAAGACGCTTGGTTGTATTTTTTTCTGAGAATGAAGATAACGGTGTCGCTCAACTCGAGGACTTTCAACATTAAGAGCCTCCACACCCATCGAGCCGTCTATTAAATACGACATAACTTTCGTAATATCGAAATTCGCGTTTGTTTAATGACTGTGGTACTTACGCGATAAGAGTCAGGGTCGTTTGAAATGACATGAGTCTCGCATCCGAGAGAGAATTTAGTGGTGAAGCCCGAGGTAAGTAGCTTTAAATATAAAAATATATTAATCGGTTTGAAGAATAGTAATGGTAACATAACGACGATAAGGAATAAGTTATTTTTCCAAATTATATGAAAATTATTAATTAACAACAATTAACTATTACATTAGACTATTTCGGATGAATAGAACGTGATATAGTAAGTTATTTCAGATGAACTCACCCCGTAAAATACAGTTGCGCTCGCGATGGCCATAGAGATGTTATAACAAATCATAAACTTATTTAGATTGTATGGTTTTCGATTTTTCATAAATAAAGGCCCAAAACGAAGAACAAAGAGCAGATAAAGAAATATAATTCCTAGCAATGGAAATGGACTGCCCATTAAGAACCAATCTGCTACTCTGGAATCTAAAATGGAGGATTCAAAAAGGCTATAAAATATAATATACAGTGCTATTTAATTATAGAATGTATATATCATAAAATACAGATCTAACAAATTGAAATTATCAACTTGAGATTTCAACCCTACATTCGCTATTCAGCTACATTTAATAATAAGTTAGAAATAATTACAAACCAAAAAGGAGCCCCCATTGAGCGGAGGTCACAAAATTATTTAAATAATTATTCAGTCAATTATCCATTTCGTTAGTATTACTCGATATTTAATGGAGGCATTTTTTAACATTAGCTATATGTTTAAAATAATTATTCATACCGTATATACTAATTTTTTGCCAAGTACATGTCTAAAATAAATGTCTTGTAAGTTTTATATATAAATTTTGTCACTATAATCACGACAACCGTGTTTTATTATAATGCTAGTGAAATTTCATAAAATGAAGAACATTCGTGGCAATTTTCTAGCATATCCAGACGATATCCAGGTTACTTTGGTCTCGAGTCAAGCCAAGTCGGTCAAACGAGGTCCCACGGTATTTAAAATATTCTATGTTTTCAATTAAATCGAAGGAAGCTAACCTGCTGCATCTTCCATGATGTAACGATACGTTTCTAAGAATCCCACTTTCTGCAAATAACAAAGAAAATGTCCCAGACGATCTTACAAATAATTAGAAAAATCAAGTACAATCCTGTAGAACGAAAAAATTACGAGCTAGTTTATTAATCGAAAAACAATCAACAACATCACAGAAATAAGAAAAGTACGAGCTTAGAGACATTAAATAGAGTAATGACTTTGTATTGTACGATGATATATTTGTATGTATATGATTGTACTTGATGTAGTTAAATGTCAATGATCGAATAACCTACTATCACCACTGCTATCACCATATTAAATTAATCATATCGAATTATACTTTCCTTTAAAATGAAAATATATTCGAAAATCACAGTAATAAATACAAAACTAAATACGTTGTTGTCCCAACAACGATAATTAAATTCGCCACGATTCCCAACATTTTACTTATAATCCGAATAATAACACTTCGTTCGAACGATTGATTTCTTAAAAATCGGCACACAACTTTTATCCAAAATTATACGATATTATTTCACTCGAAATAAATTTGAAATTTTCGACAACTACTACTTTTGACAAGTGTAACTGGCTTTGACAAATTTTTACTGTCGATTAGACTTCAGAAATAAAAGAAAAAAGCAATACCTGTGGCACATGAATTGGGAGAGCCTTCCCATCTTGGCCGTCGAGTTTGAAGATATCGACTGACATTCGGGTTACTGAACGATTCGAATAGTGACTGACTATCGACGTTAACACCGTCTTTCGTGGCGGCAACCTACTGTCTAAGTTCATCCGCAGGGCAAGCACCCCTAGCAGTGACTCGGGAACAGGAACGTAACACACAAGCACAGTTCCCTGCAAAGGGTTTCTCGGACACCCTATTTTAATACGATAAAGAAACGCATTCAAGACTAGTAGAACAGGAAATATTGCTTACAAATAGATCATTAAAATAAAATGTTGAAACTACGAAAAAACTAAATTTAAACAAACATTTAGTAAGTTATATGGAAGTTATGGTTCAAAGAAATCTTTCCTACATTTTTTTTTTCTTTTGTTAGAATTATAATAACATAACGATAGTTTTATGTTTTGTAGCTAATCTAAAATTAAAGGATGTAAATCTAGAGCGAGATGAATATGTGAAACAAATGATTTAAAAATGCATTCGTAATGAATACTTTAATAACAATATTAAGTTAATAACGTTGGTAGTATTTGTAATGTAAAAGGATAAAGATGTATTACGATTATACGTATATTAGGTAAATTTATTTCTGTTATATCATATGGTTCCTTGGAAATGAAATGATAAATTAAAGAATGAACCAGCGTTGACACGTGTAATAGGCTTTTGTCAGTATTATGTTAACACAAGTTCGTTTAATCTTACAATTTATAAGTTACCGTGGTTTTGCAAAATTTCATGACTATTAATCGTTGCACATGCTTTTATAATTAATTATGCATACAGACATTTTATACTGTTTGCTAAAATTGCCCAGTATGATTCAATGATACTGGTAATTAGACATTATTTCATTAACACGGCTTATTACGAATCAAACGCAAATATGAACAATGAAAACGCACTTGAAATAAAACGATAATGATGTTGTACGCCAAGGAATTAATGGAATTACCAGTCCATTTCTTTCCCTAAGATGATATAGTAAAGCATTTACACGAACAACATTACATGAAAATATCATTAAAAAAGTTTTGCAGTACTAATAATCGTTCCATTTCGACAAGATCAAGCGTCAAAGGATTCTGTTGATTTCAAACGAAAAAACTGTGCTACGATGGTTGCAAACAGTAGTTTGTATGCTCCACATAGTACAAACTTAGTATTATAGATACACATAGGGCTTCTCGATATGCTGTCACTTGAATCAGGATTAGTCGGTAAGTCGCTGTTCTACGATCTACAACGAAGGCAGTCACCAATTAACTTCGTATCTTGATATTAGAAATTTAGTAGCAGTCCCTTCCTTAATCAGATCGACCTGCTGCCAGGTTTCGCCTATTTAACCGAGACGAATTGATTTTCGTGGTTGGAATTCATTAGTTCTTTCGGAGGCAACCTGATAAAGTTCTGTCGCCGGAATATTTGTCAAACACGATACAACATTTTTAATTACAGCGTACAAAGAATCAATTTTTTAGCTTTATAGCGAACCGTATTATAGAAATGCAAATTGACAGGTGAAATGGAAATAAAAATATGACGGCACAACCTTTTGTTTGAATTGCAATATAATTAAATAAGAACTATATATAAACCATTTAGAAGATCATAACATTGAGTTATGCATATATCGTAAATTATCACATAGATTCTCCAAGGTTTTCCATTTCGTCAAAGACGTAGAGAATATCCTCTATATTTACGCCTGAATTCTGAATAACAAAACGGAAGAAATTCGGTTTTTCGTGCAGTGGTTGATAATTGATCATCAAACTACCCCTTTTGATCATTTTTTCTTTTAACTTTGGTGCAACCTATTAAAATAAATAAATTTTTATTAAATATATCTTTGTGACATATTATCCTTGTAATATTTTAAGCTTTATACATTGATTTATTTTCAAGAATAAACATTGTTCGATAGGAGTGGTAATCAATATTAGATACATACATATTTTTAGGTTGTCAGTTATTAACTGCTAGTAAAAGCGAAATGATTGTTATAAAATGAAATTCTTATCTCTTATCTGATAAGGATAAGACTGCTTATCTACCATAGAAGGTACAGATTTCTATTGTACCTATCATCGGTATCATACTTTTTAATTAATTTATAAAAATACGAAATATTTACTTAATGATCTCATACAACATAATTGCAATTTAACTGTTCTTATAAACATATCACTAATACAATATATATAAAAAAAAAGTATTAATTCCATTTTGTAGAAAGTGATTTGCAAACTGTATGTAAAATTGAAAAATTCATTTTACGATTCATTTATATAAATAATTAAAGTTTGTTAACATTATTTATTGTCGGCCACTTAATTTATATATTATAAAAAAAGGTTTAGAACTTAGATGAAATGCACATTTAAAGTAATTCTAAACTTTCTTAAAACATTAAGTATATTTCAAAAAACTGTTTAAATGTATTACAAATATGTATATATATGTATAACAATTTTCTATACATTATATTTGAATATTTCATCGTTCTAAAACATCCCATTTTTTAGTATTTAAATATTACGATGAAAATATAAAAAATTTAATCAACTTACTTCGTTTAATCGTTTCTTGTAATCGTTAACTGAATTCTGAATTCTTAGATATGGTGGAATAAACCAGAAACACACATTTATAAAACACGGTTCCGTCACTAATTTAAAGCCATCTCTTTTCTCAACTTCTTCTTTGAAGAGAGCTGAAAGTTTCATTAAATGATCGACATGCTTTTCAAATCCTGAAGTACCCTGAAACAAATTTCCTATTAGTTCTGTAATATATTCAATTCTCAAGAAATAAATAAATGACGACAGAAATTATTTCGACTTTATATAATATAAAAAATATCAAGAAAGCAAGAATTACTGAGTTATTAAACTTTTCTTCTTTGATTATATTAGAAAACATTAATGTTTCTTAAGCATGGTACTTCTAAACCATAACTACTATTAATAAGTAACTACTAATACCATAACGTAACTACTATTAATAACAAATTCGTATTATTACTAATAAATTTCTGATAATTACATAGATGTATTGATGAATCACAATTCATTTAATTCTTGTGGCGTATCAAAAGAAGGAACTATACACATATCTCGAAATAACTAACGAAATAAAATATATATTTTCTAGTAATTATCATTAGTAATATTCTATTAACAAATAAAAAGTAATAATAAAATTTTTACGTGTTTCCAACAAAGAAGAAACGAGAGTATAGATACACGTTAGTTTTTCTATTGACATGTATGTTGGTGAATGTCATAGGAGTCAGTAAAACAACTTCATTTGTGAATAAGTACAAAATACTAGTAGTCAAAACTCTGTTACACTAAACTATAGTAACATTCTGTCTTAGTCTTATCTGTGATTCAATTAAGACATGTTAAATTTGATAGAATCGCTGAGAATAAAATCTGAATTATAATACAGATTGGAATGCTACTTGTTAAGCATTTATCAAACATCAGTATTATGATTTAATAATTTATTATTCAAATCTTTAATATATATATATGTATATTAAGAATATTATAATATGTATATGCGTGAGTGAGGGATGAAAACTTTGAAAGTTACTCATCTAAATCCACTGCTATCGTCAGACTCTCTTGAGAATTTCAGGAGATTCTTTTATGATCTTGAAAATGCACTGAGATAGATGCAATATGAACATTCTTCGTTCCTAACAGGGGAAGTTAATATATGCACAAGTATACTGGTAAACACTTGAAACATAGCATACAGACCCTTATCTCATACGGAGTGCATCGTAGCACTTGCTTAAACCACAAAGTACAAGATGCACAATTATAGGAAGATCGGGGGAAAAAGTGCTACCAAGGCTAGTTTTTCACATATTTGCATAAGTGGTTAACACTTAAAGATTAATAAGGGAAGAACAGGTACCTATGTATCATACAAGTAGGACTTATGTTGTGTTCGGTGCATGTGAAACCTTGCATGGAGTTCGAAGAAAGAGCATCTCTGAACAGAAATTATCTACTAGATATAAACTGAATGATTTTATAAAAACAAAGATAAGTTAAACCAAATATTTCATTCCTGAATTACCTTAGCCTGCCACATGAACCAAAATTTCAACACATCTGGTCTGCGTCCACACTGCAAATACTTATCCCCAACATCTAGATCTCTAGAATAAAATTTATCTTTTTGAAAAAGATAAGGAGCCTCTTTAGAGTGAGCTTCCTTAAAAATGCTTTTGTGTTTAGACAAAAGTAAGGAGCATTGTTGAGGAACGGCCAACAGTTTGTGCGGATTAAATAGAATAGAATCTGCTCTTTGTATTCCTCTTAAAAGTACACTGTGCTTTTTGCTAAATACCAAACCGCCTCCCCAGGCTGCATCTACATGTAACCACATACCGAATTCCTGGCAAGTATCTGCAATCTCGATCAATGGATCGAACGCGCCCAAAACCGTCGTTCCTAAAAATAAACATACTTATTAGCGATTGAACCCGTGTATTTATATGACATATCTCTGTTACATTATCGTTCAACGAACCTGCAGTAGCAGTAACACAAAATGGATAATTTCTCTTTTTTTGTACCTCCAATATATTAAATCTCAAATCGCTGACATCCATTCTGCCATAATCATCAGTCTTTATGAGAACAACTTCTATATCGCAAACGTTTCCCCACTTTGAAATAGAGTAATGCGCGTCTTCGGACGTAAAAAGCACTAGCTTCATAGATGGTATATTTTTGTTCTAAAACATACAAAAAAATAATGAATATTAGTTATTACAGAGTATAGATATTAAATCCGAAATGTTAGTTACAAAGCTTCATAAATACGTAAAAAAATTTCAGAATATATACTTTATGTTATTTTTTATTGCATTAAAGCCATTAATTATAATTATTAAACGTTGTTATAGCTTACATGTATTGAAGATAAAAATTCTAAATTATATAAAATAAATGAAACGTCGAAGATAAAAATACATATACAGGGTGTCTCGTTTTTGTATTCTCTATATTTTATATTCCGCGTTTTTTTTATTCCCTGTACAAGAAGATTAAGGTACCTGTGTCTGAAATGCTTACTATAAAAGTTATTTTAGTTCTAATTTCACCAAATTTGAAAGACAGCGAGACATAATAAACTACTCAGTATCTTTCATTGTCTCTCATATGCAAAACTTTATAAGATTAAAGTATTTGTTAAATTAAGCATTTGCAAACATAAATACATAATACTTAATGAAGAATATGATCATGAAAAAGAATGTCTCGCATCAGCAAACGTGTTCTCTTCGAACCAACTAATTAATTCATCATTGCAAGTAACGGAGATATGGTTTTGTAGCAGAATTATTGAGACACTCTGTACATCTTTCACTCTGTACAAAAAAATTATAATTTTTAAGAACTATTATTACAAAATTAGTGACTATCATGGACGTGAAAAAACCTGTTCCATTTATTCCGCCTTATCATACAATCTTATGACCAATAATCTGCATCTCCAATGGATACCACGGTTATTATCAGGCAATACTGTTAAATAATTTAGAATATGGTTTTATTGCTACATTAACCAAACGATGCGATATCAGCGCTGTTTATTAAGGTAATAATTACTCACATATTGAACTTTCTTCCTGAACCAAAATCGAGCTAAGTTAATGGCGGTACCGTTAGCGAAGGAACCTCCTGGACAGAAAAGACCGTCTCCGATAGTAGTACCATTTTCGTCCTTGTAAAACATGCTTAATAATTTTGTAATCACGGTGCTTTCCATTAATGTCAAGACCGGTGCCACCTCGTAAGTATACACTGAACAGTTCAACGCGTCTGTGAGCCATTGTCCGGCTAAACCGTATGGATCCAATCTAAATCAATTTTTATCCAATAACGCGTATACATTACATTTCCTAATTTCAATAGCAAGTAACAAAGTTACGTTCAAAATTTTTTAATTATTCATGTTAATAATTAAACCTTAGCAAAAAATGTCATTCGAAGTCTTAATCACATTTTATAAGAAATAAAACAAATCGTAATATTAATGTTCAAATACATAAAATTATTTTACACACCGATTTGTTACGTGCTTTTGCGAATATTAAAAGTAAAATTCAAAGTATCGTTAACATACATGCAATATGGAAGTAGATATACTTAAAAATCATTGACCATAACTTTCTGTTTCTCTAGTATACAGTCTTAATATACAAAAGGCACAGATTTTAATTAATACTAAAAATTAATTTATTATTTGCACCTGAACTTTTATTAGGAAAAAAGAAAATTTCATAAATGTAATATAATTGAACACTTTATAAAAGGTGCTAGATTTCGTTTATTCAGATCTGACTCATAAATTTTTCAGATCTAAAATAATACAAATAATAATATGTACTATTAAAGAATTTCAGACGTTAGAATATATGTTTCATAAGCATTTGATCAAATTATCCAATTCTTTGCGAATTATAAATAATTTTTAAAATGATTTCTATTCGAAACGAGACTTATGCTCTTATCGATATCTCACCCAGAAAATAACTGATTCATAAAATAAGGATGGCCTGTCTTAACGCTATACTTAAAAACCTTAGTCGCGACCTCCAGAAGGCAATCTTGATTACGGGGCTCTTCCTGCAAATTAAGATTTATAATATCCCGCAGATGACCCGGTTCTCTCCATCTCAACACAGGATTTTCACGGGACACACTTTCGAAGGTGCAATCGATCAAGGTTGTGATAAGATTCTCGAGAAATTCTTTGTGCCTTTCGACGCATGGTGTGCTCCGCCAATCAGACATTAAAATGAACGCTTCACGCCAAAAAACGTAGTGAAATGAGAAAACAAAGTTGAAGCGAAAAACGTACTGATTCGCTCGCGATTGGCCCCTATCATATATAAGCGAGGCACAAGGTCCTCGCAAATTTACGCAATTGCGCTTAACAAGGAAACAAAAGAGTGGTATTCGGGGTACGAAGTTGATGGGACATAGCGAACGATTTGCATTCTATTAAATGCGCGAATACGTTATGCAAACTAGCCTCGCTGTGATTGACTAACGTCATCGATCTTGGAAATGAAGAGTTTCAAAAAATAAAATAAGTGTTTCAATGTCGTTTGACATTTATTTAAAGCTTCAATATGTACAAAAATTAGTAGAGAAATATGTATACATGAAAGATCATAAAATTACACAGTACAAAATATGCTTTGTACTCAGTTATCAAACCCTTGCAATTCTCTAATGCCTAGGAGAATTAGTTTGATGTGAGCGTTTGTATTGGCTATCTCTTTATGGAAATGTTTAATTTGCTGCTCCAGTAGTTTAATTCGAACATTGATAACAGCCAGAGCATCGTGTAAAGAAAATTCCATATAATGCCCTAAACCAATATCCAATAGAATTGTAGAAGCATCGGGAATGTGTGCTTCAATAAAGAAACCTTGTCCAATATCTACTTGAGTTTTAAAGCCACTTTTATCAAAGCCATTGTTTTGGATGGTAGTTATCATACCCTTTAACTGAAGAAACTCTGCAATTTCTCCATTCTTAGTATCGAGTTTCTGCTCTAATATAGCAAGATCCTTCTTCAACACATCATTGACAAACGTTTCAAACTTGAAAATCTTTTCCTGAATATCAGGATTCATAATTGAGCAACCTGGACGACATAAAAATTACAAAAATGTTCCATTTTCATCCCATATTATTATAAACTTCATAATATCAAAAAAACTAAATAGTGTAAGTATATAGAATATAGGTTATGATAATTTCATAGAATATCATTATGCACAAAAAGTGCAATTTATTATCAGATACACTTACTACAAATAAATATAAATAATAGATCCTTTCAAAACACTCACTTTGTGCTATTTATGTCCAATTAATCGCATACAGAAATAAAATATCGACGAGTATTGAGGTTAATATACACATAATCAACTAGCAGCTTTTATTCTAACATTGTAAACAATTGCGAATTATATTACGCGCACACAATGCAGTATTTTATACCAAAAATTCCGGAGACACAAAAATTATATAAATACACACTATTCGAATAAAATACACTATTATATTATTTACAAAGCACATCTAATTATACGCTCGTGAAAGTGCGCCAAATGTGCTTCTAGCGGAAGATGTCGGGAACTCTTACAGTCTCAATGGTAAAACAGGTCCCTATCACAAAAAGAGAAAATTATATTTAAAAAAATTATACAAAATACTTCTTGTAACTTTTACAGAAAAGATTAAGATAAATTAAAGTAGAAAATGGTTATTTTTAATAACATTAGAATTATTCATGCTGGACATCGTATTAATCCTGTTATTCATAATTGAATTTGTAATTAGAATTATCCATATAGAAATTATTTTGCAGTACATTAAATTACGAATATTTACAAATTAGACGATTTCAATGTTTCCAATGATTAAATATGTTAAATATAATATTTATCAGGATTCTATATGCCACACTTGTCGTCAAATTAGGAAATAGAAAAATCGCCGGGAAATCCTCGATGCGTATTATCGTCCCATTAAAGACACTATCATCGTGAAATAAAGGCACAAGTAGACGTTATAGTGCGCGCATATCTGGGTTGCATTAAAATGTATGAATTGACTGGAACGAAGGTTTAATAATTCGGATTCGACCTCCAAAGAGAAACTACCACCATTACAGCATATTAGTATTTTATTAATTGACTCGATAATTCGATAATCTGGGAGTGCCATGGCCGTATGGTGTCATTGCGCGATAGCACGTGATGTAAATTAACATAGTTGCCGGTGATCGCGCTGCGATCACGCTTACCTTTGCCCATCTGATCGTACTGTAAATTCAGTCACGCGCAGATAATTCCTACAATCAGCAATTCAGAAAACACTATGGAGGAGCAATGAAAGAAGCTGTTCATTTCCATATTCCGTGTACTGATACTGTTAAAAGTAGTCTGATTTATGTATATTGTTCTTAGACTCATTTTCATTGGAAGAATCTTAGCAACTTTAAGATAAAATGAACATTCGTGTAGAAATTATTAGTAATTATTCAAAAAGTTTCGCCGCCTTCTTGCAACTTCTTAAATAATTACAGCAACCCTACACGTATCTATAGTACTTGTTATGAGATTTTTTGTGTTAAATAAATATTTGCATAACATCTATTTCTCCAGTTGTATCCATGAGCATATAAAATTGCATAAATTCGCAACGGTCTTGGCGACCAAACTTATTAGTAGAGAAATAGAGCACGAGCAGACATATATTTCACTTATTAAATATCAGAACGAGTATTCTACATTGAATATTTAATAATACTATCATACAATATTTTTGTATCATACGTGCATTCTATACATTTCTGTACCTTTAAATTGTGCATAAATGCATAAAAATCCACAGTCTACTCATCACGCAAAATATTTCTTTTAGTTAGTTCTTTAAAACTTCAAACGACAGAAGAATGGTCTCTTTCCTTCTGCAACAATCTTGATAGGGGAAGAATCATAATAAATAATAAATAGCATTCCGCAACGATGATTGATATGAAGAATTGCACGCTATAATACTTCTGAGATTCTTCAAGGCTATCGAGATTCGAAATACTCAAATTAATCTTATAGCAGTATCAGTATAAGATTGGTAAGCGTTGGTGCGTATCCACAGCCACGGATTTCACCTAGGAATCCTATACGTATGTATGTTGGCAGTTGTTGCACGTGTTGGTTACCCATAATCTAGTGATTTCGTATAATATCGGCTCGAGAACAGAGATACTGCAATATAATAGAGTAAAAACATTTCTTAATTTCGAAGATGCACATTATAAAATGCTTTGTTTGATCTTGTTTAATCTTAAACGGTATTCCTACGTTACTTAGCCTTCATCGAGGCGAACAAGCATCGATTCTCGAGAAATTCCATCAACTTAATAGCGTGCTAAGCTGAACCAGCTTGCATGGATCTTGATCACCTTCGGGTGAAATAAGGACCATTTATGCATATTGATAACTTTACTCCTTGTTCACTTTTTGTATCAGGATATGTATCCATTTTTTTCGACAAGTCAAGCGGTAATTCACCGGGGTCGAAGTTTTCGAAAATTCAGACCAAGGATATATAATCGCAATGTACTTTTTATTATTTAGCCTATGCACAGGACGAATGTGCGAGTCTAAATTGTAGATGAACAGGATTTTGAATTGTAAAATCGAAGACTTATGGAATTTTCAATCGTACAATTACATACTCGAAAAATTCTGAATGATAATGTTATAGAATTACAGAATTACATTTTGAATTATACGTAGAATTAGAATTCGAACATATTTGTTGTATTGACAAAAAGGACGAAGTAGCGTAATATATATTTAAAGATAATAATTTGGCATTCACGATAAAAGGTCTGTTGTGAGTTCTGGTTTGAAGGCCAATCAAGCAGCTTCAAGTAAATTAATTAATTCACGAAGCAATTTGCTAGCATGACAAATAAATTTTAAATGAAGTCTCCGTTATATCGTGGTGAGATTGCTGTTTCCTTTTTAAATAAGCGATGCGTATATTGTGTTGAATTTGACCGTGACTATAAGATACTCACAATGGTAAAAGAATGAATCGTTTTATTGACAATGTCGAGGATGAGGGTCGGTTAAATAGCAAGCTATAGAGGAGTTTCAAAACATCGCGTTCGGCGTACTATAGGGTGAATCATAATACGTAATAAAAAAACCGAATTTGGAACGTACAATATTTTTAAATATGCGATGTAATTTTATCCTATTGCATATAATTTTGTTATTTAATCTTGGATTATTCAAAGTGTATGGAGTACCGTTAAATTCATTAATGAATGGATTTGTCTGCTTTCGCATATTTAATAACGTTACCACTTTCGATATTTTATTTATATTTAAATAACTCTGAGTGCAGGTGTACACTGCACACGCGTTACAGGCAAAGTGTACGCTGTAAAATCGCGTCCGGTATATCAGAGGATGAATTAGCAATATGTACTGGTCTCCATGGTACATTTTACAGGCAGTGTACTTTTGACAGCTAATTTAATGGGAATGAGCATCGAGCGACGTAATTATAAGGCGATAGAAACGAAAAGAAAATTAAGATAATAACCAGGTTGAAGGGCTACTTCCCTTAGAGATGACATTATCGTTTAGGGATATGAAATCGTAGACAAGAAAGATTGATCTTATTGGTAACTAACTATTTAGAAGAATTGATAACAGCCATTTAATATTTTTCTCTCTTTCTTTACGTAGGATATACTGACACGTATTTGTTAATTGTAACTTGTCACTTGCCAATTCGCTGACATTATTAATTAGTAAATTATTGTACAAATTAGAAGTTATGTACCGTAATGATCAATAACGTCGTGAATTGCGATAACCAGATTGCGGATATTTACTCGTTTATAGAACATTTAAATCTTCAGAAATCTACAAGATATAGGTAATATAAAAAAATGTACGAAATATTCTTAAGAAATGTAATTTCAGAGCTTTTAGTATCTCTATTATAATGGCTACATTGTATACTATACTATACTATACTATGTTATATTACGTAGTTTATATAATAGTAACGTTATACTATACTAAACAGGAACAACACGAAAAATGAAGCAACGAAAAGTGCTTCTCGTAGATGTAACATTCACAGTCAGATCTTAAGACAATTCTCAAGATTCAAGACAATATGCATATAGCATTCGCATACGCGAGTCACCGATTCTAGTAAAATATCGTAATATATTATGCATAGAAACTTGATAAAATCTATATTTATAACTACGGATACGGAAATCAATTAATTATCATAAAGTATACCATGACAGATGATGTAGATGGTAGATAGCAGCGGTTCTGGCCGCTATAGTGAATGAACTAGAAAAAGGAAAATTTGTTAATACATTTCGCATACATTTATTACGACACGAGAAACCATTAATTCAGATAAAATACGAAACGACATTCTGAAAGATGGAATAATGCAAATTGTTCGAAAAATCGACGTGTATATATTTAAACAACTATAGATAATTACTAGGAACGCTATTTTCTGCGTAGATGTATTCATTTCCTAAAGGAGTCGGAGAACGAATATCAGGCATTCAGTTTTTGATAAAACTTCGATGTTTTATAGTTGGAGGGGAACGGAGATATTACGCGATACTGAAAATCAAATGACTCTTTATCAAGATAACAACGTGGGAATCCGAGGTTTGGTCGTCATAAAAAATATATGCTACCGGTGAAGGGTTAACACTTCGTTATCCGACACCGAGCAATCACCTATCTCACAGCGAATATGTTTCCCATCGAAGCTGACAAGAAACGACGACACAAGGACGCACGTGTATAAATGTGTATATCTGCGTCGAAGAGGAAACACGCCAGGCGTTGTAACCGGTATATGCACGAGAATATTCACGTATAGGCCTATAAAAGTCTTCGCAACGTTTAACTGCGGCGTCCCAGGTATAAACTAAGGACTATATTGCTTATATAATGCAGAAATATACTGCGGCTAAGGCGATGCAACGCTTTCATACGTCTCGTACCGACCGACCAACTCTCATGGTTTTCCTGCACTGAAATTTCCTAGCTTCTCCTTGTCCAAGGTACAGAGTTTCTTGCGTTTCACTTTCTTATCTTCGTGTTGATATCATCAATCGATATAACGCGATATAGCGATTTCAGTACAAATAGATAAATAAATATGGCTTAGGTAAGAACAATGTACAGTTTGTTAATGACGATCTCTGTGCAAAAACGATTTGCTGAAAATTTCGAGGCTCCTTCTCGGAATGAATGAACGTTCATACTGTTATTTCGTTAACTTTGCTCGTAAAGTTGTAATGTGTACATCTTTATGTACCATGACATTTAAATTATCTTTCATTGCAAGTATGGAACATTGTAATATCACGATGGTCTCAAATATGTACGCATACTTGACAAATATTAATGAGATGTGTATACGTGTAGATTAGGTGACATAATAGGTTGAATGTAGTCGGATCAAAATTAGACACTTATTACAATTAGTACAATTAGTATTCCGTACGAGATATCTCGCGTTTCTTATTATATCGCTGCGGTTATTCACCAGATATATGTCGTTTTTTGCATTCTATCGTTACAGAGCGTTGAAGGGATATTTCATATTTTATATTATCGATCAGAAACGATAATTATAACTTTAAATTCATTTTCTAGAGCACTTGGGTGAATAGTGATAAAAGAATTAATTGTGAGATGTTTTAGAAACTGTTTTTCTTTTATTGACCGTTTTCAATTCATTATTGAAAATTTTAAATAAATAATTATATGTAAGACATCTTGCTGATGATATTCAACTGTAAGAAACGAGCGTCTATACTTGGTAAACTGCAACGGGTTTACCTTTCACCATGACAATGCTTAACCGCGCCTTATTTTGTAAAAAAAGTAAAGCAACCTTGAGTGAGAAGCTGCATCCAGATATTATATCTACATATTTTTATCTCTTCGTACACTGAAAAGTTTGCAAGCATTTAAAAAAATGAACACTGCTGGATAAATTAATTCTCTAATCATAAGAAAGAAGTAAAGTCTTATAATAAAGATACGAGGACGTTGTTTACGAAATATAAGATACATATTTACATACTAATTGATGTTAATTCGAATTCTGAATCTAATTAATAAAAGGAGCATAGTAGTTTTAATGTAGAAATTGATGGTAACAATTCCAAATCAAAAGTGATAAAAATGTAAAAATAGTTGAGAGACTCGCGAGATTTTGTGAAAATATTATACTCGATATTTTTTTTTAAGTATTAAGGACGATAGAACAAATTTAATGGATAGAAACCAAATAAAACACGTATTTCTCATTTTAAAATTGTTTCATCGTATGTCATTCGTTTCTTAATGTATAAAATTGTACACTGCACTGCAAAGTAATCTTTTCGTGCAGATTCCAATTGCTTCGATAGAAATAAAATATTGTTATTATCCTAAATCTCTTCATGTAGGAAATTTTAAATATTTTCATGCAACCGAAAATTGTATTTTTCTTTTTAACGAAACAATTGTGTTAAAAGAAGGTTCTTTTTGTTATTTAAAATTCATTTAAGACTCCTATTCATGTCCAATATCTTTTTTACAGTGTCGGTTTCTGTTAGGATAGAAAATATGTAAAATGTATAGTTTTGCCTTACTACCGCTATAATTAAAATTCTACGGTATGTGCGAACAAATTACAGCTGGTGTATAATTTAAATTTCCATAGCGTGCGTAACGCCCTGACAATGTATAACTGTATATATAAATCGTAAGTAGGTAAGTGCAAAATAAAGTATACAAAAATATGTGCGTTTCGCATGTCTGATTAACATGATATAGATAATATACATTTTTCAGAATAAAACGATACCATGTACCTAAAAATTAAAATTTCGAACGGATTAGTTCATTACTGGTGTTATTATATTATATTAGTGCAATATGTAGACACAAATTTCATGTACAAAACAGAGATTTGCGCGATCTCAAAAAAAGGATAATTGTTATTAGGCTACAGATCGTTATGGAGAGATTCATTGTATTCGCTAAATATCATAACCGATACTATAGTTTGCGTATTATAAGTATATATTTTATGCACTTTTGCGTCTTTAATTTTGTTCATAAATGCGTAAAAGTCCACAATCTACATAAACGGATTATTACAAATCATAACGCTATAAATACTTTGGTTACTTCAAACTTTTGGAAACCATGGGATTTACGTGGAGAAAGAAACAGCAAAAAAGAAAAAAGAACTAATTCTTGAAATTGCCTTTCGCAACTGTAACCTAAAAAGCGGAGTTCGGTGACGCAAATTGCATTCACGCAACGTTGGGATAATACTAACTCTCTTAATGGGTTAATAACAAGGAACAACGAACCATCCTTTCTCGAACGTCAAAAAAGGACGATCGACGTTCGAAGCTTTTATTCCAAAGGGCCGAGAGATTTTTTCCTTCGTGTTATTATCATCGTTCTAGCTTTAGCTACAGATTAGTTACATTTAAATAAATTACAGCGCACAGAAGTCTCCATGCACGCTATTACTCACAAATGACATTCGTGCACGCGAAAGCTAGAGTCTAATTGACGAAAAATGATCGTTCATCTTCGAAGAAACGAATTAGGAAAAATTGATCGCGTGTAAGGAAGGAACCGAAAAATGTGAAATCAAAAAATGTAATAATAACGAGCTCGATCTTAAAACGAACACCAAGTCGGGCTTGTTTCTAGCACGGTGCGAGAACAATGTTCGTAGAAACAATCATCTACGCTACAAACAACTGTACCTTCTGTCGAAGAATTGAAATAAGTGGAACACCTTGTCAATTAATGTAGAGGATTGGTGGGGAATGATACTGTTACGCTGGTGAGATAATGCAACGCGCGATGAGTTATTAGAAAAAGATCCGACTCTAAACTAGAAAGTGTAAAAGTGCAGTTAAATGAGACAATTAACAGAAAATTATGGATTATTAACGCAGATAAGTCAATTAGTAGGAAATTAAAAGTAAAGGAAACTGCATGGAAATATGTACGTACTGATATAATAATCCTGGAAGGATGCTGATAGAGTTTATTAGATGGTTCGAAGATACTACAATTTTTATTTCTACTGATAATTCATCACGACTCTGTTAAATGTATAGCCAGTGTTAATTTTACACGACTAATGAAGAAGTAAAGTATTATTATATTTCTATTTTACTTACTGTTTGAAATACTTAGATTATTAGCAGATACTATCTGCTGCGTAATTTCTTATATACCTTATGTTATCGAATAATTGATATCTATAGTATAGTATAATGTAGCATACCTGTAGTATAATTACATTGTTCGATACAGGTCTAAATTATTGTTTATCTTAATACATACGTTTATTCAAATATCATATGCGTTGTATCAACGTTAATAAAATTATATCCTCGCTTCAAATCTACATATAACAATATTTATATCGCGATGCTTCTCTTAAGCAATCGAATTGTACTACACAAAGTCCCCGTAAATAATTTCCAAGATAATGAAGTACTTTGTAATCATTAAAGATGCGTCAATTAAAAACATTATAATATTCATTATCTTTATGTAGATTAATGCGAGAAGACACGAGAAGAGAATATCTGCAGGTAAAATGACTAATTTTCAATGAGGCCCTAGCTTAACAAGTCATGATGCAACGACAAACGTGTACGTAACTATGAAGCAATAGGTAGAAAGATAAGACGAGTTCTTCAACTTATTTCAAACATTATTCAAACCGGCGAGTCTCGTGTAATCTGCATAAACCGTACTATCAGTCAGTTCTTCAGCTTTCGCCATCTTCTTCGCATCTTCTTCGTCGATCTACATTGCGAAATGGAACCGGTACATATACGTTACTCTGTATGCGTACTATCTATACATTATTTATGTGTATAAGTCTCTGTTCAATGCGTTTGTTCATCTTTCCTCTTCAATCGCGTCCAAAGTAATGCGACAAACGTATTCACGAAACGTACTTGACGCATCTATGCAAATGATTTTAGCACTTTGTCGGACTAACGATTGTATCTTTTAAATTTATCAAAATTTTAAAATACATTAAGAAAGCTTTAATTGAGATATTGAACTACACAATATTTTCCTGAATATGAATTCAAATTTTGTTAACCACGTTTTAAATTTTAGCATATCGTCCAGCAGGATTGTTACAGACAAAATGATGTCAATTTTCCTAATCGTCTGTCCGATTTTAATATACGACGTATTGATAAATCCAAGTTTTGAAAAAAAGAAAGATATGAAAAAGGTACTTTCTAAGAGTCTATGTTTCTCAATAAGTTATGGCACAGTGACTGGATAAAAGAAGAATGCAGACTCGGGTCTTGGCCGATCAGAATTTAATCGATCTGGCCTTTCGTCTCCTAACCGCTTTTTATAATATTTTTAAGTTTTTGTATCCTACCCCGGCTGATCTATATGTACATTGCGCGTCAGATTGAACTACTTTCTTATTGCTAAATCTTTTTCAGAGAGAAATTTTTTCCCTGCACACTCCTGACTTTTATAAATTACGGTAAAATGACTAGACTGAAATGAAAATGAATATGGTAATGTGCAATATCGAATATTTCCAGACTTCAACGAGTCTAAAGCGCAATATTTCACTAATTATGTTTTTATCTACTAAACTATTTTGCAACTGTCTATGAGAAACTGAAGAGATATTGGTGTTGCATTTGGCGAATCTGTTACATCTACATCTGTTACATTTACGAACATAAATAGGAAACTGTAATATCGTAGTTGAAACGAAATTTTAATACACGATAAAAACGACAGGGCATACCGATTCATGTTCTGATTAAAGCTTTCCTCGTTAACGCGAAACTTCGATTAGTATTCCACGTGAAACAAACATGAAATATTGCGAAATATTATTTGTGAAAATTCTAATGTAAATTTTCTTAATGGAATCACACGTTTTATTATATATTTCAAGATCATTCCACCGATGTGTATAATTTGAACAAAAATTTATCGAATATTTTTCAATGGCTTGCAAATATCAACGAATGTTGTATAAGTAACAATTTGAAAAAGAGGATCTAAATATTTTATTAAGCTTCTTTTATATAAAATATTTCTTCGCATTTTCAGTAATTAGCGAGACGGTACTGTGTATATATTTAAACCGCATATACCGTCTATAACACAACAGGAGGACAAGGATAGGAGTAGAAAGTTCACGCATCCTGAGTAACGCCATGAATCGTATCAGCATTTATTTAACGCGTTATAGTATAACAATTAAATACGCCGAATACACTAGGGTTCACGAATAACGATACGTGCATGCTTCGGAGATTTTGTTGTTTATCGAAAATTGCGCTCACGATGTCCCGCCTCGCGTACTTGTAGTTCGACCATACCTCGTTTGTCCCTTTTCTCGATGTATCAAAAGCAAATCGTAAAAGTTTGAATTTCACGATGCACGCGCAACACCCGTTTCATTTATAGATCGTTAGATAAATAACTACAATGGTCAGATTGATCGATACGAGTAGATAAATCCCGATAAATTGGATACAATACGGTCTCTGGCTATCGTCTCTCTTCCTCTCTTCCTTCATCCCGTGTGTTGTTTCGTTGCTCTGCCACGCTACTCCTGGCGGTCATCGTTCCGGACACTTTTACACGATACCTTACAAGCTGTAAAAACAAAAGTGTCACCGGCCACGATGTTATAAAATTCTCGTTATGTTCATCCACTCGTACACGCTGTCGTTTACATCCACGTAAACGCTATGAAGGGAAGAGGGAGAAAGGATGGACGAGGAAAAACGTGGATGACGTTATGCTTCGAAATTGCTACTCGGTCTCCATATTACGCCCCGTTATAATCTCTGCTTCCGGAATGATTTAATACATAGTATACGACCGTGATAGTAAGCCATGTTATTTGCTTCTCCTTTTTCCTTTTTTAGCTTCTTGTATGTTTTTCACACTAGAACCGTGAATACAGCCATTTTCACTGCTCTTGCAGTTTTCTTCTTTTAGTATTTTTCGCTCTCCTTAGTAAATACTTAATTATCGAACTGTGAATTTGTATGGAAATTCATGCTTTTGAGAATGTAATTCAAAAATGACGTATTATTATTATTTCGTGAGTTGTTAAGTAATTGGGACCTCGATGGAAAATTGTTTCACCCATCAAATATCATAAAAAGCAGTATATTTTGGATATTTCGTGTATTCTTTAATATTATGTGCATTCTGTGCAATTTTGCATTTACAATTACATTAAATTATTATCACTTTGTAACTGTATCGAAGGTATACATTGTCGCTAACCCTTTCGCTACGGAGATAATTATATACCTACTCGATACAAAATCTTCGTATGTACACGCGATAAAACTCTAATTAATAGGTTGTCGATACTAAAATCGATTGACTCGATTTATTGAAAAAAATACGTGATTTACCTCATAATCTTTTATTTATAGTTACATGCTACTTACAAAGATAACCAGTCAGTGTATTAAAAATAAATATTATAGATCATAAAACATTGTAAATTTCGTCGAACGCACCAGCGACGTATGACTATATAGTCACCGTCAGTAACGAAAGGGTTACAGACTAACAGCATTTTCTTTTTCTAAATATGAAATATTAAACATTGGTAAAGTTATTACCGACATATAAAAGTTGAAAGTAAAATTTGAGACTTAATTAGTGAATAACGTTAAAAATATAAATATTTACAAAGATAAATAACATTTCAATAATAATGTGCTGCTTGAACCATTCTAGATTCGTATTTGTAGAATACGATTACTCTAAACGCAATACAAACAAAGATCACAGGAGAAAATTTTACGAGTCAACCTCTATTGATTTGTCTGACATTAATGCCATTTTATATTCAAATGGAAATACTTTAATGCGACGTAATTACAATTGAAAATAGAAAATCACGTCTAATATAAAGAAAACGATAAATAAATAAAGATTAAATAAAAAACTTTTGGTAACATGGAATTAGTTGAACAAGTATTAAATATGAAAGTCACTCTCTTTTAAAATAAAAAAAAAGATGCGATTTATGTCGATCTTCTTTTGTATTCTTCAAACGTATATTTTCGTCAATTTAGTAACATTCGTTCGATACAATTGCGCGACTAGGAACATTAATGTGTGGTCGAAATCGTCGAGCCGAATTTGTTTGAATTATCGAATTTAATTGCCCTTTAATTTTAAGTTCAAAGCGAACGATCCATTGTTAATTTATCATACATCGTTACAACATAGTACAATAAAAATAAGTATGATCAAGATTGAAAAGAAAAGAAGGATATGGTGGCGATAGATACGCCACGAGGTCAACGTACTTACGTACGTAGAAAAACGTACCTATATCACTTTGTGCAAATTATCAGCACTTTTCCGAAAAAATAGAAATCTATTTAATAACTCTCATAATTGAAGTGACGCAGAGCGTATCTAGATTTGGTTGAACCTTGCAAAAATAATATGTGTCTGAGATATACGCGTATTTCGAGGGGAAAATGTACGCGATCATTGCAACGGACTCACATTTCACAAGAGAAAATAGCGTAAGCAGGCGCACTGCATGCTCCTTTATGACGACTATTAAACGGAACCTTTGAAATTTGTTCTATAAACAGTACTCAGTCAATTAGGAATTGAATACGATGCGGAACATCTGGGAACTTGTCTAGTATTTGTTTCAAGAAATGATATTTCAGCCAAAAATGATTGTTACCATCTCTGAATGACCGCGATTGTTTTTAAAATCGCGCATCAAATGTAAGTACATTCTAGAGGATTTCGTTACATCGAAGCATTTGAAATTTTATTACAATTTAAACGATTTATGACAAAATTAAGCTAAACTGTTTTCTTATATATATATAGGGAAAGTTGTTCGTGATAACGTGAAAGATAATCGAACACTTTATAACAAATGAATACGTTGATCTTATGATGATGATTGCAAGAAAAGATAGGTTGACTTGCTCCTCGATAAAGAAATCTTAGAAATTCGTTTTTCTAGTCTTGGATCAAGATTATGAAAATCGAGTAACTGATATATTCGCTCACTATCTTTACAGCGTAAAATCATTAAGAATATATGTAACTGATTTTTTAAAGGAGAGTAACACGTCGATTTATTTGCGGCCTTAGATATCGATTCAGACTTGGAAAATTCAGCAATCAGCAAAAATTATACGAATTCTAATCGTTTTAACCATGACCTAATATAATGAATTTACTAGAAGTAACATTGCTTTTAAGAAAAATCAACCTGACTTATATTTATACTGTAAGAATTGAATTACAATAAAATATGAAGATTGAGCTATTTTAATGGAAAAATAACTAACAATCGTCGATGAAACGAATTACAGAAAAAAAGTAAACACAGAAACAAAAAGATATGTATTAAGGGATCTTGGTCACTTTAATTAAATAGCCTATTTACAAAAAACTGAAACAATCCACCTTACTTGACAAAAGAAAAATTAAAGGAAAGCACGCTTTACATATTAAAACGAAACTCAAGTCAATGTTCGCTGAGTTTTCTCTTATCCTGTATAACGAGGTCAAGTTTATTCCTTAATAAACTAAATATTTCCGAAGAGAAACTTTTTTACACTCTCATTATATATATTATATATAATGTATTTCTTATAGTAATATAGTATTAAATAGTATTCTATATAGTATTAAATAATATTCCTTTGTAACGTATATTTTTTCCATTAGATCATCGTATCTTCATATTGAGTCTGCAGCTCCCGCCTTTCCCTCACGTTATAATATACGTAACACTATCTGGACGCTTTTCCGTGCATACTATGGTAATTTTTGCTCATCGATAACACGTAAAATTTTATTACCGAAAGCGCGAACGTAAAGCATATTTCCATTCGAACGAGCGCGCTCCAGCCAATTTCTTTCTCTCTTCGATATCTTTCACATTTCTTTCAACACCTGGAACCGCGTCGATGTCAAAAGTTTTCCATTGAAGTTGACGGTTTTAGGCAACGAGCTGTCGGAAGTACGAAATTACAGGGCACTCATTCGTTTCCTTCCGTGTTCCGATCGTTTATGCTAAACATTACTGGGTTTTGATGTGCATGAAACATCTGACATATCATTAGATACAAGAAGGCATTAAGACGGCAAAACAGCAGGGTGCATGAATCGCGAGGTGTATCGTGTCGTACCTGCGACTCCACCTTTATTCAGAAACCAATACGAATGCCTCGAGGTGGTATTTTCAATGATACATGCCAAATCAAATTGACACTTAGAACGTTCCATAGCTCATCGCATAACTTTCCATATGACGGTAACTACTCGAACAGAATGGATTTGGAAACGTGTGTTATATATGCAAATTTTCTTGATTGAACTTCAGAATGAATATATTATAACGCCAACCTGCACCTTGCGTTGTATCTGTAATTTCTACTTACAAACATTTTTTACGATGGAATTAATTTATGTGGACGACTGAGGAAACCATACTAATTAATTATTTTATTCATAAATTATGAGGATGATATTTTTAATAGTTTCATTAACGCAGAAACAATGTCACGAAAAATCGTAACAAGTAAATATAAATAATCACAATTATTAAATATAAAGAAATGCCTAAGAATTTTGAAAGTTTTTAAATTATATTGTGAATTAATTTTTGTTATAGAAGATTAATACTAATATAAATATAAATATATAAAATTGTCCCTTATCGATTTTTCCTTTATAATAAAATTATTTTTATTTCAATAACATATACTACTTACTTTAGATAGATATTACACTTGTATGGCTCTAAATTAATATGGGAAAGCTTCCAACGAGCAATAAATTTTCGACTAATAACGCAACGTTTCGGTCACGAAATCAAATTTACGAATCTCGAGTACACAATTGAAAAGTTCCTGCATAGAACTGTATTTTTCGCATAAACTTTCTAAAAATTTACATTAACGTATACCAGACGTAGAAATTTAAGCTTCATATTGACAATCCTTTTTAAAACAAGTGCACATTAAACAAAAAAAAACAAGAAATATTACCTACACGAGAAACTTAAAAAATTCAATGTAAAAATAAATTTCTAGCATACAAACTCAACCACCTCTGTAACATTCGTAACGATATAAATATTTTCACGCTTTATCTATAGAATTCAATGCTGTCGCAATAATTTACAGATTAATAGAATGTGTGGATTAGATAATTATTTCAAGGATTTCAAATCAGATGAGATTTATTGTAGTCTCTAAATTCAATCCTCTTTCTTACTGGACTATCCTGTCTAACAGAACCCGTCGTTTGTTAAATTTAAATCATTCAGAAGTCTCGCAAAAGCCGAATTAACACAAACAAATAATAAACGATGCTTACAAACCGACCACAAAATTCTCTGAATACATTCTGCACCTCAGCGGCTTTCATGTATTGATTTCTTTCTTTGAGAAAAAAAAAGAAACAAACAGAAAAGGAAAGAAAGAAAAAATTGCGAAATTAAGATATTTCCTCCGATATCGACCACCTTCGTAGCTTTTTGTCAGATCCATCAAGATATTTTAACCGCAATCGTTCTTCCCCACAATTCATTCGCAAGAGAAGGCTGAATTTATCCGTTCGTTTTACTTTGAGCGTACGACCGTGTCATTTCCGGTATACCAGTCACGAAACACGCCATTTTCTTAATTTCATGGCGTAATTTTATACATGCACACGCATTCGAAACGTGACCAGCGCTCGTACATCCATGATCAATCCTCTAACATCATTAATACGCTTTGATTATTCTCGTTTTCTATATTCTCGATCTGTATTTCTTTTCCTCGATATACATATTCAATTGCCGATTATGAACAAATTCCGCATATCTGCTCAATAATAATTCAACTAGATCGAATGCAATCTATCGGTAGACCGTTCCTTCGATCGAATTCTCTGTCCGTGGGTGCGACTACATTTCGTGGAAGTAAATAGAAAAATATCTGTAAGCGTTGGCGTGTAAATGAAATACACAGGCCGATGATGCGCATTGATTCTGAAGTGGTAAGCGTCAATGGCACGCATACTCGTTATAGGAGCGCAAATTCGTTTAAATGCGAGTCATTTCGGAGCAAGTCATTAAGCTCTGTACGGATAACAACCAATTAGGTTTCGACATCAGATTTTTGCTCGGAACGTGTTCTCCGTGGTATGGATATGAAAAAAAGAAGGTAAAGCAAGAGAGAAAAATAGAAAGAAGGAACGAAGGTACGGAGGAAGGGGTGAAAGAAGGATCACGGTGTGTCTCTGAGAAGGAAAGAAGAGGAGGATACCAACCGACGCGAGGCGGAGTGCGGAAGAAAAAAGGGAGGTAAGAATGAAACAGCATATCGAAGAGACAGCTCTCGGTGTTCTTATTTGAAAATTAATTTGCCGAGAAATGGAACGACCAGTTTTTCAACCAACGTTTTGTCACATCACGTCCGTGCAACTAAAATATCCACCTATTTCTTGATTGTGCGTCCGTGTATCTCTTTACCCGTAGGTTTAGGACGCGAACATTCGCGTTAGTATAATCTATCGCTTCATAGAAAACGTGCTGCGAGCTCTATCATTCCGCCTAATACAAACACGTTTATGATCGATCTTCGCATATAATAGCACGCTTGGCAACAACGGAAAGCTCTCTGGCTAAACACAACTGAACCAGGTTTGCGCATACTTCGAAGCTTGCTCGATTCGAATAAACACAGAGAATTCGTATATTATACCGAATCGAGCAAAGGAACTACTGGAATCGCACGATGCAATTAAACCATAACATGTCAAATATCTGTCGGCAGTTCTAAAGCAATTTTCGACGCTCTGTCTGGGTTTCCCATCGGAATCGGTTTTCTTTAAGATCCGACTCCAACCAAGCGTGTGACTAGCTGAAATTCGTCGACGATCGTTGCTCTTTGACGGAACGAAAGACACGCAACAAGATCGCAAGATTCGCCCGCAAAATGAGACCTTAATGCTTACATATGTACGTGTCCGCGGTTAAATCACGGGAACATGCACGCACGCATTTAATTAATCGCGCGATCTCCTTTCAATGCACCCGTTTTACTCTCAAATACACCATTTTCTACCTTGTTTTTAATTACGTTGTTCGTTCGCGTATCTGTACAACAGCTTAGATTCCAATAGAGTTGTTTCACCTAAATTCAAATCAGCAAGTTCCGCTACTGCCCGTTACTCGGACTCTACCAAACTGTTTCAATCGCGTAATCTCAATCTATTTGTGAAAGAAGCGAATAAAAAAATAGCGAGAATAAACGAGAAATATACTTGTTTCGCTTGTTCTCGCTAGATTTGTTCCTTTTTCTAGCCGAGGGATTCGAGGGAATCGTTACCCATTCTTTGAAAGCTACAATCCGCACTGCCGATTTGTTGAAATGTAAGCGAGCACGTATATATTATCATTCGCTACGAATCTTCCAACGCGTCACTTGCCTCACCTTCTTTTCTCATTGTTCGCTTGCCTTTCGTTCGATCGGTACCATAGCAGTTCATATTAAGCATCCAAGATTAACATGATTATCAAAGGAACATGGTTGGAGATATCACGTTAGAAATTTGTCGAGGTAAGGATTGCAGCGAACGTGAGAAGATAGTATGTTTCTTGGAATCACGTTGTCGCGCGTGTGTCAAGGGCCGGCAAGATCCGTGATCATCGATACTTGTCATCCACCGCGAACAGAACGAAATCACTTTCCTGTGGAAATGAGGGAAACTACGAGGCGGAGCCGAGCACGACGAAGAGTTTCAAAATACGTAGTCCAAGCCAGAGGAACTCGGTCGGCCGTACATGCGAGTTTTATAGCACACGATGACACTTGATCATCGAAAAGACTGTCGAGCGATCTCGTTCACGGGCGACTGAGCTTTAGCAACCGGTCGGCGATGGTCGTCTCTCGTAATCTTACGAACAAGCTCCAACATGCGTTCCTCGTTTCCTGTCTTGACAACATGATGCGCTCTGTTATTCTGCGCTGAGAGCAAGAGAGAAGAGAATAACTCGAAGGGAAACTATTTAACGAAAGGAACAAATTGAAAGTGGGTAGGAAAAGGAAAACGTGAAGAGAGGAGAAAATGAAATATAACAAGAGAAAGAAGGAGCGAGCAAGATTCGATTAACGAACCGAAGGACGTGCAAGGATGAGGGGTGCCCGAGGTATAGGTTGTCCATGAACCTCGGCATCCCACTATCCACTCACAAAAACCTTTATGATTTTCTTGTTCTCTCGGTCAGCGTAGAAAAAAACAACAACGGGAAGAACCCTGCGGAACATAACCTATTCTCTTGAGTTCCATTCTCTCTCTCTCTCTCTCCCTCCCTCCCTCCCTCTTTCTCTCTTTTTCTCGCTCTCTTGCTCTATGGATTTTGTTTGCAACTGAATATCTTTTGTGTTCGGAACACGGCACTCGAATCGCGACGCTGTTGTTCGAACGAGGGGGGGGGGGGGGAGAAAGAGAGAGAGAGAGACCATGGAGCATTATTTTCCTTTATCGATTGTCCGTGAATGATACGCATCCTTTTCTATCGTTCGAAGGCTCTCGTATTTCCTTCCTTTCTTCCGAAACAGTAAGAAAATTTAGTTCTCTTAATCCTAATTTCGCCTTACCGTCGGCGAGACTTTCTCGTGTCGATCCATTCGTGGTATCGAACAACTAAATTTCTCGCGTATTCTACTACGGATAAATATCGACACGAGAGAACCAAACAACATAGCCGGTGGCTATTTCCAAAAAGTATGAAGGTTCCACTTAATAGTGAACTCGGCATTCAAGTGGTGGATTGGCGAATCCGACTGTTCAGAGAATGCACATTAGAATAAAATGGAGAACATTCTCCATTGAGAAGAGATGGAGGAGAGATTCCACTCGCTCGTTGTTTCCCTCCTCAAAGATCCTTTACGTACGCTTATTCCCCTTCTTCTTTCTCTCTTCTTCGCCATATTCGTTTCTCTTTGGGTTCGATCTGTTCTTCCAAACGTGTTACTTCACTGGTTGTTTATCGATCTAGAATCAGAAAAATAAAGTTCACCCGAGATTAGCGATGTGTTACATTTCAACGTAAACAGAAGGAATACTCGATGCCTATCTTCGATAGGATCTTACCTTTAATACGATTACCAAACCGATCTTTGTGTATTATCGCTAATTTTAGATTGTGCAGTAAGTAGATGGTTGATGTTTATACAGATTCATATGTTTGTGAACATAAAGCGATTACAAAAAGTATTTACACATACACTCATTTTTCAAATTTATTTATCAGCTTCTTGATTTTCATAGTATCAAATTTTTGTGGCAATATGGAAGCATGTACTACTAAATGATAGGAAATTTAACATATACTTTTCACTTTCGTAGCCACTCTGAGCAAAGAAATGGAACGTAATTGTTCGTACTTAGTAAATAAATAGATAGAGATTTTATTCTTATTTATTCTAACATTTTCCGTTCATTTCGTTTGCTATGCCGTTTTTAAATGCCAGATTAAATTCTTCAACAACGATAAAAGTTTACAGAAATAAAATCCATCCAGATGTACAATCCGGATTCAAGATTGCTACATCCCAAGGAGAATTATTAGAATTATATTGCGATTAGGAATGTGCAGCTATCCTGGATTAGTCGTAAAAATAACGATAACGAGCGAAGGGTAACCAAGGAATAAGGAATAAACAAAGCTAGAAATAAATTAATGCATGTATAAGTGTCTCGACCAAATACGCGGACATTAAACGTCTGTATGGGGCCAGAAACGAACGATAATGGCGTCTGGTAACCGAAGAAAAGGTAACAAAATGCCGTAAGGTCCTTAACCGCTACCGAAACAGAACAGGAAATGAATTCGAAGTTAAGTTTAATGACCAACATGCCGTCTTATCCAGCGGATATTAAATCCGTCGGCGAGACATTTCTCATGCGAAAACTTTCCGCCGAGCAGGGCGGAAACATACCGCGAAGCATGACTTTTAAAGATTCGACTGGTCGAATACACGGGGCCAGTGTGGATGAGACAGGGATGAGAGGTGAAGAGAAAGAAAATGAAAAAGGTACCGACAAGAAGAGGGCAGAAAAGAAAAAGGGAGAAAAGAGTCACGTTGGAACGACAACGAAAGGGACGTGCGTCCTCACGAGGAAAGAAGAAAACGAATAAGAGAAAGGGGAAAGAGAAAGAGAAGAGGAATAGCGACGAAAGAGGAAGAACTGGAGGAGAAGGAGAAGAAAGGCATGGGGGCTATATTATGCTCGCTAAAGCAATGTTACCAACTTGAGAACTGGCGAACTAGCCGACAGTAAAATCCATTTTATGTCTCCCTCGTAAAGCCAGTCAAATGAAACCCGGACTTAGTTTTCATACGTGCACCCACCCGCCATTCACCCGGCCAGACCAGACTCGGTTTCTTGCTCGGCACACCAGCGGCAAGGTATCGTAGCTGACTTTTTCGAAAGTCTAGACACGCTGGTTCCTCTTCAGGATGCATCATGCCAATTTAAGATTTTTCGTCTTTTCCTCTCTTTTATCCGATACACGATAAATGGACGAACTTCGATATGCTTGGTTGATAGTAGGCACAGGGAATGAATGATTGACTGGTTAGATACGTATCGAGAATTTAAGCGACGAGGGTAGATACATTTTTCATGCAGCTTGTAGATATAATGCGATGATGTAGAGTTTTATTTGGCGTTTAAGTTTGGGTTAGTCGAAGGAAATAATTAAATAATTTTAACCGAGTACCGTCATTTGTTTTGCCATTACTGTTTTGATTGTTACAGTAGATAGAAATATAGATAGAAATATAATACGACGACAATGTAGATATAAGTCGGCGCAAAGTAGAGCGTAGAGAGAATTTTAAGTATGCCTTTATCTCGAAGATAAATGTCTTCTGTAAACTAAATAATTTACTTTACCTTAGTGAATTAAGACCAGTCGCGTTCATAATACAAGTAATTGCGATTTCCACGTGAAGTTTACATAAGAATGAACCGAGTACGTCAAATAATTTTGCGCTTCGATGGGACTTTTTTATGTGCAACCGAATTAATTACATACATCCATTTTTTTCTACACTTAATTAATATCGAAGTTTCCGTTTTGTACGTAAAACGATTTAATATTGCAATACGAAGCTCGAAGAATCTTTTATATTTTCTTTTACTATAACTACCGTTACTAATTATATGTTATCTATAACATATCTGGCTTCCTTCGAAGCTTATAATGTATAGCTACACTTCTTTCACCCCATGCAAGTATACACAAAGACTTTAAAAGTATAACAAAGACACATTAAAAATAACATTTTTTAGCGTATAATCTAATACTTACGTTTCTATAAAACGACGTCTAAAATACTTTCTAACAATTTCAGAATATCACATATCTAGCTTTCTGTAAAATGGTGTATCAAATAGTATCTAAAATATCTCATAAAAATAATTATAAGCGAACATATTATCAACGAGATCCAGAAAACATTTTACAACCATTTTAGTGCTCGTATCTCCAATTGTTTTCCATTGCAATACTCCGTACATTCGTCGTAGCAAAAGTTCATCCGCCTTTTAATATTTCTATGCCTTGACAAAGATTACAGTCACACAATGATATTGTAAATTGGGATTCGGGCCAGTATTCGCGAAAATACCATGACGGAGGAATAAACTAAAAGGCGAAAGTCAGAAAATGCTAGAGAAGCGGAACCTCGTTCGGCACTAAAACTCGGCCGCATCGTAAAACGAATCTCGTCGACGTATAACGTCTGGAAAAGCATCACAGCGATAAAGACCGCCTTCTACCGGATAGACGCTTGAAGGATTTTCGTAGACGCTCCTTATCCCTTTTTTAAAGAAGTCATTTTAATCGTCGTTCGTGTCCGTTCGATAACAACCGTGTCCAACGTGTGGTCTTTAAGACCAATCCGTGATCGTGCATAAAGACGCCGAAAATGAATATGTGAAGCAAAATACGCGTTAACTACCGTCTCCCATTTAATAATTTCCACGGTCCTTCCTGGAACATTCTGACACCAAAATCTCGCACCGCTTTCTTGGGAACCGGGTCGGCCGTTACCGCACGTAAAAAACTCAAAATTTATGTTTAGGTTATTTACTGTCATTTACTGAAATTTGTTCTCTGCGTCTTTCGTGAGTTTTACGCGGCGATTAAAAGATACGGACCGATTTTAGAAGTTGAACAAAGTACAGATGGTATCCTACTTTTTTTCCGTAGAAAGATATTGATGTATTCTATTTATTGTTTGCCGTCTTATACATAGGTGTACATATATATTACATTTTTCTGTTATAAAGCAAGATAGTAAAAAGGGAGATTATGCAACAGGATACAAGGCAAATCATAATGCACTCACTAAAATTAAAAGAAACCAACAAGAAATTTACAATTCAATGAATTCAATCCTTGAAAGAAACAAGGAAAGATCATTCAAATCTAGAATATAATCCAACACAATCTGCAGTATTTATCGGAAGTTGGTAGAGAATTGTTCGGAAGAGTGAATAAATGAGCAGATAAAGACCACGGGTTGAACGGAAAAAGTAAAATGGCAGTGAACGGAAGAATGAAGAACGATAGAAGGAAAACAAGAACCGGTTAATGGAACTCGTACTGCTTATGCAATACGATCATATCGATTGTTGCACGTTTTTAACTCACCTACGTAGCTCAAAATTTTATTTCTGTTTGTGAAAACTATTGAATGTTTTTTGACGGAGGATTAAATATCAAATGTTGCAATTTTCGACTCCTTCTGGGCTATCCAAATCTACATGAGATAAAACAGTCTATACAAGTAAAACGAATTATTGAAATTATTGTTTTCTCTCATTGTCATTTATGAAGTGGTACTATAATTTCCGAAAATCTTTCTTTTCATAATAATTTATAAAAATGATATACAAATATATCTTATAATCGCACAGAGTCAACGTTCGAATTAAATTTTGATTAAGAACTAACGATCGGTGATGTCAAGCATCATTATCGTTGAATAAAATTTGAATGATCGTCGCATAGAATTATTTCACACCTTAGTTATGCATTATTTCGCGACAGGATATGTAGAAAGTACAATCATCAATTTTGACGAGCTTTGTTTTCAATCTGGAACGCGAAGATTGTGAATGGTACCTGAGGTTTAGAAATATATTTAGTAACCTGCTCTATGTAATGTGCACCATTCAGTTACAATTTCTTTCAAGTCACGTTTCTTGTCTTATTGGTATCTGTTTTAAACGTAACAATGTCTAATATTTTATACATGTGCGTGTTTGCATTTGACTTTCTTTTCTTCTTTATTATAAATTTCCACGTTAAAATTAGTGGAATTAATGCTACTTTGACTTTCCAATATAATTTAATTTCAATTTTCTACGACATTATAGATTAGAATTTATAATTTAACCGAGTGATATATGATTTTAATAGAAATACAATTTAAATTTATAAATAATTTAATTAGACCAATTCGTTCTGAAATATCTCCGACTATATGCGTCATCAAGCAACGTCACTAAAGAAAATGACTCTTTCTCCCTTTTAATGAATCCTCGATGTTTAACTTCTTTACAAACATCAATCAACAGAAACATTTACACACGTACTCCTTGTCTTTCTATGTTCATCAACGAAGAAATACGACACTGTCTCGTTAGTATTAAACACTGTGTCGTTCTTTTTAAACAACGCCTCCAACGACACGTCGTTAAAGAAAAAGAAATTATATAGCCCATTGCCCGTGTCTTTCTCCGCGGAACGCGTGCCTTAATAAAACTGCTTCAAAAATATGGGGAGTGGAAGAGAGGGGGAGAGAGGGAGAGAGAGAGAAAGGAGGAAAAAGGAGGGAAGGGGGGGGGGGGGGTAAAACAGAAAGGAAAGAAAGAAAGAAAGAGTAAAACTGAAAAAGTCATAAAAGAAAATCAACTATAGTATCTCTAGCGTTTCGCAGCTGTGAAGAGGAGAAAAGAGAGAAAAGATGAAACGGAAGAAGGGTTTCGCTATCTCATTGCACTGAAAAGTCATGAAAACGAATCGTAAAGCCACGGGACAAGTCTGAGCGCTAAAACGGAGCGCGAGATGTGCGGTGAATGTATTAGACGTGTAAATTAATTCGATGTCTTTTTAAATAAAATTCAAATCTTATGTACGGATTATGCGATATAAATATGTACAATTATCAAAATAGTTTCTAGAATTTCAGAGATAGAATTGAATATGTTATAGATTAATTTCTACGTTTAATTGTCTAACAAACATAAAAATACGATTTTTTTACGTATGCTAATTTACATTCCATTGATATAAATCTGTTCTAACAAAGATTAATTAGCTAATTAAAAAATTGTTTATTCGTTGGGATTAATTTCCATTATTACGACTAATCTTCGTTCTTTGAATATCGGTTTCATCTTAAACCTTTAATTACCAAACATATTCTTTGGTTACCGTCAAAGAGAAAATCACGTGAAAGCATTGCCATTATCGAAATTATTTAAAAAATCCTAATACGTAGATATCTTTATCTTGGTTTCTATGAATAAATAAGCAAAAAGGTACAGAATCCTATCTAATTACAGTTTCATGATATCATCATTGGTAATACCATAAATATTAAATAATTTCCGTTTCCCTGGCGTACTTGACTATCGTTGGATTAACCGATTTATCGAGCGGAAGAAGATCTCTCAATTAAACGAGTAAATGATAGATCCGCAAGAGAGACGAATAATCTTGGCATCGACTTAAAGAAAGAAAAGAAAGGGTTCTTCTCAGTTATGGTATTTTAACTTCAGACCCTGCTCGTAATTACAAAGTCATAAAAGCTCCATCGATGTTTGCGGGTTAAGATGAAACAGTTAAGCCACGAGAACATCGAAAAATGATCGGAAGAAGACAGAACTATTGAAAGAGTGGCAGAGAAACCGAGATACCTGCGATTATATCTCGCTTCACAGTTCATGTTCCATTCATTTGTAGAGTGGCCTTCTTCTCCCAACTGGCCATGGAGTGCCTCATAAAACTTTGATTTATAACTGTACTCCTAATTTTCTTACCCAATGCGATATCTCGGATACGCCACATCTCATTTTAATATTAGCAAAATTTTAAGAAATTATAGCAGAGTATTTAACAACAATTTAACATACAGTGGCAAAGAGATATATAAATAAGGTAAAGACATTACATCAAATTCAACTTGACTTGATTCTTTTTTTTTTTTTTTTTTTTTTTTTTTTTTAATATTAAAACGCAAGTTAGAACTACTTATAAAGATGAAACTTAAAAAATAAAAATAGAATTTGATATGCGTTATGTTTCAGCAAAAATGTGAGAAACTCGTTAGGCATCAAAGTTTTGAGACTGAGGACCAAAATATTGAGCGCAGAGAAAAGTAACAGCAGTCAAAATATCTGCATCCGGAGTTCTAGTGCTAATGACACCATGAGAGCACAATAACCTGCAAATTGACGAAGCATGTTTTTCTTTTTACCACACAAATTATTTAAATAATTGCATATTTGGTTCACTATGTTCTGTGGATTACTCTCCACCGAATTTTTTCACTTTTTTATTATTAAAAAGTTTCTCGAGTAACCCTTTTCAGACGGATTTTTCTTCTAGCAACGGACACTATAATATAATAGTACAAACTATAGTAGACTCGCTTTTGAAGACGTACAACCTAATCACAATTTTTTTGATGGATCATACAGTTCCATTCATAATGGTATCTCATATCCTTAAAGGTCTCGGTAATATTGTAAACTGTAACTACCTACTCATTTTGCCAGATCTCATTTCAAAACATATTGTTCCATCAAGGTTGAAAATATGAAAGAATCGTTGTTAATAAGCATGATCTCTCGTTTCAATTTTACGCTAAAGATTTCCTCAAAGCATTGAAAGTCCTTCTCGTAATTGACACGAAAAGTCATTCGAGTTGAATCACAGAGAAGTCAAGAAACTCTTAGCAAAGTATTACTCAGCCAACCACCATTTCCACCATCATAATACCATTATAACCATATGAACACCCTATCTATGCTAAATCATCAAGTTATATTCAAGTTATTTGCAGCATCCACCATCTCACGATCTTGCCTTTCACTACTTAGAAAAAAGGATTCAACTCGCAGTTACTTCTCCTTTTACATTTTGTTTCGATAATTCAGTAGCGGATGCTTAATCCAATCACCGGTGGCCTGTCCTCTGATAGCGAGTAATTAAAGAAGAGACAAGAATCGCGTCTGCATTTTCCACTGGAATCAACCGGTCGCAATAACACTGCAGTGTATGAGTATGTAATTAGACATACACCATCACGAGGGATTTCCTATCTCCATGGCAACACTAAAAGTCGCATAAAAATAAATTGCTTTCGGGTGTTATGTGCCGCGTGTCAACGTACGACATAGTTTTAAAAGGAGTTTAACTGAGAAATGAAAAGGAATAATCACGATGGTCCGTAAGCTGTGAACGTACCGAACGGTTGAATGGTTCCTGGACAAAGACTTTCATCCGACGATTGATCTAGGCAGATTTCAGGACCAGAGGAGGCTGGTCGTAAAGGAGATCTAAGGAGAAGAAGACACATCCAGGCACGTAGCTAAAATGGAAACGGCTACGGCGGTTGTGGAGTCGGTGGCTGGAAGTTTATCGTCTGCTGGTAAGTGCTTCGCGAATTCTCACTTCTACCCCGTTCGCGTCCTCCATAAGGGGCAGGAAGACCATAAAATCAGCACGAATGCTTCAAATAATACCTATCCTAGCGAATCGTCGGTCACTTCGGCCACAAATTCAACCTCCTTCGTGACGTTCTTAGTTTCTTTTTCTAATAAATATACTACGGATATTTACTCGTTTATGGCAAATGTAAAGATGCAAATGTGCATAGGATACATGCAAGTTTCAAAACTATACGAAATGTCTATAATAATATTTACAAAAAGAAAGCAAACCTCTATTTAGGTTATTACTTTATTACTAGGTTATTATTGGTCTAGTTACGTTCGTAATAATATGAATTTTCATGAAGATCCTCAATCTAGTAATAAATAATGCGTGTTATCTGGAGATGCGATATATTACATGTACGTATTCGCACATTTGTAACGAGGATGCATACGTTTGTAATTATCATGATCAAATGAAATTCTCATTTTACTCTTATTTGTAGAATAAGAGTTATTGTGAAACAGCGAGATCTATCATTTCGATTTGCCTTTTACTATTTCTACTTACGTGCTCTTATTATGTATCGCCTTCTTGATCATGCTTATTTAATTCTAAAAAGCACATTTAAAACGCCAACCTCTTAATTCGCAACAAATGCTCGGTCATGTTTCCTGTCCGATATCTTTATGGCGGAATGAACGATTACTCGTTAAGAACATTGAAATTCTATATACATATGTATCTTGTTTCGAACATTATTGCTTGTTTAAGCATTTTTAAGCTTTGACAGGTAAGCGAATATAGATTATACAGACTAAAAAATTCTTTCCCATAATTACGAGCATTCAAAAAATATTTTTTCAGATGATTTTGTAAAAATCAACGCTAACAAAAACCGATAAAAGATCGATCAATACCAATTTATTCCTATCTATGGCATTCCTCAGCCTCTTGGAAGAGCCACAGGCGCGTCCAATTTTCTACAAGGTCTCCTTCGAAATCCTAACAACGAAGTAAAGAGGTGGCCTCGAGGAATCGATCAACTATTCGCTTCGCTCGAATACCCTTTGGTTTTACGTTTCCCTTGACGTCCAGACGCGATCACAGTTCTTGCGTTCTCCTCACGGTCCCTGACTTCAAAAACCGAGCACAGAATTTCCTCTCGTTGACAACGAAAGTTGTAACGATCTCTTGATCGCGGGTGGCCATTCGATTTCGTTAGGTCATAGAACTCGATTATCGTCCATGAGAGGATCGGTAGGAGGCGGTGTTCTTTTCATTAACGAGACGCGTATCCTGGGTGGACCTCGGTTGACTGTTGCTGGCCAAAGGTAGGCGCTCAACAGACGTCGTATTTCATAGAAGCCCGGTTGTATTTTCGCGCGTATGACTTTAACTGTCGATGCGGACTTCGCTTGTATTTCTTCTTAAGTTTTACTGACGTTAGGTCGACCGCTCCGGGCCGTAAACGTCAGTCCCCGCTAAAGCCCCGCACGGCTGCTTGTCAGGTTCCTTCTTTAACCTTCTTCTTCGCCTTTTTACACGTCCCCTGCCCGCCCACCGCCAGCTCCCACGTCGAGCCACTGCGTGCACGCTGTCTGCTTCAAGATCCCGAGAAATTGGCCGGTTTCGAGGTTCTCCACAGCCTGCTTAGCCAGAGTCTTAAAGAACAGTTCCTCTTCTCTTCTTCTTCGCGTCCTCTCTTGCGGGGGCTAATTTCGTGGCGAGCGTCTCGTGGCTCTACATCCCGCGATTCATTTCTTATCTACGTTCATTTAACCGTGCAATGTGTCGACGAATCACGTGGCGATCGAACGATTCCCGCTGCGAATGACCGCATGATGAAAATCGTACGAAGCGATCGAACGTTTAGCGCCAGGCTCCTAGCCGCGGATAAGAAGACAGGTTTTGTTTCGAAAAAAATATGCTTTACGGAATGTTTTGTTGCGTTTCTTACTGTGAATGTGTCCTGGAATAGCCGAACCTCGATAACTCGAATCTCGAGGGAAGAAGTAAAATGTTCGAGTTATGGAAATTTTGTCAAATACAAAGATCAATATTTTACGCATTGTTCAAACTTAAAGAAAGACATATGCAATCATTACAGGTCAATTATTTATTTTCTAAGGACACCAAGGATGCTGATGCGAGTGAAGCGGCAGTGACTTTGACTTGCAGCGATCGAACTTCTTCTAATTCGATTTATGAAGGTAAAGTAACAGTAACCTAAATACGTGGAAAATAATTCGAGATAGAGTGAGTTTATATTACTTGTACAAGTTTTCAAAGCGGAGTGGGACGAAATGAATAAAATTGTAGCCTTTTAAAGGTTTATGACGTGATAAAAGTTCGATTATCGAGATTCGATTCTATTTAGCAGAATCGCAAGGGGGTTATTTATCAAGACTTTCTGTCAAATATCTATTTAAATGGAAAGGTTTAAGCCAACGCTACATTAGAAAATAGCTGGAATGTTCAATCCTATTGGCTCCGCTCATCGAATCTAGTACAGTAGCACAATCTTATATTCCTGTTTTGAACTCGCTGTAAAGTCCAAGCTCCTAAAATTTAAGGTTTTCGTGAAATTAGGACTTTACCGGGGGAGGAAAGGCCAAGACAAACGAACGCAACGCTGCAGCATGGCGGTTTTGGGTTGACCGGAAGACGTCGATACCCATAACGTCTCGAGGCTTCATTAAGGATGCAATATAGCGTGGTTTTTGCCCAGCAAACGAAGGGAGCTTGGATACGCGCGAGAGAATGGTCGGTCGCTTTTAAAAAAGTTACGACGAGGTTTTATGGGGGTTTAATTGTAGCCCGCGACTGTGGTTAGAAAGTAGTAAAACTCCTTTTGCCAGCAGAGTCGGGCCTGTTACATTGCTTAACGCTCCCTGATTCTTGGCGCATGTACGTGGAAGACACGACGATGATGAGGATGAAGAAGAGCCGGCGTCGGCTCACGCACTTAGCTGCTGTTAATTATTGCTTTGTCTTGGGAATTGCGCCTCCATTCGTAGAGAATAGGGCCGACGATCGCCGTCAAGGTCTCACAACGCTTATCTCCGTTTTTCTTTCTTTCTTTCTTTCCCTTTCTCTCACGATCCTCGCATTAATTACTTTGTACGAGTTGAATTCAATTTTCAGATTTGCTTTTTATTATACACCCGTCCCGATCTTTCTCTTAATTTGTTGCAGAATTTAAATAATCTATTTTTAGTTCGGCCGGGGTTCCTTTGAGTTGATGAAGGAGCTAACTCTTTCAGATATGACGACCAAGAAATGGTTCATCGTCTTTTGACAGTATAATAAGATAACGAAAAGTTTAGAATCAACAATTTAGAAAATATAATAACACATAATAATTAATTACAAGTGATTTACAATATCAATCTTTCATCGCTACCAACTATCTAGCGCGGAACAACTGGCTCGATCATTTCCATTTCTTCTTAGGAATATAGGTAATTCAACACGTGTAAGTTGAAACTAATTTTTATTGCACCTATAAATTATATTTCAATAATCCACGGCAAGGAACGCAATCAGGATTTTTGTTTTTCTTACAAGTTGTACAATCGAGTAGTTTCCCCTTTCATAGCTCGTTAAAGTGTTGAAATATTTCGAAAGTTTAATGTTTTTAGCCGAAGAGATATCATGGAACATAATTTCAGCAATAAATTTTCGTGAAAAAAAAAAGCTACATTTCATAAACGTGCGACGTCTGGCATTAATCGCTCTTTGTGCTTTTCAGGAAGAAAGATGTTACAAGAAGATCGTTCCTATATCCTATGTTTATTTAACTTAATATTTTTATAAATGTAAGTAATGAAATACGGCCTTAGTAGGGATTTGCTTTAACCATTAATATTAAATGTTATAGAGCATATTTTACTTCGAATACGTAATATATTTTTACACGCCATGTACGTGTATTCCGCATATCCCAGCATCTTAAAATTTTTTATAATCGTGGAAGCATTTACAAGCCTGTCATTGACAAACATGAAAAATGTTAACTGTTCAAGTCCAAATTATTTTTACATCTTCAAAAAGTCATATTCTTCTCATCAGCTATCAGCCCTTATTCGTCAGTTATCGGATCTTTACCGAACATTCGCAGCATGATATTTAATGCTTTTGCAATTCTTTGATGCAAAGATTTTCACTTCTGACGCGACTCAACCCAACAAAAGACAAAAAGATTTAACGCATAGTCGTGTATGAAATTAAAAAGCGAACCCAAGGCACTCGACGATCGTAATGAATATTTTGTAACATCGAAGGTATTCATCAATGAACAGGGTATAAATCTGTGCGTTTTTACTACACGTGTACAAAAAAGATATGCGCTCATAGTCAGCGGTTTTATCTTGTAATGTGCACACAACGATTAGATCTTTATTGTTGCACACTTATATCAGATAAAATATATAAGCCGTTTCGTCGGCTATAGCGTCGCGCGTCGATAACCCTTTAACGCGTTTACAGGATATTTTCTACACGTCCAGTTGTAAATCTTGAGCACGCTTATTTAAATTATAAGAGAGAATTTATGTGAGCAATAAAGTTTTCCTTCGCCGAGATCCATGTTATCGTACTGTTTTCAGATACCGCTGACTAGTTCCATTCTCATCGAAAATTTATCGAATTCGTTGGTTTCGAAACAATTTTCAGCATCATGAAATTATTAACTGGTCGAGTTTAGAAATGTAAGAAGCACTCGATGCTTGTTAGATCTAAGGAAAGATTCAAATATTCATTTCACGAGAGAAAGAGAATTTTAATAAATAAATAGCGAATTTAAACGTTACATCGCAATTAATGACGATAAATATATTAATTGTAACCTTCAGTTATTAATTGACTAACTATTGTACATTATTTATAATCGCCTATTACTGAAATTGTTGTAATAGTGTAGCTTTCATCTGTTTTTAATTCTTACAAAAATTCAGATATCGTAACTATTACGCGTGCATTTCGAACCAGATATTAACGATACAATGATAATGACTAATTTTCATTTCGCATTCGTTTAAATATTTATAAAGTTTGCATAGCATTGGCGTTATATCACTATCTATATGGCTATCTTATCCCAGTATTCATTTTTCAAAACAGCATTACAATATCCAATTCGTAAAATGTGTATACTTTAATATACGCACGAAGAAATACACATATAAAAGTCTTAAAAAAAAGGCAGTAAAAGCTCATCGATCATGGTATTCGATCAGAATTGCAAGCATATCGCGGCAGAGAGGGTTACTTCTGTTTTCTGCAGCTGGCAGCGTCAATGTTATCGGACAGGTCTCTCAGAACGAATTTAACGACGGTCGTAAACGCGGTTTGCTTTACAACTCGCGGTATTTTTTCCTCTCCTTTTCCCCTTGCTTCGCTTCCTCTGTCCGTCCTCTCGTTCTTTCCTCTCTATCCGTCACCGCGAAGTCGTAAGCGAGGCGCACCCCTGACTCCAACTTATTTTACTTCGGCTGCAGTAAACTAGCAGAGTTTATGTGACAGACACTAGCAAAGTCGAAATCGTCTCGCGAATCACGAAACAAACACGATCCTCGCGAGGATACGCCAGGGTTCGCGGTCCCCGTGTCTTTGGCCCGCTCGTAAACGCCTTGGACGATTCGAATCAGCAATGAAAAGAATTGTCCCTGTGGACGTATGTTACAAACATATTGTTCATTGATCTGTTCTGTGTACAAAAGGTACAACGATGATTCAACCCTGTCGTAGAATTTGAGACCTTGGAACGATCAATTTCTTCCTTTTTTTCAAATATTTTTTAATAATAACAAAAGAGTACGTTCTCTTAGTTAGGAGATTTGTTTCATCTACCAAAATACCATATCGATACTTTGCTGTAAATATTTCTACGTATCGTCTACATGCACTGTATGCGTTTTTGCATCTTTAAATTCCCCATAAATACAGTCTATACGTATGTGTATACATGTATCCATAACTGCAGTAATGATTTCATAACGATAGCACAAAATTTCCACAAACATAAAATGGATTTTGCAGAAGTGAATCTTTGGATAATCTTCTTTGTGGTCCTTTATGGTTTATGGTTGTTTGTAGTTGTATTTGCTTTTAATTAGATGAGAAAAAAAGGGAACGTAAGTATGTTTTTTGAAAGACCAAAGAAGGAATATGGCAGACGGTAGTAGATGAAAATACTGAAAAATCGTTTGACAAGATTTCCCGAAAAAAAAACTCTTGTTGCCAAGAAAATTAAAATAATATCGAGTATCTTTATCTTTCTTTATAAAGGTCTAACATATCGACACAGTACCGTAGGTACATACATTTACAACACAAAACATTCGTTCGGTAGAAGTTCTGAATCCAATGACATTTACATACAACTTATTCTTGCATTCGCAAAATGTTAATAAGCCCAAACAAATTGCTTCATAAATACAATTTCCATAGAAGAATAGATAACAGGTTGCTCTGAATTCGGTATTATCAACAGAAACACGAAAAGAAATCTGCTTTCGTTTCTTAGTTACGATACCCAGATCGTTGCCTTTATATCATCCCTGGCGGAGAAAAATGCCAGTCCGGATATATCCTTTATAGTCCTGGATTTATTGACTCTGTTCCCTCTTTGAAACAAAGCATCAATGTTATGTATAAACGAGATAAGATTGACCTGTCGTATCTGTTCGCGAAATCTTTCAGTGAAGTAGCTGTGTTAAAGATTTAAATTTGGCCACCGTCCAACGGTACTCTCGTCTGACGCACATGATTCACCGTTCCTATGGCGGACGCAACATCACCCTGACCTCTCTTGTTAGATTTCTTTTACTATCACACGATCTAAACCATGGTAAATTATCGCGAGTACTAAAAATTTTGAAGCATTCTGTAGATCGCATTTCTGTAACATAACAGATATATGTAATGATGTATCCACCTGTGTATATGAAACATGTTAGATTGCCGATTTAACTTGTTAGACTTTAGTGGTTTAGTAGTTTGTAATAAAACATCCATTGCTTAGATAAGTACAGCGACTACAAGCAATATTTGCGCATATTCTTATCTTCCAACGAAACCTTTTAATATCAGATTCTACGTTTCACTTGCATAGTATCACTGCATAATTACTGCATAATTACTTAAGTAACACGCGTACATATAAGAACAATAACGTATATGAAAAATCATCAACAACTGACACGTTTTCACCCTATCGTGGAACACGAATATTCCTCCGAGATTCACCAAGGTTAAGGAAATAGAAGGACTAACTAAGAATCTTGGTAAAGTGGGGATGATCACCCAAAGAAGGGTAGTCAAAAGTACTCGTAAATTTGATTCTTTATGGTGTTGTCATCGTTAAAACTGAGTCCGCACCTTTAAGTTGCCGCGTTAGCAGAGGTTCATTTGGAGCGGCAGCTTTGATGAAATTGGTCAGATGCATTCATCGTCCCGGTTCGAAAATTTCTCGCTATAAACGGTGCATATATGTATACATACACATTTCCTTGCAGTTTGGTCTCGTTTCGTTCCGCAGTAGAAACTTATCTTCGCGATCGCTTCGCTGCTGGTTTCGATAAAATCCAATTACGAGACGCTATTTCATTGAGTTTAAACAAAAAATTGTATCGAAATATCCGCGTGTATATGTATCATTGGTTTGGGAAAGGAGTTAAAGGACTACGATGTTAATGCGACTCTAAACCCTCCCATTAAAAAGAAATATAGTTTCCTTAACAAATTCTGAAGAAAAAAATACGTAATTCCGTTCTGAAACGAATGACGTCGAGTGGTTTTGTCTCTTAAATTAGCGGAGCAAGTTTGATTGTCTTATGGAAATATCTACTTAAAAATAATATTGATGAATTTCTTTTATTTCTGTTACGAAGAGGTTTATGATTTTTCTCTGATACAAAGTCAGTCGAATATATTAAAGTAAGTAAGTTCGAAATACGAGTATATGCTCTGTAGTTGTTGTCATTTCAAATTGTTAGAGCCAATAGAAAATTTAACGAAAGAAACCAGAATATTACAGAACTTCTCAACTAATCGCACATCAGAACCCTGATAGAAGACACGTTCACATTTTAATGAAATCTTCGATAAAGTACTACGTTTAATGGTGGCATACGTATCTAGCGCATACACAGGACTCTACGCTACATCCGACAGAATTTGTCTAAATTCAGAGGGTGTAATAAAACAATGTTGAAGAAATGCGCGAGTTTCAACGACGATGGTGGAAATTGTCAAGGAAATAATTTCCATAGACAGTGAACGTAAAATGAAGAAGAAGGAAAAAGGAACGGAAGAAGGAAACATAAAGGAACCGAGAAATACTTCGCTGGTCTAAGCGATGCGGTCTGACTCGCTCTCGAATGGAAGGGCATTTTATAGGTTAGAATCAGTTTTATGTGTGCCGGATTTGTGATTACGACTTCGGCTTCGAACGATCTAGACGAAATAAGGGTGTGAGAGGAAAGGAGGGAACAGAACGTAGAAGGAAGACAGAAAACGTTTTATATTCTAAAACGAAAACTTATCCCACTCGAACTTTCCGCCGGAAATTCGTACTAGTTTCGTTCTTCGCAATTTTGTCGCTGTTTCATAACTATTTTCATACTGATCTCATTTCTACAAGTACAACTGATTTTTTTAGTAAGCACATAGCAAACGTAGGTTCAAATTACGATCGTTTTCTACAAATAAACGAATTTTGCAAGATTAATCGTATTTCTTTGCAATTAAAAAGATTTACTTTACGTTCTTTCAGATTTCTGCATATTTGCTAAACATCTCTTTCTTAATCTAACAGATTACACTACATCGTACTAACGTAGTACATTTCAACACAAATTAGAAACTCTTCAAATATATACTTATTGATATCAATAACTGATAACGATGAACGCTAAAGGAGACTTACCGAGGCTACGTTGAATGTTCTGGAGGACCATCCGGGCTCGATGGTATTCTCGTGCCCGGTATATGAGCATTCTCAGGCCGCAAAAACGGTCTGTAGTGGACAGGATTCGGAGGTGGTACAACCCCTATGTAAGGCACGTGGCCCTCGTAAGTTGGCGGTCCTGTCGGAGGTGCCGTAGGCGCAGTGCATGCTGCGGTGCAACGGAACGATCGACTAGGCTGGGTCATCCTGACTGCTTTCCAGAAGTGCATATTTCGAATTTCGTTGCTAGCTATTAAAGAGAACAAACGAATTAAAAATTGGATACCCGCGGTACTCGTTACGTAGAATTGTCTAATCCTGCTACTTCCTTCGAATCATTATCCACGTAATCGTCATTTTCTAACGTACTTCGAAAAGATCGTTATTGACTACTTGCGACTTTACGTTTCAATTTTATGGCAAAGCTTTTGTTAAAATATCAAGTGTTCTTTTATTCGTTGGAACGAGAGTGAAATCAGGACATAACGATTTTAAAACCGTAGCAGGATTGAAGCTAAGTGAAATTTATGAGATACCTAATTTTATTATATCGGATTTGATGTTTGCTTATTCGACAAGAATGATATTCGATCGACGGTAAATAATAGTTGCAGACCGATCGGTTGCTAATATTTCCAAAAAGCTTTCACTGTTTTTAAAATAGTCAATAACTTTATTTTATTTTCATGTAACTTCGTACCTAATTTTTTTATTTTTTCCGTTCTAATAAATCAAATAAATAACAAGCTAAATAAGTGTATCGTTTCAGTTTGCTCGTAGCTAGATCTCTTCCTCGTACAGAATTCTATAAAAATTATTCTTACGTTTTTATGTCTTATATCTTTTCAAAGACGAAGTATAATTTTATAATCGAATCATAATACCAACCAAAAATGTAATATTTTATAATGCAGCCGTAAAATACTATCGAAATTGTTTAATAAAATTGTTCCTAACTACACCTTTCTCGTAACGAGAGTGTTGACGTTGACACCATGGACTGTTCCTCCACCGACTATCGAACAAACGCTACTATACGAAATAATCCGATCGCGTCTTTTCGTTTGACCTCGTCAGAGATGCACGCAACTTCTCTTTGCTTTACTTTGAATTACAGTATAAAGAAAAGTATTACGTTACACATTTCATCGTATTAGAGATTAAGGCCAGAAGAAAATTTGATCAGGATAAGGAAAAACTACTCTAAAGGAAAAACTAAGCTATCCAATTATAGAGGGATGCAGTAAAATTTGGAGAGGCACAAAATTATATAGAATGCGCTTTATATTACTTGTAACCAATAAATTCCGTATTTTTTATAATTAAGTTGCACACGTACGTGTATCATATCCGACGTATGTGTTGCATACAAACATAAACATTTAAAGATAATAAAACTGGTAAAGATATAAGAATCCATTTAAAAAATAAGCAATTATTTAGAGAAATACATGTAAATAAAAAAACTTCAATAGCATCGTCTTCCTTTCTTCGTGTCTGTCTTTCCTGAGCATCGCAGAAGACTTGAGTCGAATAAGAACGATTGGACAATCTTATTCTGTGAATATCTAATAGGCAAATAAAGCAACGCCGTGTCTCTTACACGTCTGCCGACAAAATGGATCGGAGTGAGACACCGGTGTGAAATAGGCGGGAACCGCTTTCACCATTCAAGCTGTTCTCGACACAATAGAACTTAGGCAAGGAGAGATCATCCCTAAAGGGTCTAAAGGGGATTCTAAAAACTGTGCACCCTGAATTCCAGCGGGTTATAACCAATAGGAATCCACCCATTCATGCATCAAAATGGCCGATATTCGAGGCGTGGTTTTCACAACAGCCTACGTACACAGAGGAACTGTGAAAGGACCTATCACCCCATGGCACAAACATGACGACCACAATGCTACTTGCTCGATTTCGTGCTACCATTTTACCACTTAATTACCCGCTATTTCTGTTTATATCATTGCCAACTTTCGCTGAGTTAATCAACAACGTGCTGACGTTTTCATTGTATTTTGTGACTCGTTCCAGGGTAAAAAAACGATAACAGAAGGTAAACGCGTCTACGTAATATCCGTTAGCAGATGAATTTTTGTTGATTTTCTCATTTTAACTCGTTAAGGACCAACGCCGCGCTTATAATTTCCATTTGATCAATTCGTATCGTCCATTGAATTCTCATTGTGATTATGAAACATTGACATATCCATTTGGCAAGAATTTTTCTTCCGATTGTATGCAATTATCATTAACCAAGAATAAATTGTAATTCTAACCTGCTCTTGCAATGTGTGCGAACGCGATATTAAAATAATTTCGTTTTAATTTAATTGGTAATTATTATTTCGAAAAAGGTTTGATTTCGATGACTGACCAGTTACTATAGGTCAAAATGGGAACGCGTGCAGCAATGCGATCATAATTGAAAATTATCTGCAAGTTATTACTTTGATTATTAATTTAATAGATTTCAACCTCCATTTTTATAAATCGTTTCAATCAGACGTAGAATTAGTGATACGAAGTAATAATATATTCACTTTATCGGTCATATTTTAGATAATCGACACGGTCAAGAAAAAAAGATGAGTAAGGACCTCTTATTTGGAAGAACTGGAGAAACCATTAAAAAAAAGAAAGATCAATTCACCCTTCAAAGAAAGAAAGAAGATTGCATTTGGGAGGAAGAATTGATTGTAACCACGTAACCGAGAAGTTGAAAGCTGAGCTGCAGATTGCGTGCACTGAGACGAAAAAGACCTTGAATCGCATCGCACATCTCATTCGCGTGATGTTAGCCTTAATTTGGAATAAATACACACACGCGCGCGCGCACACACGCACATTCTTGTCAAGGTGTAAACGTAGTCTGCATCGTTCGAAAATCTTACATAAGCTTATGAAAATCAGAATATTTTAAGCTTGTGAAAATTAAATATTAATCCCTGTATTTAAACATACAGATAAGAAAAAAGAGTTCAGAACTATAAGAGGACATAGGTATGTACCATACACTAAATAGCGATAAAGATTCGTGTTTTAAAAACTGTAAACAATTTTTCGTCCTAATGAACATTAACACAATTCTTCGTCTGACCACTCCTCTGTCCTTTATTACTACAGAATATTTCTGTAAAATAAACAATAACCGTTTCATACGCGTTCATCCCCATTTTTCCGTCCGATCGAACAAAATCGTTGAGCAATTGTTTCAATAATACAAATAATTTTCATCGACTTTATTAACGCTTCCATAAACATTGACGCGGAACCGCGAATCGAACTAGCATCGGTAGATATAGTAATTATATAAAATACGTGCTATCTCTGACCATGATAATTTTTGCCATTACATTAAATGATGTAATGCTATTAGCATCGATAACTTGAGAGAAAATTGCATTTCGTCGAGGAGGAGTGTTCCAGACGAAGGTTCGCCTTTCCTTACTCTCCTTCTCTTTTCCAGGCATCGGTGCTTCGTTCAATATCGAATGATTTATTTCGAGGCTCCAGTCGGCCAGATGAATCTGACATGTTCGAAAGCCGTACATAAAAACGCTGCTCCATTCGTAAATTATATTTAATAGCGTGGCTTCGCATGCACAGTCGCTGGTTAATTCCGTTCTGGCGTCGCGACTGTCGCCCTCTTATCGTTCGTCATTTGATTCGATACGTGCTCGAGCCACGATAATTCATAATTTAGTCCTCGATGAAAAATTATCGGTCGGCTGTCCGAGGATGGTGATTTAATGTCACCAGGAGGAATTGTAATTCTACCACGCGCTCTCTAATTACGTATCAGACATACACTATTAATACTTATCAACCTCCCGCCTCTTCTGATACTTGCTTCCAGACATTGTTCGATAACCAGCAACATATACAATGTATAGGAAGATTCGCTCGCTGGAGAACACGAGAAAAGGCGCTGATCGAACATTGCAACGTCACAAGTGACGTGTGAGCGTGTCATTTTCAGTTTTCACATATTTATACATACAGTGAAGCGAAATTAGGCGGATAGTGGGCGGTTACACCGTCTTTTAAGGGAAAACTCTAGTAAGAGAATCATCCTGCGTTCCGTTTAATGTGTTCTTTCGTTAAAAATTTGTTAAGCAAATCAATCTTTCCCAAAACATACAAAAGATCAACTTATAATTTCAACTGAGTCGCTGTTATAACGTTTGTCGTTTGATACGATTGTAACAGAAGATCTGAAGAAAGAAGGAGCTTCTGTTGAATAAATCAAATCGAGAAAAAACCCGAAACGAACCCGTCACAGAAGTATAGAATTTATAATAGCTTTAAAAAAATATAGATTCGAACAGTAGGAAATGAGAAATGTTATCAAATCTGTTCTTTTACGTTCAGTTCTAATGTTACAAACTTACAAAAATTCGGGAATGAGCACTGACCTTGTAACGGATATCCGTTGTCACGTTCTACGCGAAACATACTGTTTCACGGCCGAAAAAGAGAGTAGAAATATCGCTGAGCGCTTTCGAAAATAGGATTCGCAGCTGCACCCGCGTTTGCAACGGCTTGCAGTAATTGCCATAACTTCCGGTAATACTAACAATCGTGTGGCGTTACTAAAGTGCGATTCGTCGTGAACAGTAGCACCACTCTAAATATAATGTATCGATAAACGACGGGTTTTCTTTTCTTTCCCTTCGCCCACGGTTGTGTTATTGTTTATAAGTAGCTATACTAGTTATCGTCACGTGGCCCAGTGCGTCACATTGACAAGTTCCAAGATATAACATTGATTTCTATCTTTATTTCTAATTTCTTACTGGAAGATATAGCATACAACTCCTGTTCATAAGTACGAGGATATATACAGACAAATAAGCTTCACTTGAAAAATTATCGATTAATTGTTAAAACGTACTTTAATAAATCATTAATTACCGACATGACCGAGTTTAAAACTTGTCGTAACAAATTTCTGCGTGAATTACACTTTTTTAATTACATTTCTGAAAATATAAATTTCCATAAATATCCACAGTCTATTTGTTACTGTGTATATAACCATGTTACTGTTCTATAAGAAACACTATAGTATTATTCATAATTTGTGATTCATGAACTGTATAACTTTGCAAATAATATTATTTTAACTTTGCAAGAGGATCCTGATAATGTTACTGCTAATATTATTAGAAGCATCTGCTGGACACGGAGTGTAGAAACAAATTCGTAGCGAGTGTTACTATTTGTAATCGTATAGCTGTGAAACGTCTCAAAGCTCTGAATTAACTACCGGTCATTGGCGTCGTCGAACATTTACGATTCAATGGTTAATTAGTTGTTCCGCGCACAGTGTATCCAACCGTGTACATGTTTTACACGCGACTATTGAACCATTTGTATAAATAGCCGAGTTGAGCGATTTATCGCAATGCAGGAGAAAATTACGCGCCTTTTTGTCCTACCTCTTAACTCATATTCAATTTATGAAACGAGATCGAATATTTCAAAGAAATAAATTTTCCAATCTTTCTACGAGATTGCAGTTTACCGTACACTTCCATTTCAATTACTCATCTTTGTAATCTGTTTTATATCGTAGTATAGTAGAGCCTCGATTATTTGAACTACATTAGTTACAGAAAAAACAGGATAATCAAAAATAGCGATTGCAATTTTGATTGGGTTTCATTAAAAAGAAAAAAAAATTGAAAATTTATTGCAGATTATCACATAGATATATATCTTCTTTTTAAAAATATTCTTAAAATATATGGTAGTAATTTCATTATGATAGATTATGCGCCAATAAAAACATTAAAACAATCAAATAAAATTGTAAATAGAGGTAGCAGTGACCGGTTGCATCACACGAAACTATCCCTTCAGCTTGTTCATCGAAGTTACAATAGCCGAAGTCGGCACGAAATGGCTGAAAACTTGTCATATTATTCGAAAGTCTTTCAAAGTTGAGGCGGTTCAAACGGCCACTTTACGACAGGGTACCGACGCCGCACAATACCGGCCCTCTTAGTTTTACATATCGTAAAGTGCGTGCACGAGCTAAAGAATGCATATAAATCGGCTCGCCTGCTGTTATGTCTCCGGCGTGCAAAGGCCCGTTTACCATTTTATGCCTTTGGGTCATTTAAACTTCCTCTCTCCTTCGTTTCGTCACTACCCCTCTTTTGCTTCTCTCCTTTTCTATCGTGAAGTCTCCTTGAAATTAAGAGAAAAAGGAAACCCCAAAACTTATCATCTTCGATGACGAAAATGAAGAACTCGACGAAGTGATTCTAGAAGCGAATATGTTGTTTGACAAACATAAATTCTATATTTGTAGTAATTCGTTCGTAAAATTCGAGTGTTATATTTTGTCTGAATATACGATATCGTTTTTTGGAGTATATATTTTATGCAAATAAACGTTGTACCTATCTTTGAAATGGTTAAAAGGCGTATGTCTCGATTACGTCTCAGATATACCGATACTTTATGCTTAAAAAAGTAAATAATAAAAAACTGATTTTTTGAAAAGTAGCAAAGGCTTCGGCAAAGTTATCGAGGAATCTCTTCGACCTAACTGTAATCTTCAGAATTATGTGATTTAATTACCTCTGCTTTTCTGCCAAAAATAAACTATTTACTTCCATAAGTTTATTTATCGCAGAGCGATAACACAAATAACAGGAGATTCCAAGGTAAATTTTAAAAAGTGATGCTTGTAACGTTACTCATCTGTACATATTTTCCAATTTTGAAGTCGATCATTGCGATTTCCGAATCGATTATACGTGTGTGCGAATTTCCAATTTTATGAATAACACGTAACATAAGGTTTTCCTTTCTTCTTACAACTTACTTTTTTATCTTGTTGCTCTTACATTCGCTTCCTTATTTTCTTTTCACAATTTACGCTATTGCCATGTTACAAGTTGTTACGACTAAAGTTAATTAAAATTAATTCCTAAGGAGGAAAGGAGCGTTGAACGATATGGCAACATTCACCTTTCCGACCTAAGCTCTTGCCTCCAACAGCTTTAATTTCGGAGAAGATGGTTTTATATTTTATCTCAATTCTTTTTTCTTTCCTCGAAGACTGATTTTACGATAGCGCGCATACCTTATTTTTTCCGCAATTTACGGAACAAGAATTCTCAACCACTCGAGCTCGTATCTTTTATGAAGAAAAGCAAAAGAGAACCAAACTGTATTACTGTACGAAGAAATTTCGATGGTAACGATGACCATTCTCCAACCACAGCGAACGCTCAACGACGTATAAACATAGTCATCTTTCGTATAGAACGATTATTCGATGATACTTAACTACAGTCACTCTTAATAACATAAGGGCTAATGGTGGTCACGTGAAATTCACTGGAAAGTATCAAAGATCGTATCGTTCTATAGAGGAGTGTAAAAATTTCTCACCACATAGAGATTCAACGATATATGTTCCAAAAGCGACATTAATTTTATTAAATTAAATACAATAAAAATTAAAAATTTAACGACGAAAAAATGCACAGAATGAGCAAGATACGTACAAAATATAAAATATCGAAAGTATAACACTCTTTACAATGTCCAGTAGGTCGGACAATTTTCTACCAAAGTCCCATTGTTTTGAATATATTTATAAAAATATGAATTCGCGTAAATATCCGCAGTGCAAATATCGCTAATGTCATTTAGAAGTCAGAATAAAGCATAATACGTTATTGTCTTATACAAGACAATATAATGTGCTTTTATAAGCTTTCGATATGCCTTCCTTTCTTCCATTTGAATGCAACACTCGCAAGTGTAAATTATGAACAGACATTTCACATTGTTCGATATGCAAAACAGTTTTTTTACTAATTCTTACAACATCCCACTAGTTCCCCTAACTACTTAATATTTTAACTTTATAATTTATGTTATCTTTAATTTATGAAACAATGTATTCCACTGTATGTGTAATATAAATCAATGCTCTCGAACCTAAAGAGTTTGTCAAAACGGGATACCTCGGGATAACAGATTTTTAATGATTCTAGATGGTCTAGTTTGAATCCTCGGCAGAATACATGTGTAAATTGTAAATGTGAGTTATAGATAATAAATAATTGCTAAACTAATGATCCCAAGTTGAATTTCACGATTAGAAGGAGTTAAAATTAAATGACTTATCTTGAATCTAATCCACACTCTTCTGGTCACCTGTAACCCAACTATACATATAGCAATTAGAGATTAGTAACATACCAATTTAATTCTACGATCGTTTTATTTAAATCCATCGTAGAAGGACACTGATTACATCTACAGGATATATCGTAAGGAATACCGTACACTTCAATTTCATTGTCTTTACCATTTTACGAATACTAAGTCTGACGCTTATAAAAGTGTTACTAACTCTGAAGGATCTTAAAACATTAATTTGAACCTATGCATATAAATTCATAATGGGAGGCAGGGGAAAAAGGAACATTGGATATACATGAAACTTACTAGGTTAATTAACGTACGTTTCATTAAAAAAGAATACGAACGATCGGAGATTGTAGCAGTTTAAGGCTACAGAAAAAATAATTTCATCAGTGGGAGTCATTACAAGTATAAAAACTCTAGACTTCCCCAATAGGTTGATCAGCTTATCCATTTCATTAATCATTCGTCGGTGGTAATTAAAATAAACTAATAATCGGCAAAGCAAATGTTCTTCATCTTTAATTGCAAGCAACACAATGTACACATATGATACTTACACGTGGCACAATAGCCAAAATTAATTAGTATTCGGCGGACGCACAGATTATTATCAATAGGTATGTGCGTATCGGTAGCAGGAATCATTATCTCTCAACGCATCGTGTATATTGTTCCCGGCCGGAAGATGGATAAAACATGTATCGTTATGGCCTTCACGTACGTTGTACGCGGCCTAAAAAAGAAGATGCACCGATGATCACTCTATATGAAACTATATATAAGGAAGCGTCAATATCGATTAATTAGTGCCGCTTGTTGAGAAATCGTCTAAAGATGCGTTTAAATGAAGCGAGCGAATGCTCGTTCTTTCCTTTCTTTAGAAAAATTCAGGTGTAAACGAGCAATCTTTTATCGTTCGGCGATTGTTTGCCGAATTAGAAATCGAACGTTCAAAAGAATGTTCTGAAAATGTTTGTTCGATAGTTTCAACTGCGGAATAAGCGAACGAATAGTTTTTTCATCGTTTTATGGAGAATTAATAACAAATGTTTGTTTAAATATTGCTTAAATTTAAATGATTCGTTCGATATACATAGGTATACAAGGACTAACCAGATTTTATGCCTCAGTGACTTTGTATTTTTCTTTTCTTCTAATTTTTTTCTTATAATTAACACAGGAAATTTATAATAAGATAATTACGGTATAATTCTTTAATAAATCAAGCCTTTTCACCTACGTACGAGAAACATGATTTATTTGAAGAAGTCTCAACATATAGATGGAGACTTTTAATAAAGTAATTCTTGTATCATTTCTCGAGATAAACGCAATTAGAGCACAATTATGAATGCTAATTTTTATGTTTCGTGCTACAACGAAATATAAAAATTCACGTTCGATGTAATTTCCTAAACGTATTGAATCGTTTGAAATTGTTCTGCAAAATTCTATTTCTAACGATCGATTCAGAAAAGACGAAAGTTGTTCAAAAAAGATCTTGTGAAAATATTCAATAGATAGTTAAAAGTTACCAACAAGGACGATAAAAACATACGTTGTTTAATAAAATACCAATTTCATGAGAGATACATTGCTTGTAAATCTTTTTGAAGCTTTGTTACGAACTTTTTTCGAACAACCGGTACTAGCATTATTTGGTTCCCGTCAGATTAAAAGTAGCACATACCTCGTAAACGGATATTTAATCATCGAGTTGGACGTTAAAACATAAATCTTGTGTATGATAAGCGACGTGTTAATCGTCAAATTTATTAAGCAGTCTCTGAATAACTTGTTCGATCGAATAAGAGAAATCGAACTGCTGTGAAATGGGTTACAGCTTGATTTACAATCTCATTTGATACGATTTCATTTCTCGATAGCTGGATGCCGTACATTAAACTAAAAAACAACAAATGTAAGATTTCGCTTTGAAATATTATTTCCATAACTACCTATGGTGTTTTTAAGGGAAATTTATTTTTCCATCGATTTTCTATATATTTTGGAAAACATAAACACATGTACATGACAATAAAAACATTTCCCTTGTGTACAAAAAGTACATAAAATTTTTATAAACTCAACGACCTTTCTTCAAGATAATAAGATCAACAATCGACAAGTGCGCGTAATTTTACGTAGAATCTACGATTTCTTTTCCTAGTCGAACGATTCAAACGATTCGCTGTTTGTTACGATGTTTTTATTCTGCAAATAATCGATATTGAAGAAGTTCACTAGTATTACAAATTGCCCAGAAAAGGAAAAAACGATAATAATGAATTGGTTATAAGACTCAACGAACAACTGATAACACAGCGACTGATATATGCGGATACTGACTCGAGGCGCTCTATCTTCGCATAATCACAGCCTTATTACGCAAACTGCGCCGATGCACGCACAGTTATAGAGCACGGGATGGTGTGGGAATCACGCTACCATAGCTGAGAAGTAGATACAGTTCTGCAAATGCAACGTGTAAAAAATCACAGTTGTAAAAATGTTAGCGTCATCCATGACTCGTGTTATTATAATGAAATCGATTATGAGAATGTCTATGCACAATTCATATTTTTGAGAATATCGCTGAGAAAATAAAGTCTAAATGGAAATTTGTTTTGATAGAAGTTCTCGAGTCTCTTAAAAATTGTATAGAACGTTCGAGATCGCAGTGAAACGATAAAACGTGCTTGAAAAAGATCGTATAACTACAACGAAAACATGTTGAATAAATCGTGTAAAAGTTAATAACGTGTGTTGAAAAAAGTCGTGTAAAAAGAGCGTCGAGTGTATGTAAAAAAAATACAGCTGAAAAACACCAGACACTTGTTGCAAATTTCATATTATACTAATGTAGCAGTAAATATTATAAACCAGTTTTCGCATAATGTTACTAATTTATAATTATAAGGTATTTACATATTAACTAGTATAACCGGTTCAATTCGATTTGCATGTATGTGATGATCAAGCAAGCAAAGATTTAAATATATATAAAAATTGTAATAGAAAATTTCTCGTTTCTCTATAAATGTTTCTAGACCAAAAACAAAGAAAGTAATCACTTATAATTGTTTTCTCTGATATACACAAAATTCTAGTAATAGTTAGTTCTGAAACTACATAAAAACAGCTGAATGATCGTGATGTTCATTACGTAAACCCGATCAATTGCATTGTGAAGGATGTACATAAGTCATAAGTGACATTGATAAAAATATCAGATAAAGCGCTCCAAATTGTGGTTGTGACAGAACAGTCGAATACTTCGCTTGATAAACATGCGTGCTATAGTTGGCCGCGAATGCATTTGCGATAAGCGACTGTAACGTACATTGTAGCGGCTAATGTCAAGGAAATCCAACTCTTCTATACATGTACTCTATGTTCTACACTCGCGTCTATGCGAATACAAGAGCGTAAGAACACACAACCGGCTGCACACAGCAAAATATACACTTACAATTAGTAGATCACGAGACGTGATCGCCCCGAGGAAACCGTACGCTAGCGATGGGAACGATACGATATCGATCGGTGCGATCGAAATCAGAAATTTGCGTAGGCATTGATTAACTCTCGTATAGCCGAAACTGGATCGTTATTGCATCGAATATTTTATTTTATAGCGATAACATTTTATCTTGTATAACCTTTTGCTCGTTCAGTGTATTCTGTCCACATATGGATATATAATATCATAAATTATAAATTAATTTGTTTGCAGTTAAAATAGTTTCGACGCAGAAATCGAAAGAAACTAAGATCACAGTCAAAGATTCATTTTCTAAACTGGAATTTAAAATTTTAGCACTTTGTCCAAACATTTTGCATATAAAAGGGTTACTGCTATTACGTGTATATATATAATATGTATTTTAAAAAGAAAAACAGCACAAGAAGGAATGAAAAAACAATCGTATCGTTAAGAATCATAAAAAGATGCAAATATCACATTGAAACGCAAAACAGACATAAACGTGGATACATAGGAGTGTGTCATTCGGCAACTAACGAAGCTACGTAGCTATAATATTGGCAAAACTATCGGGATATAATTCCTATTGGACGAGGCTTACATTCTCAGAAATCTCAAATCGTGACAACAATACAAACTCGACAAAATTTTACATCAACTTGCTTAGATTACCTGCTGCAAGTAACTATCGCTCGTACAAGCACACCGACGATAGTTCCATCGTTCGTAGTGTCAGTGCGCATGTCGCGCAGCATCCTTTTCTAACGCGATGCGGAACGTATCTCGCTTTATCACTCGTCTTGGCTTAATCTTAAGCTTTCAGTTACGCAAGGCTACCGTAAAAATTGCCAATTCTCAGACAGATTACGTCTAGACTGTTCGAAGATCGCCGTTACTATCGCATTTTCTGTTATTATATCGTTTTGCAGTTACTCTCTTTTCTAATCAATTGTTATCATTTATTAATAAAAATTCATCTTTCTCATATATCCGATTAAGAACGTTAACTTGATTAAAAACTTTTTATGCAAGTTATTCTCTGGTTGCAGGGGCTGGTGATGATGGACAAATCGTTGCTTCGTCTGAGCTACATTTCTGCACGACTTCTTTCGACTTCTTTTTATTGCAAAACAGGACGTTCTATTTCAACTTCTCGTAAGAGAAACATCATCGGATATAACGCACGAACCTTTATACTTTATAGACAGTATAATTGAGAAATATTTCATTTGTGTGAAATAATTCGCACGAATGCTGAATGTTTTAGAAAATACTTGAAATTATAATGATTGTATCTCATTACATTAAAATAGGTGTGGAATCTTCCTCTTCTTTCTTTTTTTTTCATTTTTCTTTCTTCCCTCGAAGGAGGGGAATAATTCCTTGGTAATACTTTGTAACTTATCTGTAAATCGATTTTTAACGCATACGTTGTCAACTGATAGTAACGAGTGCTTTACACACGGCATTATTGTTTGATATAGCAAATCATTGCTCTTTAATACGATTTTTTCCTGATAACATTTATATTTTTGATATAAACGATTATATTTTCAAATAGCTGTAATTTTCTTTATAATTTTACATAGATTTAGATATATAAATTACCACCAATTTGAGGTGTGATTTAGAATTAATAATTGCAAATGATATTAATAATTTACAACGATGAGAATTTGAATAAGTTATAATTATAAAAATATGCTTGTGGGATATACCCGACAATATTACTTCAAAGTTTCTCGAACTATCTTACATATCTAAAGAGAAGATTTCCTAGTTCTAACTTTCAGAGGATCACTACGCTGCAACTACTGGATAGCATTGACTTGATACGAATAAATAACGTGTAACCAGTTTGTTTCCAACCTATTAACTCGCATAGACGAAACAATTTGTCATGTCGGTTACGAATATTTTTCAAATAATAATTTATTTTTTTTTTGAAGACTATTTCTTTTTGAGCGCGTCTATTTATGCATATATTTATGCGTATATTTTATATTTTTATTAAATGTATGTTACACCATTCCATGAAATCCCACATTCGATCTGGCTTTAATCGATCTTCGTTTAAACCGGCTACATTTTCTTTGGAATTCCAGGGATAAATAAGGAAACCCCATAAAGAAAACCTTAATCGAACGAGTGACTAGATACATTCTAAGGATTTAATTACGAAATAAAATAAAACGAACAAACTCGAAATCTAGCAAATTATAACGTAATTTAGTTTTTTAATACGAAAACATAGCTCAACGATTATTATACTCTTAAAATACGAATGAACATTTGTTGAATATTTATCGAATAAATTCCTAATCGACAACGTAGTTAGCTACTATTTTTCAATATAGCAGCAATATTGTAGAATCAGTATTCAATGTATACATATTCCTAAATATATTATATGTATATAAATAATTATAATTATAATCGTATGGTGAAAACAGGATGGGATTATACGTATAATCATAATTCCATCTCAATAAAAGTGAACATTATTTGTTGACATTAGATGTTTACACACGTAAAGTGGAATATTGTAAATTCCTTTTTTATGCTTCAAAGCGTTCGAGAGTAAATCAATGAACATTACACACGAGTCTAATCTAATTGATTGGATTATATGATTGAATATTAAATTATTATAGCGCTCCCTGTCGTAATTCCACAATTTTTTCCTTTTAAATTCCTCGTACGGAGTAAAATGTAATTTGTATTATTACGAATAATAAACCGATACATCTAAAATCACGATTCGTCGTCATTAACGTTTAATTTCGTAACCACACGAAGATCAAATTGTGAAACGATCCACCTTATCGATTAATTCAAGAAAAAGAGAGAAAAACGCTACGAAGTAACTACCGCTGGTATATCCAACTACTATAATATAATCATTTTTATAAAGATGGGTCGAGTGTAATCGCGAGATCAAAGAAACGCCTTGAACGACGTCCACCCGATGTAAAATGAATACAACATTTTGGAATGATGGAAGCAAGGCGTGGCAGTGTCACAAGAAAAACAAAATCACCTACCACTCACGGAGTACTTTATTTTTGCGCATTGTGCACAGTAAATTGACCCATGGCATAGTCGTTGTCCTCGACGCGAGAACGTTTCAAATTTGTAATAGTCATGGTAGTAATAAAACGTTATTTCATAGTCGACTTTATTCCCTGTGAGTTCGATAGAGACTGGACTGATGGAGAAGACTGTGGGGAGGAGTTTAAAAGCGATTAGTATCAGCGATAGGTAAAATCGAATAAATAAAACAGGATACGTCGGTACCGATGTTCTTTAACAAGCAAGATTTATTGCTTTTACCATATTTTAATCCTCCGCGTTTAATCCTGAGAAAAAATTTAAAAAATATCCGAGAAAGATATCTATTATATAAATAAAATATTTATCTTATCGGTAAGAAGAAAATAATATCACCTTGAATAGAGTATCGTAGAAAAGTTTACGTTTACGATTAAAGAAAGTTCTTCGGAAAAGCATGTTAATATGCTTGTTTTGAAAATAGTTTTGCAAGCAAAGGAAGAATC